>NC_043704.1:124625833-124821048 GCF_006229205.1 Suricata suricatta | reverse complement strand
TAAGACTCTTGCCCTATGCAGATGCCCCGCCTGAAATCAAGCCTTGGGAGAGAACCTGGGTGGAGAGAGAATTCCAGATTATGGTGAAGGTCTTCCTTCCTGGGAGTGGGTCAAGTGATGGGACACTGGAGATACAGCAGCCCATATCCTGAGCTCATCTGATACATTCTGCTCAACTTGCCCCCAGGAATCTGGACAGGTTATGATCTCAGGGTTTATGAGTTCACATCTGACTTTGGCTCAGATCATTATCTAATTTTTTTTTGAGTTCAACCCTTATGTCAGGCTCTGTGCTGACAGCTCAGAGGCTAGAGCCTGTTTTGGATTCTCTCTCTCTGCCCTCCCCTGCTCATACTCTGTCTCTCTCTGTCTCTCTGTCTCTCTCTCTCTCTCTCAAAATGTAAAAAATTTTAAAAAGAAGAAGAAGAAGTAGGCAGTAGCAACTAGGCAGAAATGGTTAGAAAATAATTGGGCCAATGCAAAAAATACTGGCATCTCTGCAGGGGCATGTTTGGAGAAATCTTGCCAAGAAGGCCCCACCTTTAAGCCAAACTTCCCCAAAGTTACATTAGGCTGATTAATAGGTATTTCCCTGTTGCAAAATTCTATGATTTCATTGGGGAAGCAAGAGAAACTTTCCAAGGAGATGTGATTAAAGGGACCGGCGACATTTAATGAGGACATTTAATTGGGAAGGAACCCTCACTGTAAGTCTTCTGTCCATATATCTAAGTAAAAACACCCTGCGGCAGGTCAATCTCGTCTCCTCTTGCCTCTATCTCAGGAGAAGCTGTGGAGGAGAGACTGTTCTCCCAGATGCTGATCCAGTGCTTACAGGTATCTTGTCCCTATCTGTCTTCTCATGTTCTTGATTGTTCCTCACCAATGCCTCAAGAGTCAGTAGGAGACAGGATGAGGAGAATCTTGGGATTCCGATAGCAAAGGAACAGTGACTCTAGGTCCTCTTTCCCTACCCTGTAGTGATGGGTGCTTGATTCCTTTTCCCTCCATGTTCTGTCTACATTCTCCTCCTTTTTTGGATTCAGGATTCTGTAAGTGAAGGGAAGTGAATGTGGACTTGAGACTCTAATAGACCTGGGTTCAAATTGCGACAACACCATGGACAAGTGCATGTCCTGGGTGAGGTTCATGTCTCTCAACCTCCCCTTCCTGCCCTGCAAGCCAGACCAGCCGTCTTCATCTTCAGGTTTACTGGGAGAACCCAACATGTAATTGGTCTCCAGGGAACATTAATTCAATAAGTACTTCTTCAGAATCTCAGTCAGGAAAGGACACTGTCCCTGCAATGCGTGGGGCTCTTTGTTCGTGCAATGGCACCTTCACTGCTGCCCTGGAATCCTCAGTTCCTTTCCTCTCCACACGACTCTCAGTTCTCAAAGGCAGTGCAGGACGGAGCTGGCATGGCTCAAGGGCTCAGTTCATCTTGCTTCCACACCATCTGGCCTATGACCCACCATTAGTCCTTTTATGCCTCCTGTCTAAAGAAATGTCTCGTATTTTGCCTACGGAAGATGGTTCCCTAATGAATGTCAAATAACAATAAAACTTAAGTATTTTCATCAGACACTTGAGCAGGCATCTGTCCTCCCAGCAGTAAAATATGCTAGGATTCTGGAAACAGCTAAGAAATTTGAACATGCGTTTCCTCCTCTTAGAGGAGAGCTGTGATAATTTCAGCCACTGACTCAATTAGAAGAAAAGTCTTCATGTGGCTACCACCAAGCTGTGGTGGCTCTGGACGTGATCCTTACCATGGAAGGAGACAGAAGAGTGTGCCATGGAGAAGAAAGAATGGGAAAACCCTGGAGCCCACCTCACTAGCTGGGTAGGGCAGGGCAGGCTCCTGCGGGGGCCACAGCCCTCCTGCTGCCTCTGCTGCAGTCCTAGCCTCAGGTTCTGTGGACACTAGCCTCCTGGGCACCCCCACTCTCACCCCCCAGAGCAGCATGCATTTGGCAGTCCTGGTATGCCCTGAGCACCAGAGCATGTGCTTACTGGCTGGGCAAGAGGGGCTTAAAGTCACAGAAAGAAAAAGAACTTCTCAGTAGCAGCCCGCTTTGTCATGTGAGCTCAGATAATCAGGAGCAGATGAACCACACTCAAAGGCCCTGAAAAAACATACAAACGAGTGATCATGAAGCTGTCCTCCAGTTTCCTGTAGACTTGGAAAATTAACTGTGGTCAGCTTTGGAACCTGATGGTTCTAGATTCAGATCATCGTACAGCCACTGATCAACTGTGTGGTTTGAGAAAAGTCATTTAAGCACTTTGAGTCTCATTTCCTAGAATGAAAGGTTAGATGGGGTAGAGGTAGGGGAAGAGGAGGACTTAGTACTTTTCTTCCAGAATTGATGAGGGGAGTAGAGATAAAATATGCAGATCGCCTAGAATGTGACTGGTGCTCAATAAACAGACAGAAAGCAATACCCAGAACCTATGGAACCACCTGTGTCCCTGTTCTCTAAGGAGGAGGAAGCAGAGCCTGATTATCCCTGGTGAGAATGATCAAGGCAGAGGTCACTAGTGGCTCACCAGGAACACCAAAATTGGGCAAAGCTCAACAAACAACATACTCAAGGTATATAATTTCCTTCAAGAACTCTAAAAAAGACTCTTGTAAATATGGAGAAATAAAGCTTGGACAATAGCAGCTGGAAGAAACCACCCCGAAGATAGATTTATTTCACACGGAGGAAGGCCTCCGTGGATGCTTCCATAACGGTCTCCAGCATGTTTGGGATGGTTACCAGATAGCTCCTTCAGAGGAGTCGGCACAGTTATCACATATCACAAAGCTAAGAGGACTTTATGATAATGGGACTATAAAATTAAGATTCAAAAATATCTTGGTGGCCTTAAATTATGAACTCAAAGAAAGAAGCGGAAACATAATTGTCAAATTCTTCCCCTGGGTGCGCACCGGTAGCTGGGGGTGAGGCCCTCCCACTAAGTGCCGCACCATTCCTGGTTTCAGTTGGAGACAAAAGCAGTAAGTATGAAGGAAAGAAAAAGAAAACAATTCCAAATCCAAATAATCCACCCACCTGCACAAGTCAGATGCCACGTCCAGTGGCCAGCAGGGTGGTTTGCAGGATTGATGGCTTCAGATGCACAGGTAGCCCCCTCGCCTTCCTCTGGGGATTTAAAGTCTCTCTAGAAGTCTGCGTTTTGCCTCCAGAGCACATTCTGCTGTCTGTTCCGAAGCAAGCAACCACCTCAGCAAACTGAAGCTAACTCTAGGGCTCCACTAAGCCAAAGACAAGGTCAGTTGGAGCCCCAGCCTCCCATTAGTGCTGCCTTCTTTGTGGAAAGGGTTTTATATTTACTTTCTTACATGATCCATTTACTCCATGTCTGCTGGCAGGAGGAAATAAAAGCACACTTAGTGTGCCTCCACCCCCTACAGCGGTTTCTTCCCAGTCAGTGTATTTGTGCCCATCAGAGTCACTTCTCCCTTTGGAAACCACATTGGCAAAATAGCTAATGCGCATCAGTTCTATTTTGCTATGTTCTCTACTTTGTTACTTTATATACTAGAATTTATTAGTTGCAGCTAATTCCTAAACGGACTGGGTCTTTTTCTCCACCAAACACTCGACGTGCAGTAAAATGGAACTGGACACATTTGAAGCTAATGGCTTCTCACCTCCTTCCTAACAATGTTGAGGCACCAGCAGCAGAGCGACCTCCCCATTCTCCTGATAACATCCCATTTGTGGGGGAGGTTTGTGCTGCTGCACAGCCGAGCCTCCCCCCCCCCCCCCCCCCCCCCCCCCCCCCCCCCCCCCCCCCCCCCCCCCCCCCCCCCCCCCCCGCCCTCCTCCCCCCAGGGCAGGCTCCAGGTGAGAACAGAAGGAACTAGGGAACTAGAGAACGCAGCAAGGCACTTTTATGACATCATGATGTAGGCTCCAGAGCAGGGATAGATTTAAAATGTTTCCCCCTGGTGGTTTTGACCCCAAACCAAAACAGCAAGGGTGATTTTTATAGGTTACCTGGGGAGTATTTGAAAATAATTTTATTTCTTTTCATAAAAATAAAATGATTTTCAAGAAATTCTACCAGTGTCTGAAAGTCAAGCCCATGCTTACCTACAAAAATATTGCTCTAAACCCTGCCACATGTGGTTGCTTATCTGACTTGCCTTTACCTTCAGAGAACTTCAAGGAATAATAAATACTGGAATCTGAGAAGTCAGAAATGAATGAGATGAGGCCCTAAGACAATGGGATAATTTCTTAACACCCAGTCCCATGTTCTTTTCCTTCTTCCTTAGTAATTTATCTCAGACTATAAGAAACTCCCTCTGTATTATATCAGCATAAATTCATAGTTTGTTTTAAAAATAAAAGTATGTTTTCTTTTTTTTTTTCCATAATATTTTACTGTCAGATTGGTTTCCATACAACACCCAGTGCTCTTCCCCATAAGTGCCCTCCTCCATCACCACCACCTCTTTTTTCCCCCTCCCCCCTCCCCCCCAACCCTCAGTTCATTCTCAGCTTTCAATAGTCTCTCAAGTTCTGCATCCCTCTCTCTCCCCAACTCTCTCTCCCTCCTCCGTTCCCCCTGGTTCTCCATTAGGTCTCTCTTGTTTTCCTGCTAGACCTAAAAGTATGTTTTCATATGGGGTTCTGAGGGGCTTGGCATAGTATGTATGGGCTTTTCAGATTGTATTTGAGACCTGAAAGTGTTAGAAAAACTATATTTTCCCATCTTTTGCCCACAATGGTAATGCATATTTAATTAGCATTCAAAGCCTGTCTATTTGCTATTGTTACATTCCTAGAGAGTCTTAGGTGTCACCAAAAGCAACTGTTGACCCATAGCCCAGGCTCCCCTTCCAGATCACGCAGGCTATTTCCAAACCAGGCTTCCAGAACTATTCTCTGCCCAGAGAAGTCTTAGGAAGCCTAAAAGCAGGAGCTCAAGGCTACCTCCGGGGTCTGCTCTCATCTCCTTGGTCCCTGCTGTTCCTATCACTTCCGGGTATACTGGCTGCCCAGCCCTGGCCACTCCCCTTAGACGCGGGGCACAGCTCTCCCAGACTCATGGGCCTGCTGCCATTCAGGTCTGCTTGTGTGCCCGATAATGGTACTGGCTTCTCATGTTGAAGCTCTCCATCCCTGCCAGTCTCTGTCCCTCTCTAGACCCTTAGCATCTGTTAGCCTTTCCTAACCCTTGACCCCTACAATCTACTGATACCAGGCACTGATACTGGACATAGTGGCCAGGAAGCTCTAATTTATTCAGCGTGGTTTTGTCTTAATGCACTAATATTTAGGAGCATCTTCAGAATGAGCACTGAGTTCCAAAGAACAGTAGACAGAGCTTCTCTGGCGACTGCCCAAGTCAGCAAGAAGCCCAGCAATGAGCCAAGCCCCACTGGAAACATGAAGGCCAAACTCCAAATCTGAAGGAACAAAGACCCCAGAAAATTGGAGCAGAGATCAGTTATGAAGCTCAAAGTTCATAACTGAGAAAAGGTTTTATCTAAATTTAGAATATGTGCGGTCCTAGGGAGGAGGGTCTTGGGGGGTGAGAGGGGAGAGGGGGGGTGGCTACAACCCCAGAGTGAGTCCATAGGCTATTTCTGGGCCTGGGTGAGAGTGAGGTGAGTGAATGGTGCCGTGCTTAGGGCCAGAGAAGGTACGGATTCACACCACATGCTGAACATCTAATACACTAGAATCCATACTTAGCAATACTGATTCCTGTAACACTGAATAATTTCACCAATATTTTATTGGAGACAGAAAACTTTGATTTTAATTAGATTAATTTCTCCAGGTTTACTACATTTTTAATGTATTTTTATTATGCCTCGGGGTCATTTTCCCCATAGGAACCATTCCAGTTTTATAATTAAAAAGGGGATCAACATTTTGAATTTAAAATACAGATTTTTTTAGATTTCACTTTCCTGGATCAAAGTGATCCCATAAAAATTTGACCCCTCAGAGACTTAGGTCTAGAAATGTGCCACATGGTCATTTTTTTTTTCTTCTCACCTAGATGAAATGTAACTAGCTTTTACTGACGAACACTGGCAAATATCTTGGCCTGTGGATTCTTGGTGAAGACTCCAACGTCTCTTGTGGCGAAGGTAAGCAGGTTGCCTCAGATCTGGCTGCAGGCAACATGCAGGTGAGGTGGCTGCCTTTCCTGGCAGGCAGGAGGTGAAAGCTGTCGCTGGATTCTGCTACCTCGGCCCCATGCTGACAAACAACACACTAATAGGCAAGGAACTAGACAACTCTATCTAGGAACCCAGCATGTCTCTTGGCAAAATGGCAGGAAGGTTCTGATTTCCAAATAACAAAGTTTTGTCAGAGCCAGAGGCCCAACATCCCCCTGCCTAGATGGACTCCCACAGTTTCCTAGCTCCTCTCGTCGAGTCGGCCTCTCCTTCACCAACAGTCTATGTGCCGTGTGCCGAGCTGGATCCCATAACCCATGCTGTGATCCAGTCCTGCTGCCAAAGGTCGGTCTTTTATGGGGTTTTCAGTAAGGGTCAGGTACTGTGTGAAGCGTAGGGGAGAACATCATTCTGCTCATTTTAGAGTCCAGGAAACCACGCTGGTACTCCAAAAGATGATGTGCCCCGAACCATATTGCTGGCAGAGCAGTATCTATTTTGAACTCAGATCTGTCCAGCTCCAGATACCACACGTTTCCCACTCCACCAAGCAGCATCCTTTCCAGAAACCAAATGGTCTCTACAAGAGCAAACCCCACCATGCTGTCACCTCCCTTTTAAAAGCAGAGGTCTCCTGCTGACCCCTGCCATTCTAACTTGGTACCCCACTTACAACATGTAGGCTAGGGCTTCTTACATCCAGCACAATGAATCCAGAACAAATGCCTCCTCCCTCAGATCGGAACACCGCCAGTGCCTAGTCTCTGCACCCTGCCCACCACTCAGCCTTGCCATCCCCACCCAGCCCTGGCCCGGGGATCCAAAAAACATCATCAAAACCAGTCCTCCTGCTACTTATACAAACAATTTTTATATGAACTCATGGTGATACACTTTCCTTCCTCATCTTGAATGTGTCTAAAGAGCCACAATCATCTCAATGCTTATGAAAATGAAATTATCCAGATGTCTTTACAGATGTTACAAATGGCCAGCCAGTACAGCATAAATGCAAAGAACATCTCCTCTTCCCCCATGGGAGTGAGTGTTTGCAAATGAGATCAGGAAAAATGACCCAATGCACACTAATTCCTGAGGAAAGTGACTTTTCTCTCTCCCTGTGGTAAGAACTTCTATTTCAAAAAAATCTTAAAATTCAAAATTTGAAATTTTTTCTGTGGTGATCAAAGGTTGCTATTTGGTGGTTATTACATTGTTGTTAATTGGGGGCAGAAATCAAGGAGGTGCATTGAGGTATGAAGGACAATTACATTCATGTCCCTTCAGGGTCAGGGAGGAGGTACGGCTTGCTCACTTATGTCTGGAGGTAGGGAAGGAGGGGGAGCGAGGAGGGATGGGAAGGCAGCTGGAGGCACCGAGCTTCATGTTGGAAACAAAACCTTGGCTGATCATGAACACTGGAGACAAGTGGTCTGCTGCAGATGGAGGAGGGCAGCCGTTGGAGAATGCCTTGACCAAGAACACAGGATTGGGAATGGGCCACACCTGTCTGAGGACTGACTCATACATCGTTTTGACAGGAGTTGGATAGTAACAGTCGGAAAGGAGGCAGGGGCCAGACCCTGGGAGTCCTTGGGTGCCAGGCTAAGAAAGCCTGGACTTTTATCTTTGAAGTAAAAGGCAACATTGGAATTGTTCAAACAGGGTGTGACACAATGAAAGGAGAGATTTAGGGAGACTAACTATAAAATAACCAGAAGGATAAACTGAAAGGGAAACTGTTCGTGTGTGCACCTGTCACATTTTTACCCATCTCCTTCCACAGAGAAGTTGAGGGCTCCAAAGCTGTTGTGGTCCAGAGTTAGAAGAGGGACATAGCCATCCCTTCGGTATCCAGATGTTTTCTGCCTACAGGAGGACAACGAAAGCCTGGAGTTGGCCAGGGCTTCGCATCCTTCCCATCAGTGGCTGGTTCATCTCTGCTGTTGTCTGGCCAACAGACAAGACCTGCTGAAGCCGCTTCCCACCCAGCCCACATCCTGCCCTCCTGTCTCTACTCCTGGCCGCCTGCCGCTCCCTCGGATTCCTGGACAAAGTCACACTGCCCCAGGTCCTGGAGCTGCGTCCTCGAGCCTCCCACCGACCCGGGTTTTGGCTTGCCGGCTCACAATCTGCTGCAGCCTAAACCAGCCTCTGGGGCAGCAGCCATTTTCACTATGGGCTCCTCAACTCTGCAGAGGTGAGGACATCTCCAGGGCCAGCTCTCAGAGGGGGGTGGAGCTGCTTGGGAAGGACGGTGGGGTGCCATGTGTCCTAAATGGGAAGGCAGGGAAGAGGAGTGCCCCTGGACTTGAAAAATCCTCCTGGTTCTTCAGGTGCTGCCTCTTGACCCTCAGATGATCTTACTCAGACTGAGAGCCTCAGGCCAAATGCTTAAGTGGGCAAGATATGTATGTAATCTCTTAATATCCTTTCTTTTTCTAAAACAGAATTTCATGACAACTTCAAGCCCTCAGCTCCCTGAGGGATAGAAACCATCTCGGTTGTAACAGAGCCTCTCCTGAGCAGAGTTGAGGGGTTTCCTTACAGAATGCCAAGGTAATGGTGGAAGAAATCCTCCTGTATCCTTGCTGCATCTGCTAAACTGTCCTCATGCCATTTGGTCTTTGGTCATTGGTTCGTGCAGGTTGCTTCAGGTCACTCCTCACTCCCGGCCCTGGGGCCTCCTCAGGTCCAGCTCTGTCTCCACTACCACCATGCCTCTGCTATCCCAGACCACTCGGGGCTGAGAGAAGCTCCATGAAGCCATGTCCCCAGGAGCCAGGCAAGGCCAGGAAGCCATTTCTCCTCTGGGACCCGGCTGCCTCAGGAGGGTTCTGACAAGGTGCCTGGGCCCTCTGCTTTGGATTCCCCAAACCTCTCTGGGTGGTTATCGGACCCTCTTTGGGTCACATCTTTCTCAGGGGCTGTGTCAGCAGGTGCCCTGGAAGCAGACCCTGAGGTGAAGTTATGAGCCTGACAGGCTTGTTGCAGATGGAGGATGAACACCTGTGAAAGATAAAGGGGGAGGGAGCAGGATGGGACAGGAGAACTTCCACTGCCATGAAGATCTATAGTCCCCACCCACCCACGGGGCTTCAGAGCAAAGACCGCCCAGCAGAGGGGTCTCACAATGGGTATGAATGACCAGGTCCTGGTTCCCCAACTCAGTCATGGTTTCCTGAAGTTGCCCAGGAAGAGTATGGGCTCAGCTCGTGAAGGCCGTGGTGAATCCTGAAGGTGCTGCAGCTGGCTCCCAGATGACTATGCTCCTCCCAGCTGAAGGGCAGGCTCTTTGCAGAAGGGAGAGCCCAAGGGCACACCTCCATGGCTTTGTGGCTCCACGGGGGTGCCCCCCACACCTGCACACTCTTGCCCAGGAGGAAGGATCTCCGTCTGCCCAGATTTGGGGAGAAGCTTACTAGAACACCTCCACCTCCTAGGGTTATTTCTGCCCCCCACTGAGGACTCACTTTTAAAACCTAAAAACCAGAAGTGGGTCTTGTGTTCTCTTTTGACATCATGTGAACTTTCTCCTTAGAAAACAAACCTGGCATAGCCTAGCTTGGCTGGGAAGAGGCCAAGGGGACAAGGGACACAAGGGAAGGCCAGGAAACACTCCCGGTTAAGTTTTGAAATGTCATCCCGGCACGTGTCTCCTCTTGATGCATCTCTGCACACCCACTACAGAAATTTACTTCTCACTTCCCTCCCCTCTAAGAAGGAAGGAACTCTTCCTCCATTTTGGCAACTGCCTCAGGCAAACCATGTCCTGCCTGTGGAGTAATGCGGCTCTCAGGATCTCCCCTGATTATGAGGCAAGCTGACAAACAGATGAAGCTCTCTCCCATTCCATGTGGGTGGTGTGGTGGTTTTCCAGGAGATTCTATCCTCCCAACACTGACCTTATCCTCAGATGATCAATAAAACAGAAATAGCTAAGGATGATACAGTCCTTACCACATGCACTGTTCTAAGCACTGCTATGACTCACTTAAGCCCCCATAGCAACTCCATGTGACAAATACTACCATTATCCCCATTTTACAGATGCAGAGACTGAAGCACAGAGAGGTCAAGTAACTTGTCTGAAGTCATACAGCCTCAGGACCAAGATCAAATCCAGGCAGTTTGTCTGATCCCCAGTGTTAGAGTGCCAATCTCTACAGTTAGCTGCCTCACTATCAGGAGCTAAACTTAAAAGGGGGGGCGGGCAATACTATGGGGTCAAAGGAACTGATCACACACACAGACATCAGCAAGCAGATGACAGGACCATGGAGTCATAGCTCCCAGGAAGTGGAAAAAGACAACTCTCTCAATTTATAGATGGAGACATGGGGGACTTGAGAGATTAGGCAATGGAGCCGGGGACATGTAAAGCCTGCATGCAAACCCATCCCCTCTTACCTTAATGTTTCAACCCATCCTTATTACGAGGGGAAATAAATCACCCAAGGTCCATGTCCTAGAGTGGACAACCTGTCTCTTCCTGGGTAGCACTTCTCATAGTCACATTTGTGACTTGGAATAGCACAGAGGCATTTAGTGGGTTAAAGAAAACAATAAAGCAGCAGCAACCCATGAATGGGGCAGTCTCGTATCTTTCCAGGAGAAAGCCGAGCCCCCACTCAGTATTTATGATGAGAAGTCATTTATACAACCTACTTTATGTGCAGCACGTCCCACAGTCAAGGATGTTACCTTTCAAAGAAAGTAATTTATTACTTCAACAAATATTTATTGAGTATTTACTACGTACAAGGTACTAGACAAACTTGCAGGGATGAAAAAGACAGGATGTCATTTGAGGGGCTTATGGTCTAATGCAGGGAACATGGAATGGAGACAAATCATCATGATAAAGTAGAAAGGGGTGGCATCATGCTCTTACCTAATGATCACAGTAAGGAGTATTTGAGAGTTTACAGAGCATTTATGTATAATGTATCTGGAATACCAGTCTATTCCCCTGCCTCCTTACCCAGCAGCAAACTCCTTTTCATGCTGTAAAGCCCCACTCAAATGTCAACTTCTTTGACTATCTACTTCATCCCCAGGAACACTCCTTTTTCCCTTCCTTCCTCCTTCTCTTCATTCCTTCCTCTCTCCTTCTTTCCTCCCCCATTTCCATAAGAAAAGAGAATATTTTTCAAGCAGTTCCTATGCTAAGCAAGGTACAAAGACACTCCACTGTGCTATGACACATGGGTGAAAGAAACAGAACTGTGCACAATTTCTCCAACTAGACAATACTATCACTGAGGCACTCTGTAAACATGGAGAACTGTGTCCTGGACTTGACAGGTCCTTGGAACTGCAAGGGCCCAAAGGGCCACCTGTGGGCTGACTCAGCCTGTCATGGACATGGCCCTAAACACCCCTTGGGGCAGACTGGCCACTGCCCATTTGTTCCTCCCCACCTGTGTACTCGCCCACTCCTGGAGGCCCCTCTGCCCCCTGAACCACTCGGCAACCCATTCCTGGCATCTAGCTAACTACCCAGATGGCCCAGCTAGGACTAGCTCTGAACAGAGATCCACCCACTGTGCATCCTGCCCAATCCAAGCTGTCTGCAGCCTCATTCAGCCACAGCTTGAGACCCCGTTCTCCCCACCATCCTCCTTTCTGCTCAGTGCAGCTGCGGAAAGGGAGAGCCTGAGTAAGAAAGGCCCAGAATGTGGGTGCATGGTGTCCTAGAGAAGGCCCTGCCAAACATACTTGGACTTGGATCCAGCTTCTTGGGCTCAAACCCCAGTTCCAGCCCCTCCCTGTGTGTGCTCTGGATGCATTACAGAACATCTCTAAGCCTGGGCCTTATCATCTGGAACATGGGGCAGCAATAATAGCTTCCACTTCATAAAGTTGTTGAGAAAAACTGAGACACTGCCCACAAGGAAAAAGCACTTTGTGAATTAGAAAGTGCCATTGTGTATGTACTTGAGATACTCACATAGCTATTATTATTACCTGTATTATTACCTGTAATATTGAGATGTTAGAGCTCAAAGGTTAAGACAGGAGTTCTAGTGCCTAGTGGGCTAGGGTTCAAATCCTAGCTTTGCCACTTTCTAGCTGTGCAACATGGGCCAAGTTAAAGAACTTCTCTGTGACTTAGTTTCTTCATCCTTAGTGTCTTGGGAAAAGTAAGTTAATTCACTTAAAACATTTAGTGCCAGCACAGAGTCAGCATCGCAGAAATGCCAGCTATGACTACTATGGGATTCAAAAGAGGAATGTATCGGGGCATCTGGGTGGCTCAGTTGGTTAGGCCCCCGACTTCAGCTCAGGTCATGATCTCACAGTCCACAGTCCATGGCTTTGAGCTCCATGTCGTGCTCGAGGCTGACAGCTCAGAGCCTGGAGCCTGCTTTGGATTCTGTGTCTCTCTCTTGCTGTCCCTCCCCCACTTGCCCTCTGTCTCTCTCTCTCAAAATAATAAACAAACATTTAAAAAAATGTTTTAAAAACAGAAGTATCTTATTGTCTTAGTTCGGGCTGCTATAACTGAGTTTCATAGAGTATGTGGCTTACAAATACGAAGTTCTTTTTCTCAGCTCTGGATGCTGGAAGTCTAAGGTCAGGGCCCCAGCATGGTTAGGCTGTGGTGAGCGCTGTCTCACTCATTGCAGATAGCCATTTTCTCGTTGTGTCCTCTCATGGCAGAGAGCTCTCCGGGGTCCCTTGTCCTACTCATGCGGGCTCCACCCTCGTGACCTAATCACTTACCAGGGGTCCCCTCTCCAAATACTATCATCTTGGGGGGTAGGATTTCAACATGTGAATTTGGGGGAAATACACACATTCAGTCCATAATAATTACATTCCTCAGTATTCCTTATATTATGCTACATATGATTATAGTAACTAATATTTGAGGGTTTACAGCAAGAGCATTAACATGCTTATTTTTGCAAAGTGCCAAGGGACCTCAAAGCAACTGGACACTTCCAGCCCAGAGGAATTAAAGGAGAAGGTGACACCCTCCCTGTGAAAAAGGACTTAGACTCGGACTGATGGGTGGAAGGTAGGGAGAACAGAGGGAGGGCAGGCAGGAAAGGGTCCTGCCACAGGGTGGGTGCTGGGAGCCTCTGGCATCCAGCTAGGATGGTAGAGTTCTCCATTTATGGTGTGTAACAGAAAGCCTGGGTTGCTTATCAAAATACTGCTACCCAGCTCCTGCTCTGAGAGATTCTGAATCACTGGTCTTGGGTGAAACCTGGGCATTAATAATATTAACAGTTCCCAGATTAAATTAATGTGCAGCTAGGTTGAACAACCTCCAGGCTAGAGCAGAGGGCCTCAAATTTAAATAGTTGGGAATCACCCGGAAAGCTGGTTAAACCACCTATCATTGGGCCTCATCCCAGGAATTCCTGACTCAGGAGGTCTGGGTGGGACCCAAGAATTTATATTTCCAGCAAGTTCCCAGATGATGCTGATGTTGCTGGTTAGGGACCACACTCTGAGACCCACAGGCAAGTGCAGAGGATGCATGAAGACTGGCTGGAGACAAGGTCACTCAGTAGGTTCATGGGAATCTGCAAGGCCACTCCACAGAATTTTCAACCTTATTCTGTTGGCATTGGGATGTTGGGGTGAAAAATGGGCAAAGCTATGTGTTAGAAAAATAAACCTGGTAGCAAGATGAAGGAGGGATTAGGAGGGAAGAGACTGAAGACCGAGAAACCAGTCTGAAGGTTTTAACAGCTAGTAGCCTCGAAGAGGAAGTGCGGCCTGACACAGGTCCGGCAGGTGACGGCTTGCAACACGGCTGAGGTCAACTTCAGAAGACATGAGCTGGGAAGGGAGGGGTGAGAGAGAGCTGCCATGACTCCCGGTTCTCAAGCCTGAGACATGAGCACTGGGAGTCAGAGGCAGGTCCAGGGTGAGAGGGAACAGTCTGACTTTGGACATCTGCACCCGGGACAGAGACGGTCCACAGGCTGTTGGGATCAAGAGTTTAGTCTGAGGATTAAAGACACTTGCCTCAAGGAAAGGATCACAAAAGCAGTGGTGCGGATGTGGAGATTGAGACCAAGGACAGATCCTGGCGTCACCCAGCCCAGACACCTAGGAGAAAGGGAGCAGAATAAAAGCCGAAAACCACAGGAAAACAATGTTAAGGGGAACAAGGTGGCCAAACAGTCTGACATGCTACAGGGTGTTGCAGTGAGAACTGAAAAAACATTCAAAACAAAACCAAAACCAACCTAGTGAAAGGACACCGTCGGGGAGAAGGAACTTGCCCCAGTGTCAGAGCCTGCTTGTGCTCACAGAGGGGCCAGCCCACGGCCCTGCAGAGAGTGAGGGTGGCGCCCCTGATTTCCCAGTCAGCTCCTGAACAAGCAGCCGGGCCGGGGGGGGGGGGGGGGGCTTGTTCTCACTCCCCAGCAGCCTGCCCTCCACCCTCAAAGGACACCGAGTGTGCTGAGAGAGAAACCCCTGGGCCTGGCATTAATGATTCATGTCATCACTAAGCTCAGACACTGGCATCTGCTCATCTCACCAAATGCCTGTGCCCTAAGGAGCCCATTTTCTATAAAGACCCAGCTAGGGGACAGAACAGTGGGAAGCAGATGGCATGTGGTGGGACACTTGTCTGTGATCACAGGTCTCCAGTGTGCCTCTGTGATTGGAGATAGATGAGGGCACATATCAAAAGAATGCTTGAGGGACCACATTCTCTCCCACATCCTCAGCTCACTCAGGCCTGGGAACTGGCTCTGGCAGGAGTCACAGGACAGTCAGCACTGGTGGGCACTGCGCCCTGTGAGGTAGGCTTTGATGGGGGCCTGGGCCCTGGACAAATAACATCAGAGGCTTTCTGAACAACCATGGAGCACCAAGATTAATTGAAACTGCAAGGACAGCTGAGAGAGAGCTGCAGAATTCTCCATCCCTATAACCCTGAAACACAAGCAGACTTTGCCCACTTGCTGGATAATGTTGAGCCCCGCCTGCACTCAGTGGGTGGGATATTGCTCCATCAGATGCTTTGTTCTCCTCAGGTTGGCCTCACAGTCCTCCATAATAACCCATATGTTCCAGTTTCGCTTATTAGGAAAGAAATAAACAAAGATAAGATTTGCAGAAAGCAAAGACAATCATCTCCTCTTGGCAGATTTGGCCTGTGTCAAAGCTTTCAGATAACGGTTTGTGCAGGCTGAACTTGCCTTGGCTTCCAGAGCAGGCTGCAGTTTCCATTTCCAAGCTATCAGCTTGCATCCCTGGAGGAAGGGCTGGGATTGACCCATCAGATAACCTTACTTCGAATTGCTGAGCCTGTAGGGATCCCTGACTCCTTCCCTGGGGCTGATGGAGGGGTGGGTTCCAACAAACTTTGCATTCAGATTCATTTGCTGGGTATTTGCTCTGTAAATGGTCTCAGTGGGGTTTTCCAACTGGATTCTTGACAGTGGGGCACTGTGAATGAAGGCATAACTGTTTTTTATGTGAACTGGAGATTTCTGGAACATCTCATACATGGTGTCTGGACAGGAGATTCTTTACTAAAGAACTCATGTTTTGGGGGCACCTGGGTGGCTCAGTTGGTTAAGCCTCTGACTTTGGCTCAGGTCATGATCTCATGGTTCTGGAGTTCAAGCCACATGTCAGGCTCTGTACCAACAGCTCAGAGCCTGGAGCCTGCTTTGGATTCTGTCTCCCTCTCTGTGTTCCTCCCCCATTCTCTCTCTCTCTCTCTCTCTCTCTCTCTCTCTCTCAAAGATGAATAAACATTAAACAGTTGTTTTAAAAAAAAAAAAGAAATCACATTGAGACATAGAACATTCTTATGAAAGGGTTCAGGAATGGCGGCAAGAGTCCTTAAGTACCAAGTCTTAGGCCAGTAACACACCTACTGGGATCCTTTGGGGAAGGATTCTGAGCTGTCCCATCTGAGCAGGAGTATTGCAAAGAGGGGTAGGCCAGAGGCTCTGTTTGCTACCCCAACTGCTTCACATACACACAGGGGACATGAGCCCAGAAAGGTAAGTGGCTGACCCAGCCTCGGTATTTCCATGGACACTCAGAAGTCTTATGCTGCCCTGTGTGTCTTATAAGATGTCATTGCGCAAATCCCTCCCCCAAGAATCCCTGCAAGATTGGGAAAGTAAAGCACTTCCAGGAAAAGCTAAATGTCAGGCCCAGGAGCTGCTGTAGCTTCTGAAGTCATAGGTGAATATCTATAGATCCCACCAGTCTGTGGTGAGTCCAGGGGAAGACTTCCAGCTGGCAGAGGGGAGGGGTGGGGAGGCCAGGCCAGAGAAGAGAGAGTCTGTGCTGTGTGCACTTGAGTGTCCTTCCCTCTCTCCTGTTCCAGCACTCTCTCACCTCTACCCTTGTGGTTTGGGTGGTGCTGCCCTTCGATCAGAAGCTGGCCCCTGACCCAGGACTAACCAGGTCAAGGGTTTCACACCCCTGGCTACAGTGACCGGCACAGAGATGAGCATATGGCCCATCCTAGACCAATGAGCATCAAAGCCTAACTTTGAGGATCAAAGGAGGAATTAGGAGGAAGCTCTCTTCCTGCTGGGATTACGGAGCAGGGTGAGGGAGCCTGTAGCAGCTGGTGGCTCTGGCCTCATTGTGACAGGAGCCCAACCAAGAGGAAAGCAGAATGAAAAGAACTAGAGATGCAAATTTCTGATTTGGGTGAGAACCAGCACTGAACCATGCTTAACACCAACTCCACCACTAACCTTTTAGTTAAATGAGCCAGTAAATTCCCCCTTTGGTTAAGGCAGGTTGATAGCATTTCTGACACTTGTACAAAAGGCATTCTGATCTATACACCAAGAAAGAGCCAAAAGTTCACTCCTGGAACTGAGAGATGCCTCTCCTCCCCCTACTGCGTATGGATGGAGGGTGGAGTTGACAGTGGATCCTCTCAGGAGGAATTTTGCTTGGAATTAGGTATTAGGCGGCAAAAACAACAAGGTCCAGGAGAAGACTCCTACCCTCCTATCTTCTTCATGCTTGACTTTATTAACACAATTCATGCAAACATGTAGCCTTGGCAATGGTTAGCAGGTCACAATTTACAGTAGTCAAGTAGCAAGTTACACCGGCTTTGGTTCTCCTGTGGTCCCCCAAAAGAATCTGGATGTAGTGGCACATGAGACACAGACTACAACTATATCTCTGTTTGTCTCCAGTCTCTATCATCCTGTTTAGCATCCCTGTCTCTCAGCTCTAAAAGTGCATACAGTGGGTCCCAGGGTAGCAGTCCTCAAGCTATCACGGGTGGGCTTACACATACACAGGCCAAACTGACAGGAGCACAAGGCACAAATGTTATTTGCAAAATTTGTAAATGACTCATTGGCTTCCATTTATTCTGGACAAAGGAGGAGAAGCAAAGAAGAGTAATGAGAGTTTGATAGTTATGGATGAAGGCACAGCGTTTGCTTGGAACAGTCATTCACCGTTAGAGTTCGGGGCTACCTGTCTCAATCCTCACTTCCTCCTTCCCTCATGGAATTCCCTGTTACCGTCTTCCAGAAACATGCTCTTTGATCTTAGCATCTACACAAAAAGTTTCTACTCCCCAACACAAAAACTAGATTTCTGATAAAATTCAGTGGGTAGTGTGGATACTCTAAGCATTTCCTCACCTTGCCTCATTTACTGGGGGACGCCAGTCCAAAACCAAATTGCTGTTCAAGGAACTACCACCAACCATAACAAGATCACCATACATGTAGTCATTGTGCTTGCTATATTTTAGAAAATATCTTTTCCTGGGAAATTTTATTTATTTTGCAGCAACACCATGAGGTAGGGATAATAGGAAAATTGTCCCCTCAATATGTCCTCTCGGAATTAAGGATGGGGAAATCATCTCTCTCTCCTCCTGATCTGATATGCATCCTTTATTAGACAGTGAAAATCACATCTCCTAGGTATTTCCAATTTATGCCTTAGCTTAGTTACCAAATCTTCAGGACTAATTTAGCACTTAGTTTTTCATAGCCAAATTAGGTTAGGGTTTTGGCGTGATTCTTTTCCCCCATCCTCAGTGCAGTGTCTGATCTTTTGTTTCAGTAGTCTTATTTTAAATGTATTCTTTGTTATAACCTATAAAAATCTTCTTTGGAAGTAAATAATGTAAACATTATAAATTAATAGAGGTATGTGACGCTTTACTTCTATATCCTCCGGTCAGAGAAGACCCCTGCTTTAACGTGGTTCCCGTACCCTCCCTCCTGCCTCAGCTAATTTGCTCGCAACAAGTGAGCTTTCAGCCCTGCATGGAGCCTAGCAATGCTTCCACTGACTTCCCTTCTTCCCTTTTACAAGCTCCTTTCCCCTTCTTTCCCTGTCCAACTTGTGAGGTACACTTGGCTTGAGGAAAACCCCGACCAAACACCTCCTTTCCCTCCGCATCCTAGAAGAGCCTCAGATCAAACAGAACAATTAACTCAGCAAACAATACCATTAGCAGAGCTCCCTCTGCACCCACAAGCCCTAAGCTGAGCAAACACCTCGTGGAGCATATGGAGGCAGGGAATTGCAGGCAGGGATTTTATGGGCCTCTCAGCAGGCCTGCTCCAGCTCTTTGGGAACCAGACAATTTAGCATATGTCACTGTTCCCAGCCGCCTTGGGCCTTGGCTGGGGACCATAGGCTTCTGTACTCCAGTGATAGCATGCAAAATCAGGTGGCGGGGGGGTGGGGGTAGGGGGCTGCTCTCGTGGCGCTGCACACCCAGAAGCTACCACAGTCAGGACCCGGGCTCCTTGGGGCCGACAACTGACAGAACCCTGGTGAAGAGCGCCTGGGAACATGTTCACAAGGAGCAGGCCCCCCCCCCCCCCAGTTATTTCAGAGCCTAGCACATCATTCACTTTCATCTCAGCCTAGGAAACTTCTTGGGTACTTAGACAGAAATTGAAATCCATCAAAAATCTCAATGTACCATAAGAACAGTAGTTTTTACAAAAACCAGAGACTAAAACGCCCTATTAAGGTATCTTGTCCACCCCTTATCAGCATAGGATTGGTCCCTGAAGAGTTTTGATGGTTCATTTTTAAATAAATCCAGCAATGAGCTTTCCATCACAGAACTCCCCGGGAGAAACCATCCTAATGGATCTCATTCTTTGAAAGTGTACCCAAGATCCATCCTCATTTCTCCATTTCATAAGCTGCTCCTTGTACCATCCAAAATGACTCCAGTAACTCTTACTGTGTTCTCTCAGCGAGGCACTTGCTGTAGCAGCCTTGTCTTCATGTAGTTGGTAATCCTTTCTTATTTTGGAGGGGCTAATTAATAAGTTTGAAATCTGCTAAGCACTTGATTGAAAAATATATGAAATATAGACAGTCCATAAAGCTTTGTTTTGTGATGAAAGCAATCAGAAATCAAAGAGTTAAAGCCACAGCAGACAGAAGGTAAACTGGAATTCTGAGAAACAGTATAAAGCAGGGGTGCAAAGCTCAGGCTTTAGAGTCTGACCAGCCTGGGTTCAAATACTGACTCTGCCCCTCACTGAGGGTATGACCTTGATACATGATAACCTCTCTGAGCTTCCCTAGCCTCATCTATAAAATGGGAATAATAATGTTGCCTACCTCAGAGCATTGTTGGAGAGATTAAGTAAAAGATCAAGGATCTGCTGTATAGTGACTCATTAAGTAGTATCATTCTTTTTTACTATAAATATGGTTTAGATGCTAGAAACATATAGTAGGAGCAAGAATTCAGAGAAACTTCCATATCCAGGATAGAAAACTGCAAACAAAATAAATGACTTCATTCATTCTTTTATCCTGACCTAGCTATATACGTTTACAGCACTATGCCAGAATAAGGAGGAATTAATCTGGGAGATGAGATGCTCTTGTATTAAGAGTTACACAATGTGGCAATGGCGTGGCTCTGTAGAGCCACCTAAGTGCCAAGGAAGTGGGACAAGGAGGGACTAAGAACTGAGCCCACAGGGGTTTCATCTGGACCAGTCAGGGAAGCTCTGATGTCTTCCAAGCCGGAGGTGGACTCAGAGCCCTCCACGCAGTTCCACAGACAGCTTCTAACATAGTCTCGTGATCCTCACACTAAAGAAAAAGATCAATGTGGTATTAGATTGTCTGTTTAATCAAGTGGTCAGTCCCACTAGCCCTGTGTTTGGGCTCTTCAGGTAGTGATTGAAACCTAACTCTAAACCAGCCTAAGTAAAAAAAAGAAGAAAAGAAAAGAAAAGAAAAGAAAAGAAAAGAAAAGAAAAGAAAAGAAAAGAAAAGAAAAGAAAAGAAAAGAAAAGAAAAGAAAAGAAAAGAAAAGAAAAGAAAAAAAGAAAGAAAGAAAGAAAGAAAGAAAGAAAACGAACGAAAGAGGGAAAAAAAGTGAATTTATGGATGATTCTGGGAAGCTTCCAGAATAACCAAGCTTCAGGACCCCAGAGATGAGAGTGGAGAGAGGCCCTTCTTGAGGACTTGCTCTTTCAGAGCTGGCAAGGTGGAGAAGAGGCAGGTAAGTGGTGATAAAGAAGGCTGGGATGTACCCAGTGACAAAGAAAGTAGAGGAGAAGCTGATTTCTCTGCAGAATCACAGGCTCAAGAATTGGAGGCACCAGCTCCCTCTGAAAACGGTGGTGTGGGTGGAACAGAAAAAAGTAAGATGGGCTAAATAACTTTATAAGAAGCATTCTGGCTTCTTCCTACTTCCACCGTCGTGGAAAATGAGATGTGTATTCTCTGTGGAGGGTAACCTGACAGCTCCTTGACTGGGGGACTAGAAGGGCTGAGGGCTGGGGCACTACACTAAAACCAGGAATTAAGGGACAGTTGACATGCTCAATGAGAGCCCAAGTCCCCTTTCCCATGCTCAACATGGAGTGGGACGGGATAGGGTATTGCACTGCCCTTTTTCATTACATGCCTTTAGTGTTCATTTTCTTTTTAAACCATACACACGCATGCACACACACACCTATGTCTACGTATATATCTATATATATATGTGTGTGTGTATAGATATATACCTCTACATATATATATATAGATACATATATATGTAGATATATACCTGTATTTATAAAATTTTTGTTAAGCAAGTCAGTTTGATGTCAGAGATACCTAGATTTGAATCTGAGTTCTAGAACTTTCTAGCTGTGTCATCTTAACCAAATACCATCTCCTCTCTGGATTGCTCATCTATTCCAGAAGACAACATACTTAAGACAGCAAGAAGCACAAGGATTGAAGCAGTTCAGATAGTTCATTTTCCTGCCCTATTTGCCTTCCTCATTATCATCGTCATTTTCCCTACCTTCTGTCATCCCTAACATCTTTGCTATGGCTTACCAGCACCCACCAAAAGAATTTGAAAGGGGTCTGAATTCTGAGATCAAAGACTCACCTGCTAGCAAGAATGAGAGGAAGGGCTGGGGTGGGTGGGGCCGAGGAAGGGGTAGAGACTGTGTTCAAGACTCCCCTTCCTGCGGAAATCGCCACCGGAGATGCGGTGTTGACAGCACAGGGTTTTATTTAGAACTTGAGGACAAGAATGGGCTAAGGGAGAAACTATTAAATTGTCAGGAATTTCAGAATTTTAGTTATTAAAAACTAAATTATAAAACTTACCGTACAATAAGTCATGTTAAAGACAAAAGTACAAAGTACTGAAAGCTCAGTACTTCCTAATTATTTGACTATAGTTTATGTTCTTGAGGTTATCTGTTATATCTGTTATTATCTTTATTTACGTGTGGTGATGTCATGCTGGTAGCTGAAAGTCAGCCTTGGTGAAAGATTTACATCACAGAAATCAATAAGTGCTATAAATCAAGACCCTTTTTTTCCTCAGAGAGATGGTGTTTGAACAAGTTTCACTAGCACACCCCTGGCTGGAGATCAGGAATACCAGAATCCAGAAATATGGCTTTCCAAAGGCTCAATAAAAACATATGCTTTGGCACGATCCTCAGAAAACTCTTTCATCCCCTTGAATAGGATGGTCCCTAGTAGCCAACAAGCACGTGAATGAACGAACTATGGGGGACGAAACACGTTTTCTCAAAGCCTCTTCATATCTGTAACTGGAGAATACAAATCAAATTGACAAAAGACAAATTAACAGAAGAACATAATTTTATATGATGTTAATATTTTTACATGCACAGGGGCTTCGTAGGGAAAAAGAAAAAAGAAAAGCCCGAAGAAACAGACCTGGGGGCTTATGTACCATTTGAACAAAGGGTAATAAACTCGGAGGAGTGACGAGACAGAGGAGGGGGGCTTGGGCTTTTAGAGGACCTACTGTGGGAGTACAGCCCCAGGGGCCGGGGAAACAGAGGCAGACGAGGGCGTCGGCCACGCCTCTCAGGGCTACCCTCTGTCTCCAGTGATGAAGCGTCACTCTCCTCAGGGGTGAGGAAGTGGGGGAGGGGCAGAATTTGCTCCACCTTCGCAAAGGGAAGTTTCTGTCCTGCTTCTAGGCAGACCGGGGAGGGCAGAGAAATCTTCTCATATCTTTTTCTCAGTTCTCTCTAGTTCAAAAGTTCCTTATGCCAAAGGGACATATTTTGAGGTGACATTCTGATATCCTTTAGAACAAAGGAACAAATGAATGAATATCCAGAAAGCTGTACTTAGCAGCTGTTACTTAAAGCTGTACTTTCTTTAACATATGAAACAAAATCTTAAACCTTAGGACTCACAGAGTGGCCCCTGAACCAGCAGCATTGGTGTCACGTCGGAATGTGTTAGGAGAGCAAAATCTCAGGTCCTTTCACAGGCCTGCTGACTAGGAATGTACGTTTTAACACAGTGAAGTTTGAGAAGTGTTGCCATGAATGTCAGCCCTGGCCAAAATACTCCCCATTTAGGCAGAATGCTTTCCCTTCCCTGCCTGAAATTCTCCTAATCAGAAATCCATCGTGGTTAACAAGGCTTTAAAAAGGCAAATACCTCTGAGTAGGTTAATGGCCCAGCCCTGAGGAGAATGAGTTCAAGGAGATTGCTTTCTTCCCTTCCAACATTTACCTGAGATGCACAGTGCTTACAGAAAGAAGGTTTTATTTGGAAAAGTTAGAGGAGAGCGAAAGGGGGAATAGTTCAGTGACTCCCCCGGATCACAGCAAAATAAACTCCCAACGTGGCTTCTCACTTCCCTCCTCACCCCTGCAGTCTAGTCTCCACTTAGCCGCTAGAGGAGGCTTCAAAAATGCAGAACAAGTCAAGGAATTCCCTTCCCAGTGCATTTAGGATAAAATCTGGATTCCTGATCTGGACCAAAAGACCCTGGAAAATCTCCCGCAGCCTTGCCCAATCCCACTCCTGCTCTCAGGAGCTGCACTGACCTGCCTCCTGTCTTTGGGTGCTCAGGGGCTTTTTCTGCCTGTCAGCCTTGCTGTTCCTTCTGCCAGGAAACCTCTGCCCCTCCATCTTCCCCGACAGCCTCACTCAGGCTCTGCTTAAAATGCCTCTTTTCTGAGGGGCCACTGCTAACCAAACCCCAGCTATCACCCTTTCACAGTGCCTGCTTTCTTTTCTTCACTATGCAAACTCATCAGACTTTCTCATTTGCTTCTTTATTTTCTGAATACCCTAACACACACATGCACACACACACACACTCATTCCCAGACCTTCACTAGATGCAAACTTCATGAGAACAAGGATGATGTCCCCACCTAGAATGTTACCGGCACACAGTAAGTGCTCAGTAAATCCTGTGGGGCAGACACAGGTATGAATGAAGATGACTGCATGGCAGGGTGCCCCGCCATCCACCGCCACCACCAAGACCAGCCCTGTGCCCTGAAAAGGAAAAGAAACTGGCCCACCTCCCTTATTCTGCTCCCTATACCCTGTGGCCTGTTAATAAGGCATCTCAGAGGAGGAAGTGCTGTGGGGCTCCTTCCTCCTTCCTCCCTTCCAGCACACAGCCTTGCCATTGGTACTGTGGGGGTTCAAGGGTGAAGAAGTTTACAGAGGGCCCATGAAGTCAAGCTGGTCTGAGGGCTTAGAAACCCAACAGTGGCAGGTCCTGAGTCTGACTCGGGGATACCGACCACACCTCCAGAAACTCATAAATTTGCCAAGTATCAATTTGTTAGGCCCCAAAAACTCATGAACCCTTGATCAGGGCAGAGCCTTCTAAGGAAGGCCACATTACTAACAGTTGGCTTGGTAAGTGGGAAGTCCAAACAAGAAGGCTTTATGGATGCGGTGCCTGGCCCCTACATAGGCACCCCCACACACGAGGCAGATGGGATGACTGTCAGGGAGGCAGGGCAGTGGCAGGATAGGCCCTCCTGGGTGGGTCTCTGTCACTCTTCTTCATTTGTACTGTTAAACAGACTAAGTGCTGGGTCATTTTCTAGACACAGGTTCACCTCACATTCAATCAAGACCAGGAAGTTTCTTTGCCACCTCTGTTTCCTACACAGGTCTCCCTGTGGACTTCAGACATCCATCCAAGATAGCCTCAGTGGCCCCTTTTCTAGGTACATGGAGATATTTTCTGTGGCTCTCAAAGACCAGCTACCTGGGCCAGGGTGGGACCACTGGTCTTTTGCAGGATGCTATGAGAACCCATCCTCCACTTTGTTTATATGGGAACAAGTACTCTGGGTTCACAAAAAATCTGTTGACAGGACAAACTGAGAGGCTGCTGTCTTCTTGCCATATCTGTTAATAAGGCATCTCAGAGGAGGAAGTGCTGTGGGGTTCCTTCCTCCTTCCTTCCCGTTGAGCATCCTTCACATCGCTGTTTTCATATTTTACCCTTGTCATAAAGAGTGTGGACAATCCACTTTTCCTTCCTACAGACCTTTCTCCCTTTCAGGCTCTTGTCTTATGAAGCATAATAGTCTGGGGAGTGTCTGCCCAGCCCCTGCCTCTTCCGCCCTCCCCCCCTCCCCTTTTCATGATCATCCTCTGTTTACCGGAATGGCCCCTGGAGTAACAAGAGGAAGAGGAGGCCAAATGAGAGAAGACTGCAAAACAGTGAGGAACATCATCCCACACCTGTCAACTCCAGCACCCGGCTCTCCATCGCTAGGGGTCTTGCCTGTCTTGAGAGCCCTCTGTCAGTATCTATCCAGTAGTAACGGCCCCATTTGACGGGGTTTTCTTCATGTGACCAGAAACAATCTAAGAGACTTTGCTTCTTCATCCTCTGTCCCTCCCTGCTTTGACTTACTTTTCATTCCTCTGATTCATCCTCCCTTGGCCCTCCTCTGGTGTTTTTGTAGCACCTCTAAGACTCCTGGGATTGGCGGGTCAGCCGGGGTATCCTTACCTTATAGATCCTAGCTGTCAGTGGGCTTGAAGCAAAGCCCTGGGAGAGAGGGATCGGGAAGAGGTGGATGTGGGGTCTTACGCCCAGTCTTGAGGGGGGTCTTTGCCTGCTTGGTGGCAGGTGGCAGATCTAGAAGACCTAATGTACCCGGGTATTGAATTCAGTGGCAGGAGCTCTGGGGAGGAGGAGCTGCTCACCTGGAGGCTGGGCCAGGGGCAGACTACCTTCTCTGCAGGCCTGACCCCTCAGTCCTGCTCTCTCCCACCTCAGCTCTGGCCTCCAGGCCCCTCCCCTCATTGGTCACCATTTGCATATCTATCCCAGATCCCTTTAAACTTAAGCAGAAACAAATTATTTATGAAGAGCCCTCATTTACAATGCATCCATAATGCCCGGGAAGACACTGATAATTTATTTAATGAGCACAGACATGATGATTCACAAACGATGATTTCAGTCAGAAATTAGCTTCATTAATTTGCTGTGAGCCCTCTGCTTGATTTAGAGCCTCAGGAGTACCTCACACCCACAAATCCCCTCAGCGTCCCCGTTTCTCCTGCCTGAGCCTGGCCAACGTGAAGCTCCAGCAGGACCCCCTTGCACCCCTGCCTTCCCACCTGGCCACCCTACATTCTGCCTCTGGGTCACCCAACTCTGCTCTGTGGGAACCTCCCCAGCCCGCTGTGCAGCTGGCTTCCCTGTATATGATAAAAGAAGAGCATCCCAGGCTGGACATTTGTGAGGGCCCCAAGGGACCACAGATGCCCACCCCACCCACAAGTGATAGCCATCTTGAGGTGTATGCAAGGTGCCACAGCACCGGGACAGGTCACACACCTGGAAGCTGCTGACACAGCCCAACTCTAGGAAGCTAACAGCCATAGATGTTTTCTAGCTGAGCACACATGCACCCTGTCCACAGGCCTCAGGGTGCCTGGCTGGGGTGCTTGGGGTCAGATACAGCCAGTAAAAACTCTGCCTGAGTCCCCTCCTCCCCATATACTTGGTGACTTTATCTGTATCACCTAAGCAAATGTGGATTTCAATTTGCTGCCTGCATGAATCTTATTTGTATTTTTTAATTTAGCTATTTTTACCCATTACACAAACACATGGGTTAAAGAGACAAACGGTTCTACAAAGCTTGTATTCATACAATAAACAGCAGTCTCCCCTCACCGTCCTCATTTTCCTTTGGAATTTATCACCCTGTCTTGAAAAACTATGCTGAGATTATGCTTTGGGTTTTTTTTTTTTTTTTCAGTGTTGGGCGTTAACTCCTGGCTTCCCTGTATAAAATATGAAGGCTTAGTTCTGTTTCACCTCACCTCCTCCTCTACCCACATATACTTATAGTCCAAATGTAGCAAACAATGGCCCTTGGCTGCCCCTGCTTCTGTAGATAAAGTGTCATTGGAATACAGGCACAGCTACTTGTTCATGTATTGACTGTGGATGCTTTAGTGCTATTAACAGCAGAGGTGAATACTTGTGACAGAGACCATATGCCCCACAAAACCCAAAATATTCGCCTATCCGGCCGGCTCTTTGCAAAAAGTATCTTGCCTACTTGTGGCAGTCTTCCCATCCTACCCGCGGAGTTCCGCTGAATTTTGGTTACAGATCAACGCCCAGGGAGTCCACACTCAACTGAGCCACGTAGAGTACGACGAGGACTTTTTCTTTCCTGTATATTTTTTCTTTACTTGCATTCATAACTGCCATTTTTGGTTTGTTTCAATGGCTGTACTTAGTATTAACAAATTCTTCACCAGATGTGTAAATCTGTTTGAATATATTAAAGTATCAAGTTTATCCACTTGGAGATATTGCTTTAAGACCCTACTGACCTGTTCCAATCCGAACTAGCCACTCTCAAGGCCTGAGCACAGCCATCGTGCTGCTGTAAGAGGGGTCCTCTCCATCTACCCTATGATGCATCCCCTACTTCCAGGATCTAGGCCATGCACTATCCTTATTTACTCTAATTTTAAAGGGTCACGAAGTCCACTATCATCCCAAGGAAAAAGAATACAGAAGTGGTACATTTTTTGAGATTCTGGATGTCAGAAAATGTCTTTATTCTATCCTGACAATAATTTATTGTTAGACTAGGAATAGAACTACTAGATGGAAATTATTTTACTTCAGAAGTCTGAGGTCATTTGCTTTTATCAATCTTCCATCAGTCTTACTGTTGAAAAGTCTGACGCCACTTTGATTCCTGATTGTTTTGGGAGTTTGTATGCTTCTCTCCCAGGAGGATAAATGATCTTCATTTTCCTTAGTGTTTTCAAATTTTATAATGTGTCTTGACTTGGATCAATTTCTATCCTGTAGGCAGGGAACTAGGCAGGCCCTTTCAGTCTGGAAACTCACCTCCATCCATTCTGGGAAATGTTCAAATTATTCCTCTGATGATTTCCTTCTGGCCAATTCTCTATTCTTCCTTTCTGAAATTCCAGTTGTCTGGGTGGTGTATCTTATGAACTACCCTCTAACCTTATTTTTTTTCTTTCTTATTTTCCATCCTGTTGTGCTTTTACTCTGTGTTCCGGAAAATGAAAATGAACGGACAGCTAAGAAACATCAGTCAACTGAGGAAGCAGCTAACATGACAGACTGGGACCAAAGTACATAAACCTAAAACTACTAGGAAAATGAAAACTTAGGGGAAATTATTATTAATATTCTCACAGAGACAAGAAGAACAGGAAGCTGTGAAAAAGTGACATTCAGAAAACACAACAACAGCACAATAATAGCAATACTAAAATTTCAGCAAAATGGAACACTCAGAAGCCAAATGGAAGTTCTGGGAGGGCTCAGCCAGCCATGACAGCTTGGCAGGACCACTCTTTGGGGTACCTCTGATGTTGCTATCTTCTGGTCACTCCTCTTGGGGTGAGCAGAGTCAACAGAGAGGGCAGGGATAAATCTGGCTATCAGTGGGAGGCAAGACTGGGACCTCAAAATTCAACATGTAAATATTCCCTTAATCACCCTGCATTCACAGTGGTGCCTCCACATTCACCTGTGCCTGACATTATTCCAGGTCAGAGACCTTGTGTTTTTCATCTGTTCAGAGAGCAAATCCATAAACCTCCAGTCTGCTGTCTGGCTGTGCAGCATGGTGAAGGGGATTGAGGAGGGTGAGGGGTACAGCTTCTAATCCCATATTAAACTAGACTTTCAACCTGTTCTATTTTAACTCTTCCTTTAGCTCCACTTCCAAGGGTATGTGGAACTATAAAGACTTTGAGGGTTTGGGGACAAAAATTGAGTTATTTCTTGACTTTCCCTACTGCTGAGTTAGGATTTGGCTGTGTTGTGACTTGGTTGCTAAATCAGTTATCACTAACGTAGTCTTCCCAACTGCCATATTGTTGTAGGCAATTCTCCTATTCTCTTTGTTCCTATAAGGATATTTTCACCTGTTGGGGACCCCTTTAGTATCTTTTAACTGATGCTTCAGTATTGATAAAAACCCAGTGCTTATGTTTAATCTGCCATCTTTCAAAGAAGTCTCTCAATATTACACTTATGAATACCACCTCACTGTCTACATCGCTGATGTTTCCTACCAGACCTTACTGTACACAGTGCTCATAGCAGCTGCTTAGTAAATAGCAGGCTGGCCCCAAATTAACAATTAGGGAACACTTGTGCAATGGCTGATGTCTCCTCACACTGTCATCATTTAAAGCTTCATCTGTCCTCACCTTTCTTCAATCTTCCTTTCTTCTGTCCAGGCTCCATCCACACTGAGTTTGTACCCGTGCTGCCCACTATGACAGCCACTAGCTACGTGTGTCTGGTGATACATCTCCAGATAAAGCCCTTCCCTCTCCCACACGTGCATGTTTACATTGCTCTTCCTTCCATCTAGCATGTGGTCTTCTTGGCTCTCAGTTTGAAATTAAGGTCTTTTCTGGGAGGCCTTCTACAGACCCCTCATCCCTCTCCAAAAATCTGGATTAGATTCCTTTCCTTTGTACACTCAGAGTATTATGAATTTAGCCTTTTATAGCACTTGACACAGTTTGTTATACATATATGATTACTTATTTTTTCTGCACTAGACTGTGAATTCATCTAGGACAAGCATTCATATTATTTGTCTCTGTATCCTCAAGACCAACTTCAGTGTCTAAAATTGGATACTCTTTTTGGAAGTAAACAATACTAGAAGAAACATGAAAGAAAGGAAGAAGGAGAAAGAGGAGGAAGGTAGAAAGAATGGGAGGGATTAATCCTGGCATTCAGTTTCATTTGTTCTGAGCCGACATCACAACTCATTTCTGCTAACATTTGACTTCTTCTTTCCACTAACTTGTATGGTAGATTCTATAACTGTTCTTAAGTATATGCTGCCCATCCTTATAGGAGGTTTACAGTTCCCATGCCACTGACATCAGATTTGGCCATGTGACTTGCCTTGTCCACTTAAATGTGAGTGGAAGGGACATATGACACTTCAGAGCTTATCCCTCAAAGCTGTTATGTGGTTCAGCCATATTTCCATTTGTTTTTTGCCACAGGATCAGTGATGTCCCAGAGAGGAGGTGATTCTTGTTCCTGTGTGCTGAAAAGAAGGCAACATGGAGCAGAGCTATAGCTAGCTAGCTTGCAGCTGAACTGACCTCCATGCGGATGAATAAATAAACCTTTGTTATTGTAAACCACCAGTTGAGGGTTGTTTTTTATGGGGCTGTAACTTAGCCTAAGGTAAATGAAATACACGTATGACTAATGATGGTCCCATGGGTATACAATGCAAAAAAAAAAAAAAGCCATAGGATTTGAGCATGCATCAGTTAGAACATCATCCTCTTAGCCTTCTCTCCACAGAGAAATCCTCTGAACAGCACTCTGGGCCTTAGAAATTTTGCCTGAACTCTTGTGCCAGGTAGGGAGCTCATCAGATTGTGTGTCAGTTCATATCATTGCTGAAATTCAAAAAAAGTTCTTAATGTTTATTTATTTCTGAGAGAGAGAGAGGAGGGGGGCATGAGTAGGAGAGAAGCAGAGAGAGAGGGAGACACAGAATCCAAAGCAGGCTCCAGGTTCCTAGCTGTCAGCACAGAGCCTGACGTGAGGATCGAACTCATGAACTGTGAGATCATGACCTAAACCGAAGTCTGACTCTCAACCAACTGAGATACCCAGGCTCCTTTCGTTGCTGGAATTCAAATTGTTAAAATATTTTTCAGGTAGTTCTCCTTCAATGGTTCTATTCCTGCCACATGTAGCCTCCCAGGTCAATGCACTCTGGATTCCACAGGACTAAATTTGAGTTATTAGAAGTTTAGACATGTCCATACTAAACTCTACCAGTTCTTACTTTGTGGGGAGTCTTAGAAGTTGCCCTTTAAGCTATTTTGACTCTTTACAACAAATGAAAATATTCTTTCTAGTACAAAAGTACCATGACTCTTCATATATTCTACAAAGGCAATGACACTTTTTAAACAAATTTTCCCATATTACACCTTTAAAATTCACAGAAACATACAATCAATGAGCTTGACTCTTAGTAAAATTAATTATCAATATTTTTCCAACATGCTTCCAAGAAAGCCTTTTTAAAATGCACATGATTTGGTTAACATATCTTGAAAACAATGCATATTTTAAATGCTTCCAAATAGTCAAGAGGAATGAAGTTCTTTGCAGATACCATTACATTTCCAGGAAACCTATCATGGTTCTGTTCTAATGAGCTTTTCACTGATTTATGCATTGTGTTGATTTTAAATACCCAAAGAGATGATCATTAGGAGAAGTAAATTACGAGGAACTCCAGAGGGTAGAATTAAAAACAGTATGGTCACATAATGGGCACGGGTGAGGGAGAGACTTCCACTTTGAATAAACAGTTTTCTTTTTCTATCATTGATCCTTCTTATTTAATTAAAAGAGTAAATCATGAATACATACGTATTATAAAAAATTCAAACACTATTGAACTCTACAGAGCACACTGTCCAATAGAACTTTCTGTGATGATGGAAATGTTCTGTATCTGTACTGTTCAATAAAGTAGCCATTAGCCACCTGTGGCTATTGAGCGCACCAGAAAGGCAGCTACTGAAACTGAGGAACTGATTTTTATTTTTATTTAATTTAATTAACTTGAGTCTAAACACTCACATGTGGCTAGTGACTACCCTATTGGATAGCACAGATACAGAACAAAAGGGTAATATCACATCCATCTTCAAAGCCTATAAGAAACCATTGTTAATAGGTACTGCTACATTCTTTGCATAATTTGGGGAGGGGCATTAACTATAGTCATGTAAATGCATCAGAGGTTTACAACATGGGCTGTTAAATCAGATATCCTGAATTCAAATCCTGAGTCTGCAGCATAATAGATGTGTGACCTTAAGCAAACTCATTAACCTCTCAGTTTCCTCCTCTGCAAAACAGGGCTAATACCCCTTGGGGATCTATTGCGAAGTAATTAACCAACACATGTAAAGTCCTTAGAACAGTTCCTGTTAAGTAATAAGCATTCAATAAATGTTAGTTATTGATATTAATACTATAGTATGCATACTGTTCTATAGCCTATTTTGCACTTCTTATCTTAGAAAGCTTTCCATGTCAGAGCATATAGATCTACCTCATTTTAAAAATGCAAACACTTTTAAATTATGAAAGTAATATATGCACATGGTTAAAAAAAATAGTCAAAATCAGCTTACTTTCACTTTCTGAAATTGTAGACTAGGTAACTCAGATCAATCATCCCCTAAGATACTATAAGAATTGGACCAGGATGCCTGGGTAGTTCAGTGGACTAAGCATCCAACTCTTGATTTCTGCTCAAGTCATGATCACATGGCTGTGAGAACAAGCCCCACTTCAGGCTCCACATAGTGGAGCCTGCTTAAGATTCTCTCTCTCCCTTTCCCTCCGCCCCTCCCCTGCTTATGTGCACACATGCACACTCTCTCTCAACACACATAAATAAAATAAATAAATAATTTTTTAAAATAAAGAAGTGAACCAATTTTTTAAATTAAAAAAAAAAACTCCTGCTTACAACAACTAGAAAACTAACAAAATAGTGAATAATTACCAAGTTAGGGTAGGGGCTGGTGGCAGGGAGAACAGAGTCCCAGGGAAGCTAGACCAGTCATTGGCATTGATTTTTTCTCAACAGAAAAATAAGGATTCCAAACATGGGGGTGATCAGACAGTGACTTTTAAATAATTGTACTTATGCTCAAGGAAATAAAAGCCAAAATTGACAATTTCAGAAGATGCTTAGAAACTATAAAAAGGAACCAGATGGAAATCCTAACACCAAAAATATATAATACAACAAAAGATAATGAATTACTCATTGGATTTAAGTGCAGACTGCAAAGAGCTGAAGAGTGAATTTGTGACTTGGAAATTAAGTTAGAAGAAAATATTCAGAATAAAGAATGGAGATGTCTCTCCATTCTCTCCAAGGATAAAAAAAAAAAAAAAAACAGAAGAGAAGATAAAAGATATTGAGGACTGTGTGAAGCCTAATTTATGTTAAAATGGATTCTCAGAAGGAGGCAAGACAGACTGTGAAAGACAATAATATTTGAAGCAAAAATGGCTGAGAACTTTGTGAAACATATGAGAAGCATCCATCAGTAAGTTCCAGAAGCCCTATGAACCACAAACTAAAGGAAGCAAAAAGAAAACACTAGACACATCATCATAAAACCACCTCAAAGCAAAAACAGTAAGAACTCTTAAAAGCAGCTGAAGAAAAATGTTAGATAAGCTTCTAAGGAGCAATAATAAAACTGAAAGTTAATTTCTCAGCAGAAACAATGGAAGTCAAACTTCAGCTGAATGTTCTCCTTAAGCGCTGTAAGGAAAAAACTGTCAACCTAGAATTTCAGTGAAAATACTCTTCAAATATCAAAGTAAAAAAATAATAAAAGATTTACAGAAAAAAAATCTGGGAGGATTCATTACCAGCAGACTCTCGCAAATGAAAATGCTATGAGTACTCTAGAGGGAGAATAAGAATGACCTCTAGTGGAAAGTTAAAAATGTAGGGGAGAAAGAAGACCAATAAAAATAGTGATAAATCTATATGAATGTTGAGTATAAAACCAGATACTAAAGTCCCAAGAGGCTTAAAGTACATTAAAATTAAAACATGTTTATAAGTCAGAGAGAGGAAATGAAAATGAAAGTATGCTAAGGTCCTTTCACTATTTTACAAAGAAGGGTGCCAATTAATATTAGATTTTTGTAAATTAAAGATGTGAATTGCAGGCCGCCTGGGTGGCTCTGTTGGCTGAGCATCGAACTTCAACTCAAGTCAAGATCTCATGGTTTGTGAGTTCGAGTTCAAGCCCAAGCCCCATGTCAGGCTTTCTGTTGTCAGTCCAGAGCCCACTTCAGATCCTGTCTCACTCTCTCTCTGCCCCTCCCCCTGCCCTCAAAAACAGAGATTTAAAAAAATCTTTAAAAAAAGGATGCAAGTTGCAGTATCTAGGAAAACTACCCATCTATTCCTAACTTAGTTTTCTGAAAAATGGATTTTGAATTGCATCAAATGATTTTCTGCATCTTTTCTGACTACAATAGTTCCCCCATGTCTGCAGGGGATACATTCCAAGACCCTCAGTGGAGGGCTGAATCCGTGGATAGTTCCAAACCCCATATATGCTGTTTTTTCCTATACATACTATGAAAAAGATTAATTTATAAATTGGGCACAATAAGAGATTACCAATAACTAATAATAAAATAGAATGATTATAACAATATAATCTAATAAAAATTAAGCAAATGTGGTTTCTCTCCCTGTATCAAAATATTTTACTGTACTGACTTTTCCTTCTTCTTGTGATGATGTGAGACGATAAAATGCCCATGTGACGAGATGGAGTGACGTGAATGGCATAGGCACTGTGATGGAGTGTTAGGCTCCTCAGAAGGAGGATCATCTGCTTGCAGACGGAAGATGACCATAGGTAAGTAGAAGTGTGGAAAGAGAAACCAGGAAGAAGGGGCACTTCTGTGATCATCTTGTTTTTACCCTCTGAAAACTAATGTAGGGAATTCATTTATAGATTTATAACATTAAACCAACCTTGAATGCCTGGAAGATAACATTTGGTACAATGTTATGATATTTTTATGTACATTGTCTAGATTCAGGTTGCCAATATTTTGGTTTTAGAGAATTGTTTTGTTTTTGTACTTTGGTTCATGAGTCAATTGCCTGTAATTTACTATTTTTTTATTCATTCTAACTTTGGAACCATGGTTATTTCAGTATTATAAACTGAATGGGGGAGTGCTCTATTATTTTCAATTATCTAGAAGACTGTATAAAATTAATCTCATCTGTTGCTTTAAAGGTTCTAAAACTGTGTGTTTGTATATTTTGTGGAAAGATTATTTCTGTTTTCATTGATCTAGTTGGGTTTAATTATATTTCTAGATGTTTTTAGAAAGTTTTTAGTATTATGATATTATGTAATATTAATATAATTATCATATTATTAGTAAATATAATATTAACATAGTTATAAAATACTGAAGTATTATAAAACTAAATATGTTCTGTGTGTGTCATGTGCTTTATCATTTTTTGAGACCATTTCAAAGAACTAATTCTTGGTTATGTTGATCTTCTTTATCACATATGTTTTTGTTTCTTTAGTTTCTCCTTTTATTTTTATTATCTCATTACTTCTTTTGTTGTATTTCTTCTTTTGTTCTTTTTCTAAGTCCTTAACTTTAACACTTAGACCATTAAATGTCAGCCCTTTTTTAATATAGGGTTTTTTAATGTTTACTTATTGAGAGAGAAAGCCCGAGCCTGTGTGAGAGTGGGGGAGGGGCAGAGAGAGAAGGACAGAGAGAATCCAAAGCAGGCCCCACGCTGTCAGTGCAGAGTCTGACGCAGGGCTCAACCTCATGAACAAGTGAGATCATGACCTGAGTCAAAATTAAAAGTCAGATGCTTAACTGACTAAGCTACCCAGCAACCCCTCTAATATAAGATTTTTTAAAAATATTTTTTAATGTTATTTATTTTTGAGAGAGAGACAGAATATGAGCAGGGGAGGGGCAGAGAGAGAGGGAGACACAGAATTTAAAGCAGGCTCCAGGCTCTGAACTGTCAGCACAGAGCCCGATGCAGGGCTCGAACTCACAAACCATGAGATCATGACCTGAGCTGAAGTCCGACGCTTAACTGACTGAGCCACCCAGCTGCCCCTAATATAAGTTTCTAAGAATACTTATGTAATTCCTCTTTAAGTACCATCTGAGCTATCTCACAATTTTTGGTGTACAGTTTTCACTACTGTTTAACTCTGAGTATTTTTTTTTTTTTTGCCTCTTCTGGTATTTCCTCTGATCAACTTAGAAATACCTTAGCTTTTCCAAAGACTTGAGTTTCCCAAGTTTTGTGTGTGTGTATATTTGTGCGTGTGTGTGTGTGTGTGTGTGTGTGTGTTTTTGTAATTGTCCTTAAATTATGGACACATAATATAGAGTGTATGACATATGTTCTTTGGTATTTCAGAGATTTTTTGCGACCTAAAATATGGTTAATATTTGTAAATGCTGTGTGCTTGAGAAGAGTAAGCATTCTGTCATTAACTGGTAAAGGTTTCTAACTACATCTATATTAAGTAAAACTTGTTTTAAAAATAATTTGTAAACTCAACTACATTTATGCACATCAGCAATAACAAAATAGAAACTAAAAAATCTAAATAATACCAACCACTTATAATAACATTAAAAAAGATCAGGTACCTCACAAAACGTGGTAAGGCCTGTGTGAAAAATTACAAAACTTTATTGAAAGATAGTAAATAAAATTTAAATAAATAAAGACAGATACTTTTTCATAGTTTGGAAGCCTCATTGCAGAGAAGTCAGTTCTCCACATTATGTGTGTGTGAATGCAAATCTACGAATGACTCTAAAGTGTATGCAAAAGTACAAATAACCAAGAATATCTAAGACACACTTAGCGAAGAACCAAATGTCAATTTATTATGGACTATGATGATTGTAACAATATGGTACTGATGCAGGAAAAGACTAATGAAACAGCACTAAAAGCTGAAAATAGACCCATTCATAAATGTTTACTTTGTGACAGAGGTGGTGCTGTGAATCAATAGGGAAAGTAAAGATTTTTCAATAACTAGAGCTCCATCAGTGGGTTATCCTTACTGGAAAAAAAATGTAACACCTAGTTCACACCATATACAAAGTATTTCCAGTTAAATTAAAATCCCAAATGTAAAAGTTTAACTATAAAACTTTAGTAGAAAAATGTCTTTATGACCGCAGGGTAGGTAGGGACTTGTTAAGAGAAAGGGGCAAAAAAGTGAAATAAATGTAACTAAAATGAATAAATTCTGTTAATCAAAATATAGTATTGAGAAAGTAAAAATGAGCCTTAAATGGAAAAAGATATATGCAATATACACACACCAATAAAGGATTTGTATATTCAATGTATAAAATACTCTTATAAATAAGTAAGAAAAAGTTAAAACCCTAATGGAAAAATGAGCAAAAAATGGATCACTTCACAAATGATGAAATCTGAACAGACTGCAAACACAGCCTCATTAGTGACAAGAGAAATAAACTTTTAAACTAAGAGGATACACAAACATCCATTCGACATACGGACAAAATTTCAAAGTGTAACAGCACTAAGTGCTGATGAGGATATGACCCAAAGGAACACTCATATGTTTTCAGTAGACATAAAAATTGTTTAGCCATCTTTGACAACTGGGTTTTTTGTAAAGCTGAACATGTACGAATCTCATGACCCAGCACTGCCCCTCCTACGTCTACACCTGAGACAGACGTGTGCACCAGAAGACGTGTGCACGAACATCCATCACAGCTGGTACACATGCAAGCGTGCACTAGCTTGGGAATGGCAGAATAAATTATAGTACAGATCAATGTTATTTTTACTTTAAATTCAAGTTAGTCAACATACAGTATAGTCTTGGCTTCAGGAGTACAACTCAGTGATTCATCGCTCATACCGACACCCAGTGCTCATCCCAAAAAACACCCTCCTTAATGCCCATCATCCATTCATCTTTTACCCAAAACACTTACAGCAGGTTTTCTTAATTTTAGAAAGACAAAGAATAAACACACACATTATACATATGTTTACATGTATATATACACATATTTATGATACAACACCCCAAATTCAAACATGTAACATTTTCTGAAGTAAAAACATAAGTTTTTACACTAAACTGGATCAATAAATACTGTAAATATCAGTTCAAGTAAAGATTTTTTTACTTTCAGAATTTCAGAGAAAAGATGACACACATTCACGTGATGAAACACTATAGAGTAAAGAAAATGAATAAACTACAGTTATAGCATCAGTGTGGACAATTCAGGAACATAATGATAAGTAAAAGGAACAAATCAAAAATAGCAAAACTAGCAATACATGAATTAGGGTTACATGCAATTGTGGCAACACTGTAAAGTAAAGCCAGGATATTACTAACTATTAATTATTATTTCTGGAGGGAAGAAGGGGATGTGATCAGAGAGCATTGGTTACTCCCTTAATTTTAAATTGCATAGATATGTTTTCATTATATGTATACACATAAATATACTTCCGCATATATGATACATTTCACAATAAAAAGTCAAAGATAAAAAAACTTTATTTTTATATATTGATTTTATAACTAGCTACCTTCCTCCTTTATTGCTTCCAATATTTTTTTCATCAATCCTCTCGGTTTGTATATGAAAGTACCAACTGCATATACTGCTGATTTTGTTTTCTTCTCTCCAATTTTGAACTTACCTCTTTTTTCTTATAATTGCATTGGCTGTTGCTTCTAGATCAATGGTAAAATAACACAGATAATCTTTTTTTCTCACACCTTTCGTGGATCACCTTCTGCAGTGTTTTACCACTAAATGGACAGAGAACTTTTGCACAATCAGAACTGTCTCAGGATGCAACAGGCCACGTAGAGAGACAAGCAGAGAGCCTCTGTGAACTAGTTATCCAGACATTTTACTCTGCTGGCTGTTTGTCACTGCACAGGCAGCGGGGACCCTGACATCTCCCTGTGGCCCTCCACGGAGCCAAGTGGAAGAGGCCCGAATGGAAGGAGCACTGCCTGAATGCGGGGGTGGACAGACTGTCACCGAGGAGCTCACAGAGGCCAGGCTGAACGGCTTCCCGGAGCGCTCAGGTCAGGCTCAGCTTCAATTACGGAACTGGCTGGCTGGCAAACGGGCTGGAGGGAGTTCTCCGTCTCAAACCAGACACCTGTGTGCCTGTGACAGATCCGTCCCCACAGGCCATTTTCTGAGCAGAGCGCAGCTGAATCCAGAACAAACTCCTCTCTCAAAGGACCTGTGTTTCATTTAATAGAGTTCAAATTGACTGTCCAGAAACCTTGCTGCTTTTTTATTTCTTCAATGCCTTCTGCAGCAGCTGACGGGATGCCCTGGGCCCCCATCCCGCCCACACCTCAGGACCTCCTCACCCGAGAAGTCTGCTGCTACCGCAGCTTCCCAGCTGCTCTAAAGCAGTGCCCGAGAGGAGTTATTGAAGGGCTGGCTGAAAAACTGGGGCCTGCGTAGATAACACATCTACAGAACTTCTGGGCAGGAGCGGTATTAATAACTGCTTCTTGAGCCTGGGTGGGCCACAAAATTAAAACTTTTTAAAAATACAGATTCAAAAGTCCCACCCCAGGCTAATGGAATTAGAATCTCAGATGCTGGGGTCTGGAAATGTGAGGTTTTTCTAACAAGTGATATTAGTCAGCTTTTACTACATAACGAACCACCCCAAAACCCAAGGCTTAAAGCAGTAAGCATTTACTGTTTCTCATGAATCCACAGGTCATCTGAGCAGTTCCCCTGGTCTCAGCTGGGTTAATTCAGGCGTCTGTGATGACCTGTAGTTTGGGTAGGCAGTTCTCCTGACCCAGGCTGGGTGCCCTCCCTATGGGGGGAGTTAGCTAGCTGAAGGCTAGTCTGTGATGAACTTGGCTGGGATTGCTGGCCTCCCAACCACATGGTCTCCTCCTCCAGGAAGCTAGCCTGGCTTGTTCACGGAAGTTCTGAGGAAGAGCTAAAGCAAGTAAGACTTCTTGAGGCCTAAGCTTGGAACAGGTACCTTGTTACTTCCATCTCATTCCACTGACCAAAGCAAGTCATACAGCCAGTCCAGACTCATGGCAGAAAGGGAGCAGACTCTACCTCTTCATGGAAGAAGCTGCAAACTCCCATAGTAAGAAGCATGGGTATTGGGAGAAATGAAAATTGAGACCATTTTTGCAATCAATCTGCCACATATGTCCCCTGGTGAGCCTAATACAGGCAGCCTGGCATCAATCTACAGACCATCTGTGTATTCCTGGGATAAATGGTGTCCTCTCAAGATGCCTACAGAGAAGGCTACTCAAGGCCTCCCATTGTGACATTCATCCATGGGGCTTAATTAATTCTCACACCCCAGAGTCTGTGTCTTGTTACTGGGACCAAAACCTCAATCTTGTCAGCACTGCAAAGGTAATCTTGGGCCTGGCTGACCCCACCCAACTCACAAAAGCCTCAGTTCTTACTAAACAAAAGCCAATCGATTCATTGGCATAGAACCAGCTGCCCAGCCATTTGGGTCAGCATTCTTTTTCTATAAACAGAGACATGGGAAGATAAATCCGAACCACAAGTTTGCTCTATGTATCAGGTAGGATGTTTTCAGTTGTCAACCGATAGAAAAATCAACTCAACTGATGGAAGCAAGGAGAGCAAGTTCACACATTTGTGTAAGTCTGGCTCTAGGTTAGGAGCTTAAATAATACCTTCAGACTGGTCCTCTCCACCTTTTGGCTCTGCTCTCTGCTGCACACCTTCCACTCTCAAGCTGCATTAGAACACTCAGCAAAGCCTGGCTCAAGGCCAACTGAAAAAGAGAGTATGGATTTCCCCCAAGATTCCAGCCAAATCTTGTTTCTTCTTACTGACTGAGTGGGTCACTTGACCATCTCTAAACCAATCCCTGTAGGCAGGGAATGTGATATTCCCTATCCTGATGAGGGTAGACTGACAATAAATAAGATAAACAAGAACTGAAATATCCCAGGTGGTGATTAGTGTTACAGGAAAATATACAGCACAGAAGCAGAACAGGAAATGTCAGAGTAGGGGCTCAAGTGTCACTGAGGTGGCCAAAGAAGACATCGCTGAGAAGTATAGATCAAACATGGGACTTGCAGATGCCTAGAGAAGGGCATTTCAAACAGAAGAAGAGCCAACGCGAAGTCCCTGAGGCTGGAGTGAGGCAGTCTCTTGAGCTCATTGCTCCCATACATGAGGGGACACCCTCATGGCTCTGCACAGGGACTGTGGATCAATCACCTAGTTTCACCTCCTTCTTGTAGAGATGAAGCCAGAGAAGCTTTAATCCTCAATTTTGTTCTTTCTGTCTGTCATGACATTGACATTTTCGAGACTAATGGGCCAGTTATTTTGCAGAACATCCCTCAGAATAAGACTGGTCTGATGTTCCTCAGTATTAAGTCCAAGTCACACAGTTTGGGCAGAGACATCACCAAAGTGATGGTGTGTTCCACTCCGTGTTTCATTATCAAGAGGCCCATGACGTCAATATGTCCCATTCTGAGATGTTAACTTTGATCACCTCATTAAGGTAATGTTTGTCAGGCATCTCCACTGTAACATTTTTATTTTTCCATTTATCATCCTAAGTATCTTGTGGAGAGATACTTAAAGATTATGTTAATACACTGTTTATCAAACTTTCAACCCCTAGTTTTGATCGGTTTTTTTTTTAAACAATTTCCAGCTAAATTAGATGTGCGCCAAGGTCTGAGAGCTTCCCTCGTCCTGAGTCCTTTAAAACTAGGAGAAAGAGACACCACATAGTCTCTCCACAGGACTTGCTGATCAGTGTGGGCCTTGGAGGGAAACCAGCTATGGCAGCATTGCCCACTGTGGACACAGCTGAGGTGAGGAAGCATGGAGGAGGAGGAAAGCCGGGGGAGGGGGCTATCTGACCCAGCCAGGGAGAGCAGAGTCAACACTGAGTATAGTCTACAGCAGCTCATGGCTCTTAGCCTGGGATGCTTCCTCATCCAAGTCTGACCTGCTGCACAAGAGGAACTCTGTTCTCTGCTCACTCCCCACAGTACCTCAGGACCTCGGGCCCCCCTGGCTGCAGCAGATGAAGCAGGTGAATGCAGCCAGAAGGTGGGTTCCATGTAGGGTAACCAACTGTCTTAGTTCACCTGGGACTGATGAGAAGCCCTGGACACAGGACTTTCAGAGCTAAAATCAGGAAAGTCCCAGACAAACCAGGATGAGTTGACCACCCTAACAGGCCACTGTAGCTTAGACACACCTGGTACTCAATAACCAAGAACTATACCCAGGAATGATCCAAAAAGCCAGGTTGAAAATAACTGACCTAAGAGATTGGGAGGACTCAGACTGATCTTTAAGAAACTGATATACCCAGGGACACCTGGGTGGCTCAGTTGGTTGAGCATCCAGCTTCAGCTCAGGTCATGATCTCACGGTTTGTAGGTTCAAGCCCCACATCGAACTCTGTGCTGACAGCTCAGAGCCTGGAGCCTGCTTCAGATTCTGTGTCTCCCTTTCTCTCTCTGCCCCTCTCCTGCTTGTGCTCTCTGAAAAATAAATAAATAAATATTTTAAAAAAGAAGAAGAAAAGAAACTGATAGGCCCAGAACGTAGAGCAAGATTCTAGAGAGGGACAGAGTGTTTCTGTGTTGAATACAATTGAGGCACAGAGGTCAAGTAGGACTGAAAGAAATCCATAAACCAAAACTAGCTGATGACTGGTGTGAATGAGAAAATGGAGATGAAGTGCCTTCCTACCTTCTTCAAGTTCCCATAAGCTTCTCTCCTTCAGAACTCTGACAGCTGTCTGATGATTTAGGCACTAAAATGATTACATATCTACCCCTCACCCCGACCCCCGCACATATATACATAATATGTAATTCCAAAAAATAAGATGTAGGGAATTTCAATATAATTCGCATCCCCCCTTCTCACGTTGTTGATGGCCTCATCTGCTGCTATTCTAACAGTGCACCTGATCTGCCTATGGGTCATCCAGCTCTTCCCACTGCTGTTCCCTGCTGACTCGGAAGCTCCTAGAGGGCAGGAGTTTTGCCTGAAGCATCTCCATACTCCCAGCCCAGGGCTGACCACAAGCACCAAAGAGATGGCATTCTCACAGTGGGCAATTTGAAGACAGTCTAACAAAGGGCTATTTACAAAGATGTGGGCAAGGTTTAGGATGATGGCTCTCTACCTTGCTACATATTAAATGTCCTGGAGAGGCTTAGAAATCATTGCTTCCTGAGTCTCATTCCCCAGAGAACATGATGCAATCAGTCTAGAGTTGTACTGTCCCATAAGGTGGCCACATGTAGCTACTGAGCATTTGCAATGTGGATGGTCCAAATTGAGATGCTTTAAATGTAAGACATGCAGCAGATTTTGAAGGCTTAGTATGAAAAACGCGAATGTGAAACAGCTTACTCAACATATTTCAGAATGATTTCTTATTGAAACAGTAATATTTTAATACTGGGGTAGGTAAAATATAGAAATTAATGTCATATGGGTTTTTTTTTACTTTTAATATAATGTGGTTACTAGAAAATTTAAGATTACATATATGGCTAAATTATATTTCTGATGGACAGCACTGGTCCAGAGCACAGCCTGGCATCAGATTGGATTTTTTTTTAACAACTCCCCAGATGGTTCTGATGTGCAACCAAAATTGAGAAGCACTGGTTCAGAGAAATCCTAAGACATAATGCAGTAGCCTGTGACTAGCAACAGCAGGTGATTATAGGAATATAGTGAGAGCAGCTCTGAAAAGAGAACTGCCTGGCAAGGGCAGGGGCTCTTGGAGAAGGAGGAGGTAAAGTCAAGTTCAGTAGTGAGAAAGCAAGGGAAATAAACATTCAGATGCCTCTCTCCTCCTGCCTTTGATCCCCCATCGGTGATCCACATTGGCTGCACCCAACTGATAGCCAAATGGCAAGGGAGCCTAGTTGATGCAGCCCATGCCTGTCAGCCTCCCTGGGCCCAGAGAAAGGCTGAAAAGGATTGAGAGTGAATTTGAAGAAGCAAATGGAAGATATCCACCTCAGGCACTTAATGAATCTTTTGGGAATAAATGAAGAGCCCACAGATGTAACACATAAACCCTTAGGGTAGTAGCATTGACCACATGTCCACCTTCCATCTCTCCAGTGCAAAGCCTTGGATTAATATCCAGTGAGAAATGCAATCAACAGCATTTGAGTTGCCCAGAATAATTTCCAAAGCTAGGAAGCTCCTAGGCATCCTCTTTACTCATGAACAGTAATTTTGAAGTCTTTGGGTACTTCAGTTCCTGCAGAAAATAAAAAGTTGAATACTATTACTAATAACTGATAAGTTTCTGTTCATTGAGTGCTTACCATATGCTAAGCAAAATACTTGCATGTAAACTGGTTTACATAGATTGCAATGTGGTTTTTTTCAATTTCACAATAGAAAATATATATCATGTATCAGGATATGAAAATGGGACTATTTTTGTCTCAATTCCTTCTAAGGTCCCAAAGATGAAAAATAAAGACATTTAATGCCAGTTATTCCCACACTCCAAAGGATGGCATCCAATGCTTTTATAGAATGTAGTATCATTACGTGGGGTGTACCTGCATTCTGGCTGAAGGGACAGTGGCTACCTGAGGCATGATCTTCTCCCTGCAATCACAGGACTACAAGAGACCAAGCCAAACCACCTTGGCACTCATCAAGCTCTTTTTGTGTCATAAGTACTAACTTTCCATTAGCCAAGTCCAAAATCAGTGGGGTAGCAAAGTGCACCTCACTGATTCTAGTGCATTGAAATAGCACATGACACAGGGAGGGAGTAAAGAATTATGATCAATAACCAATCCAAATAATCACAGTAACAATCCAATAATTCAAAGAGAGAAGCAGCAGTTGATATCCCCTCTGCCATGCCAGGTTTCCCAGCCCAAAACAGCCTGGGAATGCTCACAGAGGGGAAATGCTTTAAACTTGGAAAGAGCATGGAGTGATTTGATTATGGTACGAATGGGGTATTTTATCAAAATGAGAACTTTCTTGAAACTGGAACTGGTCAGGAGACATTTTATTGCCTAAGAGTTACCTTCAAAAGGTTATGAATTGGGGCACCTGGGTGGCTCAGTTGGTTAAGCGTCCAACTCTTGATTTCTGCTCAGGTCATGATCTCACAGTTTGTGAGTTTGGACCCCACATTGGCCTCTGTGCTGGTGGTGTGAGCCTGCTTGGAATGCTCTCTCTCTTTCCCTCTCTGCCCTTCCCACAGCTCATGCTTTCTCTCTCACACACAAAAATAAAATAAATAAATAAATAAATAAAATTATGAATTCACCCCCAAATTCCATCTAAGACCAGGAAGAACACACCTGCATGCTGCGTTGCGATGCCCTATAGGTAGAAGGAAGAGTCTACTTCTAGATCCCTCACTGAGTCCAGGTCATGCAGCAAGCCAGCTCTATGTTTTTTTGCCAACCTACAACTTGCCCATTTATTTGACATTATTCAGATAGGAAAACCAACACCTTTACCTTTAGAATGTTTGTTTTGCTTAATATGTTGTAAATACAAGTTTGAAAACTAGTATTTGTAAGAGAAGCATTTAAAGATTGTATTTACCCACCTTCAAAATATTTACAGAAAAGATGAAAATCAGAATGTTTTCAACTGTATCCAAAAGAAATCTGTTGTGCTCTAGTTAAGATTCACAGAAGGGGAAAGAAAGTCTGTCACAATTAAATACAAAGCAAAAAACACACTGTTCTGAAGCCAGCAAGCATGAGTTCATTTCTCGTGGACTTGGGGAAACATCCCCTCCTCAGGAGAGCTTTCCTGAGATAAAAGGAACTGAGGTCATGATTAAAGGTATTTTCTCAATGTTTATTTTTGAGAGAGAGAGAGGAGAGAGAGAGAGAGAGCGCGAGAGCAAGGGAGGGGCAGAGAGAGAGGGAGACAGAGGATTCACAGCAGGTTCTTTGCTGACAACAGACAGCTCGATGAGGGGCTTGAACTCATGAACTGTGAGATCATGACCTGAACTGAAGTCAGACACTTAAGCAACTGAACCACCCACATGCCCCATGATTAAAGGTATTAAATAGACTAATGTTCTCTTCTGAGATATGTCTGATAAGACATAGCTGGTGAGATCAAGTTTACTGGGCAATTTCTCTGTGCAGACCTGTGTACATAAAATCACCTTCCTCACATTCCATTCCACCGTGCTAGGACAACTGTCCTGAGGGAGAGGCCATACTACACAGTCCACTTTGCATCATGTCACAAGTAGCATCATGCAAAAATGCTAGCAGTCAAGGTAGTTGCCCCAGAAAGTTCTGGAAGTCACCGAGCCCATTGCTCAGCAGATTCCACCTATAGTCTTGACCTGTTAAAAATCGATTCACTTTTCCCTTTCCGTCCCAAACCACTGGCAAATAAAGACAGCTCATTTGTTCAAGAATTTTGCCTTTCCATGTGATCTTGCTCCCTGAAAAGTTGATAAGCTCATGCCAACCAAGCTGTTATTTTCTTCGATCTGGAAATGACAACTCACATTCCCCATTTCTCAGACAAAAGTCGAGTTCTCTCATTAGCGAACAGAGCTTTCCAAGGACAAATACCTCATCTTGTTCATTTCTGTGTCTTTGGACCTTTGCACAGTGCCTGGCAGTGTACACACTTGATGTTTGAGAAGATGTGAATAAATAAAGTATCCTAGGGTCACAGGAGATTCCTGCATGAGTAATTAAGGGATAACCAGAGGGAAGAGGGACATGACTGACCACTGGGCATGATGATTTCTGCATGAACTTCATCTTCCTTTCCGCTGTCCCCAAGAGTTGATAATAGCCAGTGGGAAGAGTAAAGAGGGCTATGGGAGGACAGCTTTGAGCCACTGTGGTCCCTGCTTCCCCATTTGTGGTCAAGGCTGGTTTCTTGGGCTTGTGACCAGTGCAGCTGGCAGGGCCCCATGGTCAGAAGGCTCCCACACTTGGCTTCATACTCTATGTTGCCTTCTTGAATTCATAATAATTTTTCAATATGAAGTCCTGTCCTGCATTTTCATTCTGGGAGTCTTATAAATTATATGACGAGTCTGTTTATAATATAATACGGGGAAGTGAAAACTGAAGAGTAATAAATACTAAGATTCCTCCCAACAAGGACATTCCAAAACTCTGTTGCTCTCACTAGTTTCCTAGGAACAAATGCAGGCATCTTCCAGTGGACATCTTCAACTGGGCACCAGCTGCCTCCCTCAGGCTTCACCCCCAGAGTCCTTCTCAGCATCTGACTCCTAAGCCCATAGGTCTGAAAGGAGACCTAAGAAGCTGATCTACCTAACCCTCAACTTTGCTGCTTAAACTTATTTATTATAATTATTTTCCCTTCTAAATAAAGATATCCTATTAGAATTTTTAAGGTCAAAATATTTTTCCCAAAATACATTTGTAATATGCATCCCCCAAATTTCCATTTTTTGTTATACATTACCAACCCCACTTTTCCTGAATCTATTTTGATTTCTTCTTAGAACTGTCATAAACAATTCTAAAATAAAATTTGTTCATCCTCAGTAATTCCTTGTTCTTTAACTGTTGCTTCAGAGAATCATATTTCCAGGGCAATTTCTTATGTGGTCACACTTACTATGATGTAATCAATCAAATGAAGACTCAGAAAAATTTATTAACTCCACAGAGAAAAGCCTCCTGCCAGGTGCTTAGCTGAGTTATTAATATTGGAAATGAGTGCTGAATTGATGATCAGTAGAGAAACTTCTAAGTAGACATTGGTTTTAAAATTTGATTTCCCCATCCCTAATGAAAGAACTGCTCATACTATATTTCACTGTATAAAAATGTGGCAGAGCGCTCCTTCTATTCTAATATCTGATCTAATGAAAGCCTGATATGTCTTTATTAGCTCTGAAGTATCTGAGTACTGCTTTTGTAATATATCTATCTGAAATCAGAAACTACATATTTAATATTTGTTCAAAAATCATTGTTGTCTTCACTTGGGCTCTCATTCAGTTTACTGTGCAGAATAAATGATTGATAGCCACAATAGGCAATATCACAGATTTGTTTCAGTGAGTTTTTCTCTACTGCTCTTCAGCTGGTGTTGTGAAGGGTTTGTAGCCACAGGCAGGAGGCCATGGAACTCTGTTCAGCCATCTCTCCATTGCCAGGTCTGATCCGGCAGGAGATTCTAGCCCTTTCCTCCTTGATCTTTTGACTATTAGTAGCAGCCAAGGTCTGAAGGCGGGTAGAGCAAAGTGGGTCAAGGCCAATGAGGCCACCTGCCTGGAGGAGCTCAGCATTCTGAGAGAAGGCTCTGAGGAAGGAGTAGGGATGCCCTCCTTCAAGTTCACTGCCCTCACAGTAGTCCAAGTCTAAGGGAGGCACTGGACAGATTTGAGAGACCATGTGACATCTCCCTTCAGCATTTTCATGCTGGAGTTTCACATCCACTCAGTTTCCAAGTCCCAAAGCCCATTTGTACCCATGAGATTGGTGGGGGACTAGGGGAGCGGGGGTGTGAGGGTCGGGATCCCATGGAAAAACACTTTGGGGAAGGTTTATCCACTTATATTAGCATTCAGGTATCATTCCTGCCTCACACATTGGTTACATAACCCACATAGTTATGTGGGTCTCACTGTCCCAGTTTTCCTAGCGTAGTCTGAAATCATGGAAATATTTTGTTATCTGTAAAACAGATGAAGGCTTTCTCTAAAGTTTTCTCTTAGCTCTAAAATGCTGTGCCTCGGTGATTCGAGGGGAGATGAAGAGGTTTCTCTGCCACTTCTCCCTCTCAGAGAAGAGATTGCAGGCTGGGGCAGAGGCAGCCCAGGCTGGAGAGCCCGCAGCTCCAGTGAGAAGAGCAGGGAGGAGCTCTACATCGGTGTGCGCTTTGCCCGTGTGACTCCGGGGGCTCCTTCACCCAACCGCGTCAGATGGTCCTGGATCAGGCTTTAGGAGATCCAGCTCTCCAAAAGTTTCCTTAAAAATACCAGAATTCCTTTTGCTTTCTTCCAGCAAGAGCACTGAAGCAGCATCCATTTTATGAAAAAAAGTAATAACAACAATATTTAAGGATTTGTTTTCCACAGAATTTTTTAAGGTTTTGTCCTTTTTATCCTTTACCTATAAAGCTATGAATTCTAGAACCTCTTTGTTTTGTTTTTTTCCTCTCTCTCTGGCTCCCCTCTCCCCAACACATCATCATTCTGAGGAAAGTGAGAAAGACAGAGAGCTGTCTAGAACAGGGGTAGCCAGAATTTGGTTCTCTCTGTGGCAGCTGAGGTAAAGCTTTAAGAAAAGAATCAGCGAGAAAAACAGGAGCAGCACCCTTACTTCACAAAGACACTGAGGTTCAGAGAGATCATTCTTCCTTAGGCACTGTTCCTACCCTTCCCTGCTCACCAGCCTTCCATATCCACATTTCCTACAAAGACAATAAGGTACAAATGCAAGTCACACATTTGGGGTTCCCTGTGATTCAGCTCTGAGCTACCTTTCCAGCCCCTCCCCCGACTACATCCCCTCAACTACATCCCATCATGTGCCCTTCTGTTTCTCCGGCTAACTTTCTTTCTCCTTATTCTTCACGTACCTATCATACTTCTATTCTTCCATGCTGTTATTTACAGTGCCTTCTGCTAAAAGTGCCCTGCTTCCTGCCCCACATCCTCAAGTTCCACCTTTGTTCATCCCCCAGAGTCCAAGCCAATGCTTTGTCTTCCATAGACCACCTGTGATTCCTCCAGACTCCTTGGGGAAGGCTCTTCCTTCAGTACATGTCAGGCCCAATGCTGGGTTGGTGGACTTAGAGCTAAATTGCATGCTGTGCTCACATGTGACATGTAGGCATTTGCGTGACAGGCTACAAAGAATACCAGCTGGGTTCTCAGGAACCCATGAAATAGCTGTAAAGTAAAAAAATTTTAAAGCCCTGCTCTGCTAGTCTTAGAGCAGAGCCCTTTGTGTTGTCCATGTACCAAACAGCTTGACTTCAAAATAAAACCTATAATTCAGTTTTGGCCTTTGTGGCTTTCAATTTGGCCCCATATTTGGATCCTTTCCCTCGGTCCACAATTGCTGAATACATAGGTCTGGTCTCTCCCAGTCGACAGTGATGGGGGCCTCTTTGGAACTTTAATTTCAGCTTCTCTGGAGCATTCTCCAGAGAGTTCAGAAAGATCTAATGGGAAGAAGAGGGCCTTCCAACTGTTGTCATCCTGCTATTGTGACCTGAGCCCCTCCCAAGCTACCCATCAATTTGAAGAGCCCAAATATGGCATCACAAAGTGCTCTCTGCATATATTCTGTAGCCTACATGTTAGGTTAAAACATCCCAAACATGCCCTCCCTGTAGCATCATAAATTCCAAGCCACCATGAAGAATTTGAGAGCATGCCTCTTGCCCTGGGTGAATTGTGAATGAGCGCTCTCTGCAGAGGGCCCACGAAGGCCTCCATGGATCGCAAGCACATGTACTACCTTGGCATCAATCCACCTGAAAGGAAACCTGCTGCCATACAGCATATTCAGGCTGTGGCCAAGAAATGGGTTCTCGTTACTTCACAGGCCCCCAAATATTCCATGTTCAGTTTCCCTATCAGGGCCTGAGATGCTTATAATCCCAGGATATAGTCACTCATGATTTTAAGTGATAAACCAAGTTTTCCACCATAGCTCATTTGGCTCTTTTCTCTGGCCAGGGTTCTTTGTGTTTCAAAGATGAGAGAATGTAGAGCCAATATTACTCCTCCTGGAAACCTAGAGGGACCTCAATCAACTTCCCTCACCTGTGTTCCATTCATTGCACAGAAAAGGGGTGTCAAGGAATGGTCTATAAAAATATGTGCATACTCTTTTTTTTCAAATTTGTAAGAAATGTTCATGACTTTTAACCATAAGATGGCAAAATGGGATAAGGCGATAAACAAAGCAAACAGTACTGTGCCAGTTAAAGAAGAAATGAAAGAACAAAATGCAAAGAAAAAAGGAACTCATCACTAGGAATTGTAAATTCTGAAGAAAGAGTTCAGAAAGATCTAATGGGAAGAAGAGGGCCTTCCAACTGTTGTCATCCTGCTATTGTGACCTGAGCCCCTCCCAAGTTTTCAGACTCCAAAATCAGATCTAATTAAAAGAAAATGGAAAAGGACTTGGAGCCTTTTCAGCTCTAGAGAACATGCAGACAAATAAATTAAAAAGTGGGAGAAGTGGAACTAACCCAATAATCCGTGAAAAGCTCATTTCCCTCCCCACCGCCACTGATGCAACAGTGTCCTTCCTCCCTCCCCGTTCTCTGGTTCAGGGGCAGTGAGTGAAGAAATTGGCTAACAAGATCAGAAAATTTAATTACAGTTTTGCGGTCCCCTTCCAAGAAGTTGGCTGTCACACTTTTTTTTTTGCCAGTCTTCAGAATGTGCTGTCTCTGATGAGCTGCCCCCGCCCCCTGCTCTATCCCTACTGATCTCCCTACCTCGGCTCAGGATGGTGGACTCAGATGCTTTAATTGGGGGGGGGGGTGTTAGGAGGATTAGATATAAAGATTAAAAGGGACAGTGGAATAGAGAGTATCATTATCCCTTCATTTCCTTTGGTCGGCCTAGCAAATTTTAGGTCTTATCCCAAAAGAAGCATCCCAAAGGCTTAGCATCTTTGCATTCCAGACCTAAGGAAACCCTAAGACCCCTTCGAAGAGGAACAGACATCTGCATTCAAGTGTCTTTTTTCAATGCTGACTCAGAGATAAAGAAATGGCTTTCGTAAGCAAGGTTTCTAGCAAGATTCTGAAAGGCTTTGGGCTCAAAACAAATGAACAAATAAAAGAGTAATGTGATCGAGTCACAATTTCCACCACAGGGGTTGAAGGAAGAATGTCATCAAAAGAATCATGTATTTGCCACTTTTGCCCTAGGACAGTCATAGATTTTGATCAAATCTAGTACACAAACCACTGAAAAGTGACATGGAACAGGTGTCTTCAAAATTCAAAGTTGAGTTAATTTAAAAAAGATTGCTTTTCCATTAGTGGGTAAAGCAAGGTAGCCAAACTGTGCAGAGCTTCCTGGTATCTATGTGACTGAGATGCTATTTCTCTTCATAAAATGCAGTCATCTCCTGCATATTTGAGTCACCACAAATCACTTCCAAATTAGGGCAAGACATACAAGTCTGGAAAAGTGACTGTGGTAATAAAGGACAGCCTGCCTGCTGGGGCATCAGGGATGCCTTAACTTGGCCCACTCAATGCTAGTGGGAAGACAGTGCGGCGGGAGGAAAAGGAGCTAGCCAAGGACAGGCAGGAATTTACCATTATGAACAAGGAAGATAAGAAATTTTCTTAAACTCTCTTTCTTAAGAAATTGTATCAGTCTGGATTACATTTGGCTACATGCAATGGAAACCCTCCTCTCACACAACAAGGAGTCCAAAAGTAGGCAATCCAGTGCTACTGTGACAGCCTGAGGATGCTTTCAAGGACTCAGGTTCCTTCCAGCTCTCTACTCCTCTACTTTCAGCTGATGATTTTCATCCCCATAGTCACAAGAAATAGCTCAACCTCTGTGTTCCAGGCAGAAAGAAGGGGAAGGGCAAAGGGGAAAGGAAAATTGTCTTCCCCACTGATTGAGAATAAAATAGCTTTCCTGAAAGTCCCAACCGGTAGGCTCTGCTTACATCCCATTTAACAGAACTGGGTTCCATGGCCACCTCTAACTACAAGGGATATTTCTAATTAGACACATTGCTGCCTTGCACTAAATGCAGATCCTGCAAGTAAGGAAAAAGAAGAGGATGGATGTTGAGCAGATGACTAGCAGTGTCTGCCACTGAGTGGGTACTCGAGTGCCAAGAGAAGTGAGAAATAAGAAAACAATAGAATATGTCAGCCAAGGCATATGTAGGCTTCTAGTGCAGTTGCCTACGAGCAGTAAGGAATGAGCAATGAGGCAACCAAAGCTATGATATAAACTCTGCATTCTGGAAGCTTAGACTTATAGATCTCAGCATATAGATCTGCCTTGACCATAAGCAACAAAGACTGTATCCTGGACTTTGTGTCCTTCACCCAGTTGTATCAGCATATAGAGGCCTTTCTCTTCCCAGTGAAAGAAAAAAAGCAGAGCTGGTGAAGATTCTGACTGACTCGGCATTTCATGGTAATAGGACTTCCTCTTTCCCTAGAGAGTGTCCTTGGGGTTGGGCTTCAGGTCTCAAAGGGCATCACCTTGGAAGACATGAAGGACAGTAAAAAGAGAAACCAAAGCAGAAAGAATCATTAAACAGAGACCTTCAAATTCCCCTTGACATCCCCTTAACCTCCTCAGACCTTTGCACCAAAAGCACTTATATGGCCAGAATAAGGTCTGAAGCAAAGGTCTGCAAGTCCAGGAATGGGCTCCTCATGGCAGTCTTGGGGCTAGAAGGGCCACTATGGGAGGTTTTCTCAAGGAGCCTAGATCTCTCACCCTCTCTTGTTGTGGGAACAACTATACAGCCTCATATTCTCATGCCCAGTGGCTCAAGCAGTATTTGGGCCTCCTGTCACTAGAGAGATTTGCCTCCTGAATCACCTTAAGTGTTTATGTGCTGGAAAAAGAAAACACAAGTAGTGCTTTATTTTTCAAGAAATTGACAGGTAAATATGAACTGGTGGGAGACATTCTTTGGTAAAGTAAGAGGGGTACATGGTTGACTTCTTCCATCCACACTCACCAGGAAATGGACTCAAAACTGAGATTTCATCAAAGAGTAGTTTGTTTGCACATCCTCGATTCATTCCACTGTCCCAATCTTCATTGCACATCAACTGAGTTTGCTGTGTACTTGACAATATGCTAAGGGCTGCCAGATAGAACTCAGTTATGAGACCCCATCCTAAAGGGGTTGTTCATGGAAGTACCCAAGGGACAAACCATTAATAGTATTGATTCGTTAGGTCCTCAGTGTACACAGAGTATTTGCAAATCCATTACCTCATTCATTCTGCACCAAAGCCCTGTGCAGTGGTCTGAAGAGATAGTGTCATGCAGTGGATTCACACTGCAGAAAGTCAAGGCCTGGCTCTGCCACTGACTAGCGGTGTGACTTTGGGCAAAGTTAATCTCTCTATGCCTCAGTTTCCTCATCTGTAAAATGGGAAGAGAAACAGTTGCTATCTAATAGGATAATAAAGCATGTTCAGGATGCCTGGGTGGCTCAGTAGGTTAAGTGTCCAACACTGGACATGGAGCCTCCTTGAGATTCTCTCTCTCCCTCTTGCTGTGCCCTTCCCCCACCCACTCACATTTCTTTCATTCTCTTTCTAAAAAAACAAACGTAGGTTAAAGAGTGGTACACAAATTTTGCTGCATTAGTATTATGAGTCCCATTTTACAGACATAGGGACTACTTGATGCTCAGTGTGGAATGTTAGAGCTAAAAGAATCTTAGTTATCATCCTTTATGGACAAAGAAATTGGGGCACACCATTCATCAGGGGTACAGTCCAGGCCAGTGCTTTACTCCTCAAGGTGGCAAGCAGCAGGCCTAGATCCCCAAGTCTACTCCCTCTGAATAAGTGTTCAAAAGTTCTATCTGAGCCAAAAGGAAGCCATATGACATGGCTTCAGCAACAAATGGACTCCCAAAAGTACCTGCAATGGTTAATCGTATGCTTCATCTTGGCTAGGCTATTGTTCTAATTGTTTGGTCAAATACTGCCTAAAGTGTTGCTGTAAAGATATTTTTTTAAATCTTATTAACATTTAAATCAGTGGACTGAATAACACAGATTACCCTCCATAATGTGAGTGGGTCTCATGTAATCAGTTGAAGGCTTTAAGAGCAAAGACTGAGGTTTCCTGGAAAAGAAACTCCCTCCCCCTAAAAAAAAAAAATCACCAAAAAACTGCAACATTGGAACTTTACTTGAATTTCCATCCTGCTGCCCTATAGAACTTGAACTCAAGTGTACAACATCAGCTCTTCACTGAATTTCTAGCCTGCAGGCCTATCTAACAGATTTCAGACTTGCCAACCCCCACAACACATAAGCCCATTCCATAAAATAAATCATATATGTATATCCTGACTAATACAGTGCCCTTCCTAAGGGGACAAGTCAGCAACTTTGCCCAGCTATTTCTTGTGCTCAGAAAGCTTTTGGTGAGGTCTGTTAATTTTGCAGCTCTTGCTGCTGCTTAGACATAATAACATATCAGTCAACCTCAAAATATGTACTGGATATCCAAGATGTCCCTGTCTTTACTAGACCCCATAGGGAACGTGAGATATCCGTGGAACATATGATGCCCTTCTGCCCCACCAAAATGCTTATACACTGATTAGGGAGTTAGGGCCTGGGAGCACCATGGATGACAATGGACATGTCCAACTGTGTAGTGGTGCTAACCTGCTTGGGAAGGTCAGGGACAGGGCCATGCCCATATGTAAACCCCTCAAGGAAGAGGGATTTACCCTCAGTTCCCTAGGCAAAAGGAAGACATGGCATATTTTAAAGAAATGTTAAAAAGGAAATTTCAATAGGGATAGATGTAGCAGCCATGTACTTGGAAGGCTTAAACTAAGGGGCTTATCTGGGGAAGGGCAGACATGTGGTATGAAGCATCAGTGCCTGGGACTGAGTCCTAAGAGAGAATGGAGAGGAAGAGGAGGAGAGGCTGAGTCGGGTTTAGGCATCTCATTGTTGATGGGTTTGGGTATTTTATTGCACAAAGGATTAAAGGATATACACAGAGACATGTTCCCTGGAATTCTAGGACCCGGTAAGGAGTCAAGGCTAGCAATGCAAACTAAACTGTGTGGAAGTCATGGTTTTAGCCTCAAGAATGATGAACGCACAGAGTGCATACAGAAAAGAGCACAGGCCCTTAGTCACTCCCATAAATAGAGGGTGAGCGGAGAAAAAGAAGACACAAAATATGGCCTAAGAGGAGAAGAAATGGGACCCTGTGATGCCACTGGCCCTGGAAAGATGACAGGTACACGAAATGACAAGATGGGAGACAATGTCACAGGCACACTGCTGTGGTTATGACTGGTCATTCACAAGTACATTGGCGTCTTAAGAACTGTTGAAAGTTCTGCAGTAAAGAATATTGTTTTATTTGGTATAGCATCCCCTTTTCCAAGCTCACTCGACACAGTACTCTCCTTACAAGATTCTCGGAGCACATTCAGGAACACTGGTCTAGCCTAGCCCCTAATGCCCAGCAGAACCACAATAACATCCCAGATCCCCCAACAATTAACTCAGTATTTTCCAATATATCACACCGAATGCCTTGAACTCAGCTGGGGAACAGCACTGTATAAATCTAAATGTCGGGAATGCTAAACATCCTAGACAGCTGGAGCTAGAAACAGCCATGAGGTCAGCCCACATCTGGTCTGTCTCAGAGCCTCCAGGAGCAGGCTACCCATGGCTCCCACCCCCGCCCCGGCCCTCTCAGGAAGAAGAGCAAAGAGATAAATAACTCCTTGCGAGCATTCTTCCCTTCTCCCCTTCTTTTTGTCTTTCTGCCTCTTCTCTCTCAGGGCTTTACTTGATGAATACACCATGTGCCTCAAATTATTTATTTCTCTTTCTAGCATTTCAACAATGGATGGATTAGAGTACCACTTTTTTAAACAGCAGACTCTTGAAATGCCAGAGGTCAGAATCGTTACATGCTGCGGCAAAAGACAGGACGTGGGGCTCGAGAAGACTTGCACTAGAAGTCCAGGTGAGCTCGGGACATGGGCTTCAGCCCTGCACTTTGCTGACTGCCTGGGTCTGGGTGGCCTGTGTGCATTCACCACGCACTTTACCCCACCACCTACCCAAGATGAAACAGTCCTTCTTGGCTCCTATTTCTGCTAGAAGGGATGGCGGCTTTTGATGTATGGAGGGAAGGACCTAAGGGTAGAGACTTCCCAGTAGCCATCTACCCATGATAACCCACCCCAATCCTTGTGGGACTTACAGAGCTATTTAGAGGTACCTAAGAGAAACTCACGGTGAAGACTCAGAAGAGACATCACTGTTTATTGACTACTTAGAGCAGGGGTCACAAACTATGGCCACTGGGCCAAATCTGGCCTGCCATTTGTTGTTGTAAATAAAGTTTTATTGAAACACAGTATGCCCCTGCTTTTACATATTGTCTATGGCTGCTTTTGCCCTACAACAGCAATATTGAATAGTTGCTACAGGAACCATAAGGTCCACGAAGCCTAAAATATTTACCATTTGGCCCCTTACAGAAAAAGTTTATTGACCTTGGGCTTAAAGGATATGGATTAGAATATTTCCCTTGACCTTGTTCCTCCCTCACCCCCAACCACAAACACACACACACACACACACACACATTTTCCTGTCCTCCCATCTTTGTACCATGACTTAACTTTGCTTTTAGTCTGGATCTCTTTGTGTATCACCCAATCTCTGTGGAGCCCTATCAGTCATTACTTCTCTATCTCTGGCCCTCCCTGGGTTGGCTTTTCTCAACCCCTCTCTGCCCTAGTTGTTTCCATTAATAACTGATTATGTATAAACAAAGGGGTGTTGTTTTCTCATTTGTTGAACTCACTGAGGGACCTGCTCTAATTATGAAAGTGAATGAGTAGGAGCTTTGTGTTTCTCTAGGAAAAAAAAAAAAAAGAAAATCTAATTGCTCTTTAGCTCTGTGGTCCTCACTGTTTTCCCTTTGTGGTTCAACATCCCACGGTAGAAAGGTTCTTCCTACACACAGATCCCTGTAGCTTTAACACCACCCTTAAAGAATGTCATTGTGCATAGTCCCTAGTCCCAGTTACCTGAGAAACAGTCAGCAGTGACCCTGAGATATTCTAGCCCACATTTGTAATCCAAGTTAGGAGACATTAATTGGAAGCATGATTCTGTAATATCTTTGTCTGGGAGGGTTTCAGTCACTTGAGAGGTTTTTCACAAGTGAGCAATTATAGGGTCACAGGAGAAATTTAGCAACAGTGGTTTCATTTATTATAGCACTCATCGCAATCTGACTTGTATGATAATCATGAAGTTGTGAGCAAATTGAGAACGGAGAGTATATCTTACTTATTTGCAGAGCCGCACTATCCCAGCATACCAAGGACCTGGCCTGGCAGCAGCACGTGGCGATAATGAGCTACTGTCGATTAGAGCTGCTCCTCTGTGCCATGGATGTGTTGAGTGATTTATATTCACTTTCCATTCAGACAACTACTTTGGCCAGGTAGAAGTTATTAGTCCCGTTTGCAAATGAGGAAACTGAAGTTCAGAGCAGTTAAGTAGCTTGCCCAAGGCCTTATCCTGCCATGGCAACCAGGTCAGGGCTTTCTGATGGGAGTCCAGCTCAAGTCCCTGTCTTTGGGTCACCATGTCATGTCTGCTTTTGATGGCCTGACATTGACCCTGCTCCCCTCACACACACACCCGTCTGTGGCCCAGCATCAACTTTACCCTGCACTTATCTTCTACCCCACAATCTTGTCACTCCTGGTCTGGATCCTCAGAGAGATGGGTACCTCTGGGTCAGCCAAATAGCTGCTCAGCATAGCACCACACCACTGCCCTGGCAGAGGCTGTCATTGCATGGGGAGGTATGGAAACATGCCCTTTGTCTACATTTCTGGGAGAAGGAAAAGGAGGAACTAGAGTATCACCCTGCATAAGCCTTCTGGGGGCACAAGCTTGTGAGGTTTTCCCAGTCTGACTGACAACAATACGCTCCATTATAACTTGACCCATCCTTCTTTGCCTTTCTGGACAAGATGGACATCCCAGGGACATAACAAATTCCACCACTGAGAAAGAACCTCTGGGATATATTCTACTTCCTAAGGGTTAACCTCATGACTGCCACCCATGCTCAGCCACCAAGCCCTCTGTGCCCTATATGAACACGATCCTGACATTGATGGTCCTGGATGTGTCCTGGGTATCTTCCCTACTACCATCCGCGCAGTTCTGCCCACGCAAGGTCACATGGAGTCCCAGGGTGTCAGCTGCTAGGATCACACCATGCAGGAAACTCAGGGGCCCCCAGATGCTGGCAGCAGGTATTTCTGATGTCTCCCACACACCGCTGACTTAGCTGCAGCCAACACTGGTGCATGCCCAGTCTCCAAGGTGTTCTTCCTTCAAAACTGGCAGAGAACACTGCCTGAAGTTCTCACACCTGCCGTCCCCATGCCCAGAGAGTCTGAAAATGGTTTACTGCTCTCATCAATCTGCATTCTTACATTCCAGTAGCTCGTTTCAAGGTGCTGTTGCTGCCAGGGCCAAGCACTTGGGGTTCTGGCTGCAGACCCTGGCTTCCATCATCAAATGGATCTACCTCAACCGGATACCAGCTACCAGCCCTCCCCTCCTCCATCTTTCCCACCCCTTCTCTGTAGATGAGGCAGAGAACCTAAAATTTGGAATTTCCAAGTCACCCAATTCTGAGGTTTTAAACATAAAATCCATGGATGGATTTCCAGGAGTTTATGAGTCTTTTAAAATCATATGGAAAACACTATCTAAACACACACATACACAGTTGTGTACTGTTTTGGAGCAATGGCCCATAGTTTTCAATGGATTTTCAGAGAAGTTAAAAGCAAAAAAGAAAATAAAAGCTTAGAATCAGCAATTTAGTAAGGCCTCCTCATTTTGCAGATGCAAAAACTAAGATCCCAAAACAAGTTGCAAAAACTTGTATTCGCCAAACTTCTCCAGCTATTTTTCCCTTCCCTTTTTATTCTTTATTTTATTCTTTATTCCATACCTTTCTGTAAGGAAGCCCCTGAATCCTAAAATATGTCCCAAACCTCATTGCTTCGTGGTCATTATAGTAGTTGGTCTCTGATCCACTTGCTTATTGGACCCCTTGCCAAATGACAGAAACTCAGTTCTCCTCTCTTGAGTCTCATGGGTGACCTCAAAGTGAGGATGGAGATTTCTCATATATTATTTACACTGCTGTCTATGCATCTCCCTGCCTTCTGCTCCATCTGTTACTCCTTCTTGGCTATTGTTTGGGTAACTCTCCTCTTTGTTTTGATTCTGCCTATATTTGCCCACTGCCCTGTCAATGCTCCACTTGACCAGTAAAGCCCAGGCCATTTCTCCTTTTCACTGCAGCCTCCCAGAGTTCCTCTCTATCCACACCTCGATCTCCACCACTCTCACACTGCCTGAACCAGTCTAATGTCACTATTCTATTCAGGTGGCCCTTACTGGCTGGAACTTGGCTATGACTGCTTCGAGCTCTCCATGCCCACATTCTATGTTCAGTGAGGTTGCCAAATGGGGTGACCAACGGCCTTGGTTTGCCTAAGCCTAAATGGCTCACATCCTGTGAGTCATGAGATTTCCGGTGCTCAAACTGGGACAGTCCCAGGCAAATCAGGATGGTTGGTCACCCATTGAGGTCAGACAGCAAGTGGCAGAGCTGGCAGGCAAATGCAGGCCCATCTAGCAGCCAAACTTTGTTCTCTCAAAGCAGCCACCTGCACAACACTGTCAACACACAGAATAGAAACGTGTAGGAGAGTGACACTAACAGAAGACCTGTTTTGCTCTGAAGAACATGATATGAGGAGTGAGCCTCTTCCATGGGCTCGTAAGAATTAATTGATAAAGTGAATGTATTACCTTAGGGTAACCAGATGTCCTGGTTTGCCTAGGACAGACTCGATTTACACCTGTTCTCTCAACATAATTATTAATAGCACTCTCTTTTTGGTCTCAAAAGTGTCCTAGATTGGACAATAAATTATATGGTCACCCTCATCGTCATATCACCAGAGCAGGTGATTAGGCTCTTGATTAATAGGGCCCTTCCCTGTGACTAGAACAAAAACCCAGCCGGGCTTCCCCTGCTATTGACAGTGCATGTTCTCTCTGCGGACCAGTCACCCTGAAAAAGCAGCATTTTCCCAGCTCCATCTCTCTCGGCTGACTAGAGCTCGTGTAGCTAAAGGAGCTGGCCCTCCCCAGCTTCCAAGCCGACCGAGCCTGAGGAATCAGTCCTCACACCACTTCAAAGAAGCAGACCAGGCATTAATTGGCACTCTGCAAAGATTTATGCACCATATATCATTATCTCCTGCTGAGAAACAAGACAGATATAGGGCATATGGCGGGTCCATTAGAAAAAGGTGTCTTGACAGATCTTTGAACCTAAAATACCTTAAGTAATTGGGACACCCACTCAGGGACATGCAAGATAAATGACCTAGTTTGTGGAGTACCCATGCCCCTGGATGCCCACTCCTCCCCCTCCTCCATTTCCTCCTCTTCCTCTTCCAGGCCTCCTTAAGAGCCTCGTATGGCCTCTCCCTGCTCATTAGTAGCTCTACAAGGAGACAAATTATGGCAGGGAGAAGAAGGGCATATTAGTCACTAGGAGTAGGCTGGATTGGAGAGGCGGTAGAAATGAATGACTTGAATGAAGTTTGAGTCAGCTGGTAGATTTCATTTATTAAGGCTCCACCTGTTATCCCAGTCCTCTAATTAGCAGGGGCTAGAGCTTTGGAGGTAACATACCTATGTGTAAACTGCCTAGTGTGTGGCCCAGAACACAGTGGGTACTCAATAAACGGTGAGCAGCAGTGGTGTTGAGACCTGTCTGTGGTTAAGGAAGTAGCAATATTGGAAGAGTCCATTGCCCCCAGTACTGAGGGTCACTTGAGACCCAGTTTAGCTCAGTTGCCTTATCTGACTATTCAGAGCTGAGTCACACACACATCTCTGTTCTCCCCACATGCTCCCCTGCCACACACACTTCTGACCCAGGGACTATAAACTCAACAGATAGCCTGAGGCAGGGAGGGGAAAGAGCTGTCCCAGGGTGTCCCGGGGTTGCTCCCACTGCAGTTCAATAAATATTTTGGCTGTAGGATATTGTGCACAGGATACAATGATGACAATTCAGGACACCGTCACAGTCTGCTGGGGTCTCACAGTGAGGTAGGAAACATATTCAAGTAATCACTCGCCTCAATCTGATCTCAAAAACTAAATGATAGAGGTGAGCTCAGAGAGCTGTGGCAACGCAAGAGTCTGGGCAGTAGGCCTCCTGAGTGGAGGTCAGGGTGGCCTCCTGGAGGAACGGAACCCTGGATGAGCCTGAAAGCCTGTAAAAGTGAACCAGAAGGATAGCAAACCAACCATCAAGGCCCAGAGGTGGGGACTATCAAGGCCTTACGGAAAATCAACATTCTGCATGTGTTTGAAAATTAACCTAACAGACATTCTTATTTTTTAACTTGTAAGATGTTTTCAAAGAGAAAAGCCCTTAGGCGCATTCTTGATTCTAAGAAAACCTTTTATACTGGTTGAGTTCATTATAATTCAATCAATAAGGTCATGGTCACAAGTTAATTATCACAAGGGTAGTGAATAAAATCCACTTCCTATAGCAATCATAAATTACAGCTCTAAAGAAATAAATTCAGTGTTTTACAGTAAATGCTCTGACATTCTAAATGAATATTTTTTTCCCGAGGTTACTGGTTACAAGTCAGCAGGCCTTAAGAGTATTAAACAAACCTTTTAATATGATAGGAAAGCTAGTCTTTGCCTCTTTCAGTAAATACTTATTAGAAACTCAACTTCATGACAAGATTCAAAGTAAGTACAAATTAGCTTAAATTTTTTGGTAACTGGCATATAAATATTCACTAATCATCTTATCTTTCTTTCTGAATGAAGAGCTGTAGTTTATCCATTGATTTGCATTTTAAAAAAACACTTATGTCAAGAGTTTCTCACGTTCTCAAAATTCCTATTAAATTCTGTCCACTGGCAGAAACTTAATTTTAATCAAAGCTGAATCGAAGATTTAGGGGACATACACTAACTTATTTCCACAATAATTTAAACAGGGCACACCTGCTCACTTGTGCGGCCCTCTGCTTCCTCTCCTGTGAGCTAGATAATTGCCTGCACCCTCCCTCTTTTCTAGAGGCTTGTGATGATCCAAGATGCCTTGACATACGAACCTGAGCCATGACTGTCTCCCTAACTCTGGTTATCGCCTTGCCTTATGCTAGCAATGGGGAGAATGTCCTGTTTACAATGCAGGCCTTCATTGAGAGAGAAGGGACAATTCTATGGGCAGAAGAAATTCCAGAGAGCTATCCTCTTGACTTCCAGTGAGAAGCCTCGAAGCAGCCGTTGGCATATTCCTGCTCTAGACCCAGACTCTCTCCCCACTATGGACTGATCCCTTCCTTCTGCCTCCTCATCCTTGGTCCACTCCTGTGGCTGACAGCCTCCTACAAGCCTCCTCCCTCCTGAGGGCTTCTCACTGCCAGAGCCCTGCTGCCTTTTCCTGCCTGTCCTGAGGTCTGTTTTCAGAGGTCTTCCAAGAGAACTAATCCAGGGTGTCTGGGTGGCTCAGTGGGTTGGATGTATAACACTTAATTTTGGGATCAAGCCCCGCATCTGACTCCACACTAGGGTGGTGCATGCTTGGGATATTCTCTCTTTCTCTTTCTCTCTCTCTCTCTCTCTCTCCTCTTTCTCCCCCTCTGCCTCTGTCTTCTATTCTCTCTCTTGCTCAATTAAAAAAAATTAAAACAAAAAAAAAATAAAGAAAACTAACAATTCTCCAGCCCTATCCCTTGAATTACCAGGTGTATGAGTACAGTCCCACCCAGTGCCCACATATTGGAGCCTTTAGCTCTTAGAATCTGGGGCACAGCCAGCTGTGTGTTCCCAGTGCCACCCTCACCACTCTCATCCATGTGGAATTGGGAGCCTGTGCCAAGACGTGATTTGTTTTCACAGTTCAGAGCCTCAGGGAGGCTGCAAGCCTGGAGAAACCTCCAGTTAAGAGGAGGTCCGTTTCTCTGTACCTCTTCCATAGGCCTTTAGCCCTTGGCCAATGAAATCTTTCCAAGGCCACTGAGGTCATTTTCTAAACTAAAGCCACAGGGACCCAGAAAGTTTTAGAAATGAAAAATAAAAAATAAAATGGGCAAAATGGAGGAGAAATAGGTAGATACAACGTGGATCATAGCAACAGTGGAAATGACAATTGGAGAAACAAGCTACAAAGAAAGATGGAGAAAGAAACCACAACCAGAAGGGCACAGGGTGTGGGGGGTTTTCCTAAGAGAAGCCAAGCCAAGTGGCCCAGGGCCACACTGAAGGCTGGACACCAACTCCCATACTCTTAGGTTTAAAGGCTGACTATGGGGACCAGAGATGTTTTTACCCAGATGAGAACAAAAACACTGCAAGAGACGCTGGCTTTGAGGAAGCCTACAGCTGTTCCAGGGCTGACTTCATTAGCCATCTTAAGTGGTTCGTGCAAACAATTCTTTACTGGGGGACTCACAGGTGTCTCGTGCTCCCATGTGCATGCTCCTGTAAGAAAACTATCCTTATTAGAGGAGATCATTGTCAGATCAGAAACAAGTTTGCACTGTGTGGAAGATACAGCATAATCTTTCAGTCATGTCTTCTTTTCTGCACAAGGAAGGATCAGAAGTGAAAGAACAGTTTAGAAATCTTCTATGGAGTGGAAGCTACATGCAGAGGAAAAGGTGTTGTGAGTGCTGGGCAAACAAGCAGGACTCTTACTCCTCCTAGAAACTGGGCCCCTTGTGGAGCTGTAACCGGCAGGGCAGGCAAGAGCATGGGCCTGAACACAAAGCCAAGCTGGCACGTGGCGAGTCTTGGTGCTCTAACTGCCTGGACAATGAACATACAGCCTTCCCACCAGTTCTACAGGATATAATCACTCTCCCCATACTCCACTATCCCACACAACTTTTTTTTTTGTCTCTTCTTTGAGGCAGTGGTTCTCAACCTGTGTCATCATCTATTGTTAGGCACTTTCAGTTACCAGGAGAGTAGAAAGTATTTTGCCACTCATATTAAAATACCGAGTGTGTGTGTTTTCTTCAAATATTGTGGTTATTTCCACAGTAACATCATTTTACTCCTTTGCTGTATTAGTCAAGTCTTGTTATTGGAAAAGACAAAAATATAACTCAAACTAGCTTAGGTTAAAAGGGGGATTTTATTGGACAGTCATTGAATATTGAATTTACTATTAGCATGTAACATATTATCTCCAAACTTAGTGACCTAAAACAACCATCTTATCATACTCATAAGTTAGGGGAGTCAGGAATTTGGACAGGGCATTGGGGAATGGCTCTGTTCTATGATGTCTGGGGCATCAGCTGGCAGGACTCAATGGCTGGGGACGACTAGATGGTTGGGGGCTAGAATTATCTAGAGATTTCTTCACTCACATGCCTGGGTGGCTGAGGTTAGCTGTCGTCTAGGACCTCGGCTGAGTCTGTCAGCAGAGCATCTACACATGGCTGCTCCATGTGGCCTAAGCCTCCTCACAACATAGCAGTCTCATGGTGATGCCCCTTCTCACATGGGGCTCAAGGCCCCAGTGTGATGTTCTAAACAACAAGGTTGAAGTTGTATCATTACCTACTGCTGGAAGACGCAATGCCTCATGTGCTGTACTTTTGGTTATAAGCAAGTCACAAGCCCACTCAAATTCAAGGAGAGGAGAAATATACCCTACCTCTCAGTAGAAAGCGTGTCAAAATAATTCAGACATGTTTTTAAATCACCACACTGGGCTATTTTATTTAACTATGGGAGGTAAAAACTGCCAGGACTCTGCTTCTTTTTGCACACTGAATCCTTTGGCTTTCTTCTCTCTTGCTGCAGACTGGCTTCATCCAGAGAGCAGAGAGGTGATACCTAGAATCACATTGCACAAATGTGGCCCCTGAAGGCCCCTCTTATCAGGCCATTCCCAGAAGGGAGATAATGATTGGAAGAGAAGCAGCATTCCCAAGTGGTCTCTGTACCACTTGTGGACCAGTATATTCTTCTAAGCGCAAAAGCAATAGTGGACTGATAGCCAACTACCATGCAATTACCCATATGCTATAGTCTACCTTATACATGTCCAGATAATATGCCAGTGCTGGGAGAAAGAAAAGGAGAGAAGTTGAAATCCTTTTTGGCACTGAGTTTTACACCCTGAATTGTAACTGTCATTTCCTTCTCTACACTTTGAGTGTCTTGAGATTGTATGGCACTGGAGCTTAATATATACTTGACTGAGTTAATGAATAAAAGAATATTCTGAATTAATATAAATCAATTACTATTTAGCATGATAGAAAACCTCAAGTTACCTAGACAGTGAATGTGTTTAGGATTAGATAAAAAGACATCAACATATACCTAAACCTTTAGTATATTTCTTTAATATTACTTACAATGGTATTTTCTTTAGTAATTAAAAATTTTAAGTGAATGATTTGTGATTAATATATTCATTTAAGTTTACTTTTTAAAAAAATATGTGCACCTCAGTTGCAACTAAGGACAATCCTTGATTTTATTAAACTGACCAGCCACTGCTTTATTTCCTCTTAGAAGGGAAGGGGAGTCCTCTCTGGAGAAAGAGAACATCAGACACTCATCAGAACACACAAATAATTAAATATAAATGAATTATAAAATCATAAAGTAGAATATCTCAAGGTAAAGAACATATTAGATCACTTTATCAGAGATTAAACACAGCAGAAGTATTACTAAACTCAAAGATAAAGAAGTAGAAATTAGAATAAAGCTTAATGAGAAGAGGAGAACATAGGCTTACGAAGCTAAAATATAGGTCAATAGAAAATCCATAAGTACATAAGGGAAAAAATAGGAAAATATAGAAAAGACCATCAGAGAAATATGAGAAATGATGAGAATGGGACAAAGCAATATGAGAAGAAATAATGACCAAATGTTTTTCAATGTAATGCAAGAAAATAACAGAGATTCTAAATATTCCATTAACCCTGAAAATGAAAAAAGCCAAAGAAAAACACACCAAGACCCATCTTAGTAAGGTGGCTGAAAACAGAAAAAAAGCAAAAGACCTGAAAAAAAAGAAAAGAATGATCTGAAACATTACCTTCAAAGGAGAAACAGAGATGGACATCTGATTTTGTAACAGAAATGAATAAACTGGAAGAACAATGGACGGATTTTCAAATATGCCAGAAGTAAAAGCAAATGAACAATGACCAACCTAGAATTCTAAACCCTGAGAAAATATGAAATAATGTTCTATGAAACCAAAATGAGAAGAAACATGGCTGTGACACCTGGCTTAAAAGAAATAGTAAAGGAATTTCTTCTACAAGAGTCAGAAGAGGGGGAAAAAATGACCCTAAACTGTAGAAGCAAAGTACAAACCTCTCTGAAAAGAGTACACCGTTAACCCAGGTAGCAATGTTGAAATCCCACATATGCCAAACATAAATTCACACAAGGAATTAAGCCACCTTTTGCAAGAAACAAAAGAAATTTAAAAAAAAACAGGTGCATATGTGGTTTAGTTGGTTAAGCATCAACTCTTGATCTCAGCTCAGGTCATGATCTCATGGGTTCATAGGTTCAAGCCCCACATCACGTTCTATGCTGGTGGTGTGGTGCTTGCTTGGGACTCTCTCTCTGTCTCCCTCTATCTCTGCCCCTCCACCACACTCATCCCTCCCCCCCAAATAAACTCTAAGAAATAAAAATCAGTAGAATTAGATAAGCTAGTAATATAGGTAAGAGAGCTGTGGCTATAGACTTGTAGAATAAACATGTCAAAAATAAAACAATATAAAATGGAACTTTTAAGGAAAGTGTCTTTTAAGGAAAGTGTTTTTAAGTGTCTTAAAAACAAGACACTAAATATACTAATTTTGATAAGAATTAAAGGGAACTTTTGCAAAGGAAAAATATCATTTAATAGTTTTAAAATGGGTTAAACAACAAGTGAGACATAGAAAGAATTAGTTAACCAGAAGATAAGTCTAAAGAAATCACCTAGAACAGTACAGAGGAACTGAGAAGTGGAAATATCATAAGTTAAGAGAAATGGAGATAAAGGAGAATTCCTAATAAGGCTCTAAATAGAATAGCATACCTGAAAAGAGACAGAATAGGGAAAGCAATACTCAAAGAGATCATGACTTTAAAAGTTCTAGAGCTGGTAAAACACATTGAACCTCAGATTTAGGAAACAATTTATCTCAAGAAAAATTTTAAAAAATGAACCTATAGGCAGACACATCAAAGGGAAAGTGTATAACAAAAGAAATAAAGATCTTAAGACAACCAGAGAGAAAAGAAGGTTTATCTCACAGAAGCAAGTAAAAGTAAGCTGACATTTCCCAACAGCAATAACCAAAGTCAGAAACCATACAATAGTATGTTCCAGGTGCTAGAGGAAAACTATCAACCTAACATTTTGGTCTATGTTAAACTCTGTCAATGCCCTTTGGCCAAAGACCTCTGGGAATATATTTGCAGTTGAACACACTGGGTTTATTACTTGTTGCAGTGACGGGGAGCCATAGGGTGTTTCAATAAGAAAGTGCTGGAAGTAATCTCCTACAGGACTTAGGCTTTGGTTAGGTAATCTTTGAGAGGGTCTAAGGAACCAGAGGACTCATTCTGGATGAGGGGTTATCAGGAAGTAAAACTAATTCTATAACTGTGTATCTCAACAATTATCTCAGCAAGAGAGTGGGATGTTTGGTGTTCTGTGAGTTACACAGTGACCTTGTCTGAATTGAGGTTCTATAGAGACAGTTTATGTCCAATAAGAGAAAAACTTGCCTTAGCTGCAAGCATCAGATCTGTCTGTAATAATATGGAAGCCCGACTGTGAAGTTGGATCAGTCCCAGATGTCAGGAGCTGCTTTTTTTTTTCTTTCTCAACTTCCATTCATAAATAAAGGTGAAATAAATAAGGATGAATTAGAGAGGCTGACGTTCACAGTCCCTCACTGAAGGTAATTCTAAGGGGTAGAACTCTGAGAAGAAGGAAATTGAACCCAGAAGGAATGGGATGTAAGAGAATAGCAAGGAAAGGAATTGGTAAGCATGGCTATAAATCAGAACTTACATTAACAGTATGAAGCAATAATAACAAGTGATAGGAGGGGTTGTAAATAAGGTTCAACCACAATACTGAAAAATACGTAAAGTCAGGGGGAATCACTGGCTAAGTATTCTATGATCCATGTATTAAGGAAGAAGGTAGCAATTCTGATGAACTATGAGGCTTTGTTAAGGCAAGAATGCATGTAAAAATCTAAGAGTAACCACTAAAAACACAGAAATAGACAATTTGAATTTGGTGGAAGAAAGAATAAAAAAGTAATACTAAATAGGGAAAGAAAGGGGAGACAATGATGCCAAGAAAATATTGGATACATGATATATAAAAATAAACCCAAATATATCAGTAATGACTACAGATGTAATCAGGTTAAATTTACTTGTTAAAGGGCAAAAAAATACCAAAGTGGATTTTTTAAATAAGTTCTGTGCTTTTTCAAGTGGCACACAAAACATAAGGACAAGAAGTTTGAGAGTTTTTAAAAGGATAGACATGAGCAAATATCATACTAACAAAATGAAGCTGATTTCTCTATATAACTGTCAATCTCAGAGATTCCCCCTACTGTCTCCTCACTGCCCTCCCACTGCCTACCGCCCCATTTTATTGTTTTTACCTATCATAGCATGCCTTCAAATGGCCTCCCTAGCCCCTTTTATGCTGTGTTCTTCGATTCCAGAAACAACCACCAACAAATCCCCAGTCTCTTAAAAAGAAAATATTATTGGTTGTAATGGAGGAAGGTTTAAGCCACTAGAAATATGGGAAGCCGCTGATAAACTGAAGAAGTCTGCTGTCACAGACTACGAGCCTGGAATTCTCTCTTGTCCAGCAAAAGAGAAAATGAAGAACTGAATATGATTTCTCTCTAAATGTGCAGGAAGAGACAAGAGCCAGAACAGGGCTTCCATCTCCGTATTTATTGCCTTCACAAGATATTACCCACGTGGTGAACATGAAGAAAACAAGCTATTATTACACACGTGGTGAATGCGAAGAAAACAATCAGATAGTAATCATTAACTTGTGTGTGTAAGAAGCAAAGGGTCTGGGGGGCAAGTGGAGTTTGTAATCAAGGTACATTGGCACCAGATGGAAAGTAATTTCCTGCAGGTGATATAACAAGTTACTCGTGATCCTATTACACTATCTCCCTAGCTAACTTCAGGTGCTTTTGCCCCGTGATGGTGGCTTTCCACCCTAAGCTTTTTTTCTAACCCATTTATGTAAGTATTACCTATTTCCCCACAGTCTGCAACTTTGTCAGATGTTCATAGCAATATCATTAAGTCATCAAGAAAAGCTTAAATGATGCAAAGCTACCCATCAGAGGAATTCCATGTTGGACAAGTATGGACTGGCACTATTCCATAATTCCTGTTCCACAATTCCATATTGGATAGGAATGAGCCTGCCGTGCTTATTCACTGGATAGGATCAAGGCAGGAGAGGCATGGACCCAGCAGTATTACGAGGCAGAAGCTGGAAGCTGTCAACAACTGTATTCCCAGCAGGAGGGTCACAAGAAGGAAATCTGAATGGCATGTCCCATGGCCACCATACTTCATGACTGACACCACTCCATGGTCCCCCTGTTCTTTTTTTTTAATGTTTTTATTTATTTTTGATACAGAGAGAGACAGAGCATGAGAGGGGGAAGGGCAGAGAGAAGGAGACACAGAACTGAAGCAGGCTCCAGGCTCTGAACTAGCTGTCAGCACAGAGCCTGACGTGGGGCTCGAACCCACGGATGTGAGATCTGACCTGAGCTGAAGCCGGAGACTTCACCGACTGAGCCACCCAGGCGCCCGGTCCCCCTGTTCTTTATAAGAAAAAACTTAGGAGAGGCTAGTGGGATGACCATAGCCCCAACATTGCAGTCGATCTCAGGGCCACCACTGATACTCATCTTCTCCCTTCTACGCTATGCATTCCGGTGTCTCCTCATCCTCACTATTGTTTTGGCAAGCCATGGTGGCTCATACATGACCCACTCTTCATTCTGAAGAGGACTGAGCAAACTAGTGGTAGTCATACCCTTTTTAAGCCGGAGTTGCTTCACACATTCATTCACTGAGAAGTACCAGAAAGCACCTCATCAGATCATCTGGATTCCACAGGCGTGCCTCCTGCCATCATATAGCAGCAGTCCCCTGCTGATCAGAGCCCAGCCAACAGACCCCTCTTCCTGCCTGCCTGCTGGTCCTGTGGGGCAAAAAATCCAGGGTGCTTTGGCCACAGTATAACCCACAGTTTAATGAGACCCTTACTCTGTCCCCTGACAAAAGCATAACTCCTCTGGCGATAAAGATTCCAATTCTGCTGTGCCCATAGCTCCAGGCACCAGAAGCACAGTCATTTAGAATGATTGTGAGTGGAGCCTCTCCTGCTTTCATGCCTTGGTTTCTGGACTCATGTATCTTTCCGACTGAGGACACAGCACCATACAGAGGTCTCTGATTTAATATATATGCTGTATCCTGAAGCAGGGCATCCCTGTGATCCAGTCTGCTAACTACATTTATAGGCACAGAGCTCATTACTCATCTATGCTCTCTGCAGCAGGCTCTCTTGAAGGAGACCCAAGTGTGGCACCTCCACGACCACCGCTGACAAGGAAGGGCCATGTAGGGATTTAGAGTGGGTTCTAGGCAGACACCCAAAAGCTATTTCCACAGGTTTTCCAATTATCTCTGGCATTTGCATGACAAGTTACCCCAAAACTTAGTAGCTTGAAACAAATAAAATACCAATATTTTAGTATATCTAGTGATTTTGAAGTTTAGGGATCTAGGCAAGGTTTGCTGGCTGGTCCTTCCCTTGCACAAGGCAGTGACAGGTTGCTGGGTGGTGTCAGCTGGGGAAGGTTCCAGAGGGTCCAAGACGGTTTACCCCACACCCTCTGGACCTTGGTGTGGATGGATGGAAAGCTGGGCTCCACTAGGACAAATGACCTGAGGGCTACACATGGCAAATCCTGCAGGTGCTCCAGAGTAGTAAGATTCTTAGGTAGTGGCTCAGGACTCCAGTGAACATGCCAGAAGCTACATGGCCTTTTCTGAGTCACCTCACAAGTCACAGAGCATGTCTACCACTGTACTCTCTAGGTCAAAGCAGCTAGACTAAAGAGGGCGGGAACATGGAACCCACCTTTCAAGGGGAAGAGGATCAAAAAATCTGTGACCCATTATCGGGCTGAAATCCCAGTTAGCTAGAATAATTTCTTCCTCAGAACACCCCAGTTGCCAATACTTCCAGGAATACAGTGTGTCACAATAATTTACAATACTGATAATTGGGCACAGTAAGATAAAAAATAATCCGTTCAATGAAAGCATGGATAAATGTTTATTACAATCTGGAAGACAAGAAATGAACCAGCTGGAGACACTGATGTCTGCCCCTTTCATGACAAGAAAGCCCTCCTCCTCTTCTCCTGGTCCCTTGAGTGAAGGAAAGGCTGTCCTACCTGACATCATGTTGACACACCCTTGCCCTGTCAGGGCCTGAGCCTCAATTGTGTGCACAGCCCAGGCACCACACAGTGTGAGTTTCTGACTCCCAGTCCTCTCTCAGGAGAGGGTGCCATTCTCGGGTACTCGAGCTGTTGTTTTTGAATTATTCAAATTAGTATTATTTTAATAACTTGAGTAATTACTTTAAACTATTATTTATTATTCCCAGGAGATAGGTCCTAAATCCCAAGAGACAGTTTGAAGATGAGGGTGGGGAACGTTCTGGTTGTCACCATGACTGGGAGGCACTCCCAGCATTTCATGTAGGGCTGGGTTACTAAAAGTCCTGCAATGTCTGGGACAGTCCTGCACCAGGAAGGGCTGCTTTGTCTAAGAAGCTAATGACACTGTCTTGGAGAAGTCCCTCTGACCTCCCACACACAAAGTTCTCCTCATGGAAGGGCAGCAGGATTTCTGTGGGGAGATGAGAAACTCAAAATTAGCCAATTGACAGGTTTTTCCACCTTCTGTTCTGCTTGGGGAGTACATGTTCCATGTTATCATTTCTTCCCCTTCCCCTTTTCATCTCCAAAATGGTGCCAGTATGAGAAGGACAGGGCTGACTCAATCTGTAGATGTAAGGGAAAGGACATGGTCTACCTGAATATGCGTGAAAAAAAACTCACAGGCCTTGCACATCTGAACTTGTCTTCACGTTGCCCTTACGGTTGAAGGAAGCTAAGTTGCACATGGGTTCCTCCAGAAGCCAGCCCTGAGATAAGGATTTGAGTGTAGGTCTGTGTACTTTCCAGGTGATCCTCATCAGGAGGAATGAGGGTGGAGCCACGCTGGGAAGGAGGGGAAGTCAATATAAGGGTGTGTTAGGTGGGAAGGCCCTGAAGTCAGAGGCTCCAGTCTGCCAGGGTCGTTGGATAACTGTGTAGATTTATCTTCTAGAATTGTCCCTCTGAAGAACACTGGGCTGAGTGGTTTTCTACCAGCTTTCCTCACCAAATAATGGGAGGTGGGGGGTTGTCCCCAGGGGCATTAACTCACCTCACTCCTGAGAGGATCGGGGTGGCCATCGGGGAAGATCCCAGGGCAAAAAGAAGAAAAACTCAGAACTTGAGCTTGAGGAGGGAGGCTGTTAGCAGGAAGTCAGTGAGCTCGCAGGAGAAATGTCCACTGCGGCCTCTGGAGGAGAGTAGGGAATTTAGAGCTGGGTCGAGAGACCAGGCCATGGCCATCTGCACAGCATAATAGAGCTGTAATTTGAAAATGATTTTCCCTTTAAAACTAGATGATACCATTGGCTTTGAGCTTCCAAGATAGCAAAGAAATGTAACACTCACCTGAATCCTCTTCCGTTACAGTGAAACTGTTCTTTTTCTCTCCAGAAGCTTTCAGTATTTTTTAAAGTTTTCTAATGTTTTTTTGTAAAAGAACGAGAGTGGGGGAGGGGCAGAGAGCAGGAGGGAGACACACAGAATCTGAAGCAGGCTCCAGGCTCTGAGCTGTCAGCACAGAGCCAGACATGAAGCTCTAACTCTGTGAACCTCGAGGTCATGACCTGAGCTGAAGTCAGACGCTTAACTGATTGAGCCACTGAGGGGCCTCTTTTAGTTTTTTCTTTTATTCTTGAGATCCTACTGTTCCACCATTGTGTATCAAGTTACAAATTCTCGGTTGTTTGTTTTGCCTGTCTCTTTGTGAGCCCTTTCAATCTCAAAACTTGTGGGTTTTTTCAGTTTTCATATTGTCTTTTAATTTCTTTCATGCTCCCTGGTCTCTCGTCTTTTTTTTTTTCCACTAAGTCATGAATTCATTCTTGGTGTCCATTCTGCTCTTCACATCTATTCAATTTTCAAAAATAGGTGGTGATCATGGAGTCCTAATTTTTCATACCACTTGTTCTTAATTGGTGGTGTACTAGCCCTTCGTACCTGTAACTATTTTAAAGTTCTTTCTCCCTCCCCATAGACCTTAGTTATCTTATTTGTTGACTTCTTTCTAAAGATGCTTATTTTCCTTAAATGTCTGGACATTCTAAACTACTGTTTGCACTCAAATTTGAAACTCCTGTTTGCCTGAGTATGTTAAATAATGACTCCAGCTCCCTTGGATGACTTGGGGGGATGGACGGGGTATCAGGGAGACCGAGGAAGGTAGTAGATCGCTCACCTTCTGAGAATGTAGGGCTCTCCCAGTCTCTGGAATAGAAGTCACCTGAAGCCCTTTGTCTCCTTGTCTGGCTCAACTGTCCATTTGAGTTTCCTGGGTCAGGACTCCTGCTTTGAGACAGCGATGTCAGAGTTTACTCTGGCAGGAAACGAATGAATCAAGCACTCCTTTTTCTTTCCTTAGATATTTGGGGTAACTTCCAGCTTTGTTCTGCTTTTCTGGGTTGTCTCTGCCTTTCTGCAGGTTTTCCCTCTAGGCCTCACCCATGCTCTCTGCTCATTAGGTGTAGGGAAGGAAGGGAGCCTGGCTGGTTCAGCTGTTCCAAATCTTATTAATTACTCTGATGGTTTCCCCGAAGCCCCTTCTGATCTATTGACTCTGAACTTTAAATATTTCTGGAATTTCTATTACTTTCACAGTAGTTTTCTATTATCTGTTATGGGCTGTGGATTTTTTTTCCTGCCTTTAGGTTTCTGTAGGCTGATCCCATATGCTTTCTATCGCCCAGGAATTTTACAAAATCTGTCCAGCGGTCGATCCCTTTCCTCTTTCACAGTGCTGTGGTGGATTCCTTTACCTCCTCCTCCTTTCATCCATGTATCTTATTAACCCTCACAATGATTCGATGACAGAGGGATTTATTACCTTCTTTTTCAGAAATAAAACTTAAGTTCAGACAGGCTGACTTCTCCAAGCCATCACAGCTAGAATGTGGCTGTGCCGGCCCTGGGACCCTGATTCCCCACACTCCCGGGGGTAGTACAAGTATTCTCTCCACTTGTCAAGGACCTTCTCTGTATTAGCCTCCTAATTACCTGTCCGTGGGCCATGAGCACTCCTTGAGGGCCCTTGTTGTGTTCCCTGTAGCACCTGCATGGTGCAGACAGCACAAACACCAGGAACGCAGGTCGAGGGCAACTTGCCCAAGGTCACATAACTACAAAGCGCCAGGTCAAGATTTGAACCTAGAAAGTCTGAACCCAGAGACTGGCCCCTAAAGCCATCTTCCACTCAGATCTAGGTGTCACTCACCAGCTTCCTCCCAGCACCCACTTTCTGGGAGGAAGGCCTATCACTAGAGGAAGAGCCAATTTATGCCTCAGAAAGACTGCCCTGAGGGGGCTTCCACTACTGTGTTTCATTACAAGCATCATGACACTATTCGACTCTTAAAACCAAGACCAAGTATTACTTTGATGAAACGAAAGAGAATCCACAAGAAAAGAATATGAAACATGAGCCGTCAGAGCTGTCAACAGACTACATAGACCCACCAGACACGGGGAACATCCTGGGTAGTAGAAGCCGTGTGTGAGTGGGGAAGGGAGGGAGAATATGGACAAGGCAAGACCAGCCTATGGGGAGGCAAGAACCTGTGGTTTGTGACCTGCCACTAATAACAGCGTCACCTTCACAAGTGGACTTCTGGGGGCTTCACTTTTTCTGTTTGTAAGATAAAGTCATTGCTCAGATCTCTCTAACATGAATATCCAAAGAGTCTAAATAAACAGCAAATTCACTTCTATCACAACTAAAAATTTATAAGTGTTACTAGCCCCTCTACTTACCCTTGTCTTTCAGAGCTCTGAGTACGTCTCCAATCCCACCCCCATTATTCTGTGCCTCAGCCTTCTGCCCTTGAGCCCACAAACGCAGAAATCCCTTTCTTGTGTAAGCATCCTTGTATTTTGTACCTCCAAGTGCTTCCCTGTCTCAGGGTGCACTATCCCCTTTCTGACCACACACCCACCCTCCCTTCCCACACACCCATTTAGGATTAGACCAGTTATATTTGTTATTTTAAGAATATGGTTAGGCATAATTTCCTCCAGGAAGACTGATCTCCTTCCGCAGGCTGAGTGAGACATTCACCCTTTATGCTTCTCTCTGAAGCTCAGTGACAGCCCATGGTATACCGCAGCACAAATCTAATTTAAACCTAATATCCAGACAACTGAATGTTAGCTCTGTTTTCACAGATGTGGAAACGAAGACTCAGCAAGACTGAACCACGAAACCTTGCCAGTGTGTGCCAGGCCACCTTTATTAACACCCACCTCATAAATGTGGGGCACAATTGAGATGCCCCCAACCCAAAGTTGGGGTGGCGCCCTTACAAAGGCCAGTGCACAGTCATGGTGCTTAGAACAAAGCCAGGCTGGGCACCTGATGCAGGGAGCACCTCAGGCCACTGTCCCAGCCTGAGTGGGGAGGACGGACAGGGGCTGCCTGCATACAGGTCCTACTTCCTGGGCGCTGAGCTCAGGTGTGCGACTGGCTTCCACGCCTCCAGGCAAAGTTGGGTACACAGACTTCTGGGGTTCTAGGGTGTTCATTGTTTCTTCTTGTGAGTCTTAAGGTGCTGAGTCACTTTGGGATAAGGACCTCACAGGTGGTGTTTGGGGATTAACTAGTGACTGGTCTGGATCCCGTGTTGGTCTGTCGGCTGGTAGGGTTCCACTGAAGCCTCTTCTACTTGAGGGCAACAAATATGAATTAATACGGTCAGACCAGAATTGTACTGCATTCAGCCAAATACTACAACACGTACAGAGCAAAAAGTATAACAAGCTTTTTCCAATAAATTAGGAAGATAGAAATGGCAAATTAAGAACACATTTCTAAGGACAGGATTAGGCAAAAGTTTTAGAGCAATTTTCATAAACAATCTTCATAAATACTTAAAAGATTTTGGAATGTTACAAAATATATTAATCCAGTAAAATTGGCAACTTCATTTTTTTTTTTTTTTTTTTTTAAGAAACCAAGTGAGTTCTTAAGCCAAGGAGAGAGGCAGAGGGTGGGAGAGAGAATCCCAAGCAGCCTTTATACTCGGTGTGGAGCCAATGTGGGGCTCAGTCCCACAACTGTGAAATCATGACCAGAGCCAAAATCAAGAGTCAGACACTTAAGCAACTGAGCCACCCAGGCACCCTGGCAACTTAATTTTTAAACTTTGATGGCAACCTAATATACAAACTCAAGTCCACAAGCAGGATTTCTTCTTCCTTAAGGAAACTTGTTTTGCTCTTTCAACTGATTGGAAGAGGCCCACTCAGATCATTAAGGAGAATCTCCTTAAAGTCAACTGATCATAGATATTACCATATCCTTGAAGCACCTTTGCAGCAAAACCTAGATTAATTTAATCATATAACTGGGTACTATAGCCTAGCCAAATCAATACTTAAAACGAACCATTAGGTTGGAGGAAGGGAAGTATATCCTAAGCAAAGGAATAGTGTGTATAAAGACACACAAGGGAAGCACCAGAACTGTATGTGCTGGAGGGTGGGGGCATGTGTTTGTGTGAGTGTGTGCTTGTATGTGCATGCACGCTGGTAGAAGAGCAGAGGGTGCAGATGTGGGCAAGTAGAACCAGCTTACAGAGTCTTTGCCTGCCATGCTGAGGAACTTTACCTTACACCATGGCCCAAATTGATCATCATAATAATCTAGAATCTCCCAGGCACCATGTCTGAAAATAGATTCTTTGGCCCCCTCCCAGATCCAATTAATCAGACTAAGCCAGGAGTTTGTTTTTATTCAAAAGCCTCATTTTGTCCTCGAATCTGGTGACCAAGTTTGGGAATCCCTTCTTTAGGTGATGGAAGCCACGTTAGTGTTAAATGACAAGGTCCAAATTGTGTCCTTTAACTATCTTCCTGGTTTAAGTGTAATTTTCACATGAAGAGGATAACTTTTCCACCGTGGCTCCGAACGTGAACACAGGTAAAATGTGCCTGAAAAACTTGGCTGAGATCCTCCCCAGTATGCTTATCTTTGCAGACACCACCTAATTGGGATCAGAAGGGCCGGGGAGCTGAGAGGTAAAGGGATGGAGTTCTCTGTCATTGTCAGCTCCATTTCCATGGAGATCTATTCATTCATCAAGCACTCATTTAAGGCTTACAGAGTACCCAGTCCATGCCAAGCTCAGCGGGGGACAGGAAGACAGCTGAAGCCAGCTTACAATTTTGCAGACACATGTATCTGAAACACAGTTTTGAAAAGAACAGAACACCAAGCTCTTTTAAGGCAATATTTAAGACAAGCGTGAAGCAAGACACAAAGCACACAAGTCAAAGACCTGGGTTGTTTAACAAGGAAACTCACACAAAACGCCTAATACATACCTGGCACATAGGCAGCATCAAATGAAGGTCTGTGCCTTGCCTTCCTAAGTTGTTGTTAATGCCAACACTCCCTTTTCAGCAGTCATAGGCGTTGGGGTCCTGGAATAAATTTTAAAAGGGAGAAAAAAAGCATGTCTGGCTTCTAGAATCATAGGAGATTTTATTCATATTGTGGTGCTCATCTGGTTGACAGATGACAGGGCACTGGGTGTATGTACTTGAGCTCCAAAATAAGTATTACAAATAAGGCTTACATAAGAAATAGAAACTCTATTTCCTAGAGACCGTGTTTGTCAGTCTTCTCTCAATTTAGACCCCTTCAAGCACAAATCCGGAAACTCTAGGCTCATCACCACCATAGCCACTCTAGGGGAAAGTGTTTTTCTGGGGGAGACCCTTTTTGTCTGTGAGGCTTCAATACCTTGTGATGCTCAATACTAGAGCTCTCCAATCACCCCTCACATCCAGACTCCCATCTATCCTGCATGTCAACTAGGAGAAAAGTAACTCTTCTCAAAAAACAGGCTACGGTTTATCCAAAGATGGTTTTTAAGATAGTAAAGTGCAGGAGCTAAGGATGGAAGTTGGTTTAACCCTGCGGCACCTCTAACCCCAGACACACCCAGCCCCAGGGTTGCTCTCCCAACTCTAAAGGAAACCATTCTCAAAATGGAAGTCCTAAGCTGTAAAGTGACCCCAATGGTTTATCTCTGAATTTCCCCATCTTGTACAGAATGTGTAGATCTACACTCCTCACCCCCAACTTTTAATCCTACCACCACATAGTAGGAGGAACATCAGTTATCTGTTACTGGGTAGACCAAGCATCACCTTCTCAGCCAACTGGTTTGTAGGCCCATGACCTGTACTGGCCCTCCCCTGGCCATGCTCACATTCACCCACTCCTCTACATAGTTTTGATTCTTTGAGTGTCCCACAGTGAGTGAGTGAACGGAAAAGATCTTACAGTTCAAGAACTGAATTACAGGACTATAAATCAGGAAATGAGGTCAGCTAAAATCTGATATTTAAGAAAAAGAATACATTACTAACCTTAGCCAAATTGGTGGGCCGTCTAGCAGCCACTTGAGGACCCCCCGTTAGTCTGGTGGACCATGGAGGCATGTTGTACTTATACGCCCAAAGGTCCTGAACAAATTGGCTATCATTCTTACTTTTATAAACCAGACAGCGCCAGATATTAGAAACCCTAAAAGAGACCCTTACCAAATTAACCATGGAGACTGGTGGAAATTGGGTAAACTCTCCACCCCTATGCCCTTTACAGGGTAAGAAATTCCCCTTACACCAAGTAGGGCTATGCCAGGCTTTAGGGGAACAATGTTACTTCTATGCCAATAGCTCAGGAATTGTACAGGATAGTCTAACTCTGTTACCTAATGTTAAAGTTAACCCGATAGTTGCCAAACAGGACCCTAGGCTCGCCCTGTAATTGGTTGATTTTGTAAATCTCATCAGAAATTTCAGTTTTCTATGATGATTACAATTGGCATATCCATGGCAAAAATAAATAAATAAAAATAAAAAATAAAAAAAATTAAAGCATTTCAAACTTTAAAAAAAATAAAAAATAAAAATAAAAATTTAAATTATAAAAAAGAATACAACCTTAATCAATTGAAAATCTTGATTAAATTCTAGGTTGTTACTCCTAGAGAGATACACCTTGAAACCCAGGAGAATTCCCCTAGTACAACGTAGACATTTTGCTAGGATGTACCCTTTATGCCCTGAAGACTGAATAAAAAAAAAAAAAGACTCAGAATAGACCCTAGGACTCTAGAACAAACCTCAAGTATAAATTCACGTGAACCATTCTCTTCAAGAAGCAGCTCCCTCAATGGCTTAAGCCAAGGCCTGCTCCAGAGAAGGGCCTAGAAACACTCACTTTGACTGGCTAACACAGGTATGACTACCACAGAATACAATTGGGTCCTATATTAGGAGTGAGTCCCTGAGCTGGGCCTCACCCAGAATTCAGATTTTATCTCAAACCCACATTAGATTGATACTTAGAGACCTCTGCTCCTGTTGTAGCACAGAAACCCTTCTGCTAAGAACAAATGAAAATAAAATGGGAAAGAAAAACCTGTTTTAAGGTACCAGAGACCCATCGTGCCCTATGACCTAAAGTAAAGGCCCCAAGATCCTAGAATGAAGGAAATCATTGAGTTGAGTCCTAATAATTCAATCCCATTTTTCCCCTAAGGGATTTGCCATTTAAGTGTTAGTGCAAGTCAAGCAGAAAGAAGGTGCCAAGTACCAGAGAACCTGAAGAGACCTTTCTGTGGTGTCATGGATATGGGGTGATTAAAAACTGGAGTTCAGGAATACCAAGATAGCCAGGACCTCTGATTCCAGAAACCCAGAGAGAAAAGAAATGCAGAGAGAAGCCAACATCAGACCCAATCTTTCTTTCCACTCCTCCTGACTTTGCTGATTCCTGAAGAAGGGAAATTGGGCAGAAAGGGCACTGAAGAGGCCAGGAAGATCAGCAGAGCTTCGGGACAGTTCATCAAGCATAGAAGGGAAGGGACATCAAGTATCAGGATCTCTGCACAGAGGAAGATCCTTTCAGTTGAGATGCATAAAGGGCTGAGTCCAAGGGTTCAGTCCAGTCAGGGATTCAGCTGTATGGAGGCTGTTTTTTTCCTACGGTGGAAGACTGAAACCATCAGTAATCTAAAAGATGGATCCATTGAAAATATACAGACAGAAGCACAGAAAACATAAATGGAAAATACAGAAAAGACTGAAATATTATCAGCACACTAACGGAATAAAAGAAAGCAATATGATCATCTGCACAGATACAGAAAAGCATTTGAAAAAATTGAAACTAATTGATGAACAAATGAAAAAAAAGACCCTTAAAAGTGCATACTACAGATCTATTGATAAATCTACCTCATTCTTCTGTATGATTTTCATTGTATGGCTTTAACCTCAGTTTATGCGTATACTCCCCTATTGTACAATTAGGTTGTTAACAGTACTAGGAGATTATAAATTACAATACTACAATTACCATAACTCTATATGCCCTTTCTGTGCATATGACTGTCCATCTGGGGTGCAAACCAAGAAATGAAAAAGCTGGATAAGAACGTGTCCTTTTTTTCCCCTTATTTGATATTGCCAGATTGTCTTCCAAAATTCCCTTGAAGGCCGGTCAAGTTTATCTCCATATTCTTCAGTGAAAATACTCCAAATCATTTCTCTTGCCCACCATGTAAGGACTTGCAGATTTAATTTTCCATGAATTCCTTGTCTAGGCTTCAACTCCTAAACCATAAATGCCATGTCTATTTTTTTTCTGCATCTCACCCAGCAACTAGCACTTACATAGGTATTTAATAAATACAGGTGTTTATTGAATCGATGAGCGGATATGTTTTGTGTTAATAGTAAAAAATAAGTTGTGAAAATAATCATTGTGATTATGGCAACACACAGTAAACATCAAATAAGGATGTCAGTGCACAGACCAATTACTATGAGAAGAGCTCTAGGCATTGGACATGTTTCTCTAGCCCAAATGACACAGTAATGGTGGTCATTAACTGGGAACACAAAACGACTGGCTAAGTGCCATTCCTCTTCAGCAGCAATATGTGACCAGCGAGAGATGGTAGAATTGCACTAGGGAGGGAAGATGGTTCCATTCCACATTAATGGCGCTTTCAATGTTCTGATGATATACAAATGTGTCACGTAAAGCATTCCAAAGTGAGGACAGTGTAAGAAAGAGACTTGAGCTTGCTTCTGCCTGAGTCGTCTTAGGAAGCAGCATGTTACAGCTTGCCAATAACTCTGGCTTGCTTTATGCTCAGACAGGTAGGCTGTGGGCCCGTAACCCATCCCCAAAGTGGCCTCCAAAAAGCCCACCCACCATCAGAACCCACCTCATTCTACTTGCACTAATTTGTAGAAGCCTCAGTCTCGGAGATAAAATAAACCCCAACTATTAAAGAAAAAGAAAGGCTACCTTCTCAATTCGGCAAGTGTTCATCCCTTCCAAGTTTTTCTAATTTCCTCCTTGGTCTCACTCTCACCATCATTATTATTCTGCTTATGTAACCTCAGTCACTGAGCACCTTCCAGACTCCTTCTCACCAGTGTGCACAATACATTCCAATTATGTAATTATGCCATTGTAATCAAATCATTAAGATTCATATTAAACATGTATTAAAGTTCACAAGGAAAAAACAAACATCAGACACAGGCACCAAGAGGGAGGGAAACAGGCAAACCTGCTTGTAATTGCAACTTGCTTCTAATGAGCCCATGACTACAGATTTAGGGTCTTGGGATGATTTTATAACTGAGAAGATATGGTTGATTTCTAAAAATGAAAAGCAGAAACTCTCCCCTCCTACCCTTAGGATGCCAGTGAGTTAATCCCTTGATTACAGAATGGATTATAAGAAACAAGACAAGTTGACTACATTTGGGGCGTGTGTGCGCGCGCACACACACACACACACACACACACACACACACAATGAATGAAACAAAGGGACTGTACAAGAGACTTATAAGCACTCACTGCCTGGAAGAAATAATACTGTACCTGTAGAAAAACCTCAACTGACTGATTTGAAAGGTGTGTGAGATCTATGTAATCAATTTAGAAAAACAAGACCAGACTTACTGATGGTATTTTTACTCTTGGAGATGGTTCATACAGAGCTACCAGCTAACCACAGGCAGATGACAATGGTACCGAGTCAGGACATGTAAGCCCAGTGGTAAGGCCCATGATTTCCACCTCATATTAGAGAACCTTCAAGAGGAGGGCTTTAAAGTGACACTCAATACTATTGCCCATGTCCCACCCAGACCTACTGATTCAGAAACCTGGCATAGAGCTCAAGGCCTCTGCCAGGTGCTTCACCCATATTGTCTCTAATCCTCAACGGCAACCTTAGGGGAACCCATGGTGTCACTGCTAGTTCTCATTTGAGGGAACTGAAATTTTTTTTTAAGGTTTATTTTTGAGAGAGAATGAGCAAGTAGGGGTAGGGCAGAGAGAAAGGAGAACAGCGAGTCCAAAGCAGGCTCCATGTTGACAGCAGAGAGCCCAATGTGGAGCCCCAACTCCTGAACCGTGAGATCATGACCTGAGTCAAAGTCAGATGTTCAACCGACGAACCACCCAGGTGCCCCAAGGAAACTGAGATCTTAAGGAGGTTAAGTAACTCACCCAAAGTCCAACAGCTCACAAGTGGTAAAGCTGGGACTAAGCCATATTCTTCAGCACTCACTACTCTAGCAGTCTCTCACCTACAGGCCCAGTTCTACAAAGTACCATCCCACTGGAGTCCAAAAAACTTCACACATGCCCAAGCATTTTCTGTAGCCTGATTAAATTATAGGGCCAGCTCCTATGCATACAATTATTTTTCAAGTGTTACTGATGCTATTGGGCTTTAAAAAATACTATATAGTAACTGTCACATGTGTTTTTCTTAGGGTATTGTAAGTACAATTCCAAATTGGAGAGATCCACAAAATACGGTGTTGTCAGAAAGGTCTTATTTGGAAACATTGGGAACCATATATTTCCATATGGCATTATGCCATACAACATTAAGAAAGTAAGAAGTATTTCCCAAACATGAATAATATATGCTTTAATACCCATTAAAATGTTTTAAAAATAGTATATGTATTCCCAAAGTCAGGGGATACTCTTAAAATGGAGTTTGAGAGCCACTGCATTAAAAGCTAAAAACTTTCACTTAAGGGGATCACTTGGTGACAGTTTGATTTTTAAGCCTAAGTATCCATGTCTTTCCACTAAAAATGCACTAAAAAAATTACTCCTCACAAATATCTTCCAAAGGTCTCTAACAAGGAGACCATGCAAATGATTCAGAACATTCCCATTAGAAGACCCTAGTTTTGTCTGCCTAGGATCTCTTAGAGGAACCATATCTGTACTCATCTTACAACCTCTGTTTCAAGTGGTGCTGATACTACCAGCCCATAGCCCCCCACCAGGTCAATAAGGGGATCCCAGACTCTGGCCACAGTTGTGTCCTATGCCCAGCTGGTCAGAGCCTTTCCCAGGACTTTGGATGGAACTGTTAGAGACATTCTGTATTTGCTGTGATGCCAGCTATGAGAACAATAAAAACCAAGAACAATAGGTGATCATCCTTCCATCACATGGAGAATCTGCTTAGGAATGAGGCCAACATTGAGGACAAAATGAGCCAAGAGGTAGAGGAAAAGAAACAGTCCTGATGATGCTATTTGAATTTCTGGATCCAGACTCACCAAAGGCCACCTATACACCTTGCACTTACTAAACATGGGCCAATACCTTCCCTAGGCTTTTTTTTGAAAAGCCATTTTGAATCGTTTTTCTTTCATTTACAACCAAAAGAGTCCTAACCAATATGTAAGTCAGTACTAGGAGTGGGATGTAATGAGTGACAGACCCACATAGAAATGGCTGGATTTAGATGGACTGAGGTACAAGAAGGATTCCCCTGCCCCACATTCAAGTTGGTAATCCTTTTTAGGCGATTGCAAAAGAGCTAGCTAAACTGTCACATGTTATATTTTTGGATTCAGCTGGGAAGAAAAATATATTATGTTAGAGTGAGTTGCTATTTCAGTAGAGCAGAAAGGGAAGGCACTACAGCCTTGCCAAGAGACAGTGGCCAGCAACCGAAGAGGGCTAAGAGTCAGATATTTTCCCGAAGCTAAATGTAGTGAAGAAAAGGTAGTTAGATGGAAAACACAGACAATTAAGATTGAGACCCAGAAGAAACAAGGAAAGTGGAGTGAGCCTAATGGCCCAGGCCCCTTCCAACACCTAGAGTTCACTTGCTGCTCAAAAAATACAATTACCCCCATTGTAAAGAGTTCCAGAGCGAAGGCACATTAGCCTTGCCTTCAACCCAGTATTTGAGAGGACAAGATAGAAGCAGTTAACCCAGGGCTAGGAGCTTGCACAGAGCTCTTGAGCCTGTTGCTAAGAGACAGATACTATAAAAACAGGGTCAAAATTCATTGACCATGACTCCATAAGATCTTTGGCTTTGGTTAATATCCCTTGAAGGTTCTGGAAAGCTAACTGACTGGCTAATTGGACCAACTTCAAGTCCTCGGGGGGGAGAAAAGAAGACCTGTGACTGTTCAATCCCTAAGGTCATCCTCTGTGCCCTGGACTCACTAGAACAGGAATCGAGCTGTGATAGTAAATACAGCTCCTGGGGAAAAAAGTACATCCCACTGCCATCTCATATGTGGTAGTGGAAAACAGTAGTAGATAAGAGGAATGCTTTCAAAGCAGAACAAGGATAGCCACTTCTGTCCAACAGGAAACTCCCTCCACTACCACATCAAGGGGCCCTTTGAATGCTCACCCAGGAGAGTATGGAATGCAGCATGATACCCACTAGTGCCGACAACATTATTTTCCATGATTGTTTGTTTTCCAAAAAGGTATCTTATTGTAGCTATGTTTTTTGCCTCCACCACTTCCTGGCATATTGGGAGTAATGATTAAGTATGTGATTTGGACTTTGTTTGCATTTGAAGAGGCAGCACAGCATACAGACACAACAAAGGGAGGAGATGGGATAGGGCTGGTCTATAAATGGGGCTACAACAGATCTGTAATGCATTATTTCTTTAAAAGAGTCTGTAGGAAAAAAAATTGGGTGGGAGATTTCTTCATAGTAAAAGATTAAATGTGTTGGTTTATAGGGAGTCCATATGGAACACTTTTAGTATTTTACTGGTTTAAGAGTCAGACCTAGATTTAAATCCAGTCCTTTGCCTTCCCTCCCACACAAAAGGAAACCACTTTATTTAGATATGTTTTTTCTATGTTTTTATACTTTTACTACCTTGGTTCATGTTCATAAATAATATAAATTTGTTTTTTAAATTTACATAAATGGTATGCTATACTTATCCTTGAGAAACTTGGCTCTCTCACTCAACATCATGTTTTTAAGATTTGTACATTTGAATATGTTCATTCATTTTAATGACTTGATAGTATTCTAATATATGAATAAATCATCCTTTATTCATTCCCATTCTGATCCACTATTTGGGTTTTTTTAGTCATCATTATAATTTTTTATAAACACTGGGGCAGTGAAGATCTCTGGGCACATCTTTATGCATGTGAGAATTTTCTAGAGCATATAACCTGTACATGAGCTTGCTGAGTGTAGTGTTTGCTCATCTTCAGATGTACTAGCTCTTGCTAAATTGCTCCCTGGCATAGTTTTACCATTTGACACTCCTGCCAGTTGTGGATACAGATTCCTGTTTGTGGTGTCTCCTGACCCTGACATGTGACAGTTTGATTCATGAGGTTTATCTGTTTTTTATTGTGAGCTTCTCTTCATCAGGGGTATTAGGTCTATGGAATTCTATGTGCCCTGGATTGTGAAAGGATTCCTGCTGAGAAGTTTTATATTTGATTTTACTGGAGCCTATAGGGTTTCAATGGTCCCTGACCAGGTTTACATAAATTCTCAGCTTGGGTGTCCCACACCAGACAGGTAGTGTAAATTTGGATTGCATACCTCTACGTAGTCCAGGCCCGGGGATTAGATTCCTTAAATGTTTTTTTTTCTCTCTGCCTAAATCTCTAGACAAATGACCAGATTCCATTTGCTTCCTGTGGCCAATGGGTGCAATTTTCTAGTCCACATTTTGAGTGGGCATCTCTTTGTATACAGGATTTCTCCTGCCTCCATTTCCTATGACCTGGAGGCCACATGACTGCTCCTAATGAGGACACTATAGCCCCAGTTCAAGTCTCAGGTGGAGGAACCCAAAAACCCAAGAGTCCCAGGTATCAGTTCTCCCGTACCCACCCACTATAATAGAATTCATTTCCTTCTCCTTTCCCCTACATCTAGAGATTCTTTTCTTTTTTCAAGTTAAGCAATGCAATTTCACCAACATGCCATTGTGTTTTCCTTTTACCTGGCATTTCTATTATTTGAAGTTAAAGGAGAATGGTCACACCTATTTTAGTCTGTCATGTTACTGAAAGTCCTCTGAGGTGATTGAAGTGACTTCCTATTTTAAAATTCTACAATTTTAATTAAGTACTCTATAAGAGACAAGGAAAAGAGACATGTATAGAAAGAGCTAAAGAACCATATATACCTGGGTATAAATAAATACTGCCTAGTTTTCCTTAGTATTCCACTCCTGTCGTCTATCACTTAATCTGACTCTAAGAGTCAGCCATTGATAAACCCACTCTTAGGTCAGAAATTTTCCCGGGGTGAGACACGACTGTTCAGTCTTTGGAACTCCTAGAAGAAAGCTAACAGCATGTGCTCTCAAGGTATCTGCTCCACATGAACACATATGCATACCCTGCCAGGAATGGTCAGTGGGTAGGGAAATGCTTTATTCAAATTACTCTACCCAAGGTCTTATCTCCTCCTGCAACCAGAATTCATCTTAGCTCAATGAAGCTGCCACAACTGACTTCCTGCTCCTGCTCTCACCTGCCTCCCTGATCATACCAAAACCAAGCTTAGAAACATGGGACCAAATGTGCAAAGATTCTTCAGTATTTTTGTTTGGTGTAGGGGAGGGACAGGGAGAGGGAGAGAGAATCTTAAGCAGGCTCCAAGCCCAGCACAGAGCCAGACATGGGTTTGATCTCCCAACTGTGAGATCATGACCCTGGGGATCATGAACTTGAGCTGAAATCAAGAGCTGGATGCTTGACTGATTGAGCCACCCAGGTGACCCTGTTCAGTGAGTGTTTTGACTCCTAACTTATCCTGAATCTTTCCTGTCCCTCCTTCTGTCTTTGTAACAGTTATTCACAGGCCTGTCACTTTCCCAACAAGCTATAAGCCCTTTCATGGTAGCATTTATATCTGTATATCCAGCATCTATCACAGTGGCTAACACACATAAAACCATAGACCTTCCTTGACTTACCATGAGGTTAAGTCTCAAAAAACCTGCCTCTGAAAATATTGCAAGTCAAAAGTACATTTAGTACACCTCACCTACAGAACAGCGTAGCTTAGCCTGGACTGCTGTATGTGTACTCAGAACACTTTCATTAGCCTACAGTTGGGCAAAATCATTTAACACAAAGCCCATTTTATAATAAAGTGTGGGATAGTTCACGCAGTTCATTGAATACTGAAAGTGAGAAACAGAATGGTTGTAAAAGTGTATTGGTGGTTCATCTTCATGACTGTATGGGAGCAGCAAGCTTGTGGCTATTGCCCAACATTGCAAAAGAGTATCTCCCTGCATATCACGAGTCCAGGAAAAGATCACAATTCAAAATTCAAAGTATAGTTTCTACTAAATGAATGGTTCACTCTCACACCATGGTAAAGTCAAAAAAATCTTAAATTGAATCATAAGTTGGGGACACTGTGTTCTCAAATTATTCTTGGATGTATTACAGTCATTCTCCTACCATCAGTTGTGGGGAACCACTTTCTCAATCCCCCTCCTAGGACCCTGGTTGCCCACTACCCTTCTCTAATCATTACCCAGCTGTCTTCACCAGCTGCCAAACTTCGGCAAGGGTGAAGGGCTGGCAACTGGGTCTTTTAAAGGCATCTACTACAGCATGGGGACCATTCACAAGATAAATGAAGCTTCGTTGGCTTCAAACTGGGGGGCAAATGGTAAGAAATCTGTGATGGGAGACTCTTCCCCAATATAAGGGTGATGAGAAATCCACCTTTGTGGGAATAACAAAAACAAGTGAGAATGCAGTGAGGGTGTATGAAGGGTCCTCTAAGATGACTGGTGAAGACTCAGTGGGTCTTTTAGAACCCAACTTCAAATGATGAATCAGGTTTCCTTTCCAAAAATCAGATAATCAGACAACACCCATGGACATTTTAGGAAGCCTAATAAAATAATGCAAAAGTAGGGATGGGTGTAAAAACCTTCATCATCATTGAAATGATACTGTTTAAAAATTTTCAATTGCAAACAATCTAAGTATCAAAACAATCAAAGAATGGTTATGTAATTTTCTTTTACTGAAAGAAACCATGAAGTCATTTAAAAACTACGGTTATAAAGAGCACAGAGCACCATGAAAAATGCTCCTGGTTGAATGTTAAGTGAAAAAGAACATTCTTGCATATTCAGTAGGATTACAACTACATTTTAAAAGTAGATGCTTAGCAGAGACCAGCAGAAAATACACCAACATGCTAACAGGGATTCTGTTGTGTTACTAGTATTATGGAGTTTTCTTATTTTCCTTCACTCTAACACTTTTGTAATGTGGTTCTATTACCTTTGTAACAATATACATTACACATAAATGTTCCATTTTTTTTTAATTGGGAAAAGATTCAATCCTAGTTAAGCATTCCTGTCCTCACTCACTCTTTTATATACTTCCTTCTTTCCTTCCTTTTCTCTTTAATGGGGCAATAAGGAACAATTTGAGTTCACGAAATTAGAAAGAATATTATATTTTACTAAAAGTGTAAATTCTTGAAGTAATTCTTTTTCCTTTTTCTATTAAGAAAGGTAGAGAGGGAAGCTAGGGATAATAAATATGCACTGAGAGAACCAAACGCAAAACTGTTGAGGGAGAAGGCCAGTGGGCACAGGTACAATCAAGTGAGTTTTAGGGGAAATTCACAATCAGCAGCCTGTGGGAACCAAGCTTCATGGGTATGCAAGATGATGGCAAAGTTAATTTGGGAAAGTGAAGGGAAAATCTGGGCTAATCAGCGTTGAACGACCAGGCAAAATGCTATTTACAAAACACTACAGATGTCTTCCTGCTTTATTTAACCAGAGTGCCAAAAAAGCCCCTGCTGAATTTTGCTAGATTGTTGTGAGCAATGAACATAGATTAAAGGATGAAGCAGGGATTGATTGTTGTCTCATCTGAGCCTCATGCTTGTACACTTGAACTGTTTCCAGACATTTAGTTCAATCTTTGGTCATCAGTTGGGTCATGCACACACCTGGAAACTGATGTCTGATTAACCTCTCCCTCGTGGTGTTCCCACAAGCTTGCCTGGATGCTTGGCAGGCCCACAACTAAACCCTGGTTGGTTTGGAGATTAACTCTTTCCTGCTCATCTGCCTATCAACCACCTGTATGTTCTATAGGACTCCAGATCCATGCTGCCTTTAAGTAAAAAGACTGCATGCCTAGCCTAAAGTAGTTCTATGGCATTTAGGGCCGTGTTTGGGACAGTCAGCCAGAGGTTGTCACCTGATCAAAAGATGGTAGGACTCTAACAAACTGGACATAGCAGGTTATATAATTACATGAAGTCTGGTAGTCCTTTTTAAGGGTCATAACTGGGGAGTGTAGAGCTGAAGACTGTCATGGAAAGGGTTACTCCGGGAGCTCTCAGAGCCAAGGATTATAGGTACTTAGAAAAGCTTGGAGCAGAAGTTTCTCTGACAGCTGTCAGGGGCCTTTGCTACCTCTAAATTAATGCTTTCCAGCCCTCATCTCTCATTTTTTGTTTTTGCATTTAAAACAACCTATAAAAAAACCTATATACACACATGTAAAGTGGCTTTATAATGGAGCCATTTTTCCTGGATAAATATGATATTAAAAGAACACTTAGCAACATTTGCTAACACTTGGCGCCTGCCGTCCGTACCATCCTTGCCTCCTCTTCATGATGCTAGTTGATCGGTGCTCCTGACCACAGTCCAGACACTAGCGGGTTGAGCACAATCCTGTGCATGGTGTCAACTGGGAAATCTCCCAGAAAGGTTGGTTCTCTCTGAGGGAGTCTGTGAGTGAAGCATAAAAGAGGCAAGAGGCCTCATCCCAGAGTCATGATTCCTGAAAATGTGCTATGGCTCAGAGCGAGAACGAGGAACCCAAAAAAGGTGATAGCCAAGGTGTCCCTGGCTCCATCTTCCTCCTCGAAGTCTGACCAGGATGAGATGGCACCTTAGACAGATCTGCTCTTCACTTCCCTCCAGCGTCTCGTTTCTGAATACTTCCTGTATCTGTAGCTGTTCCTCCCTACCTTTTCGAGCTCTGAGATCACTCACTAAAAGCAGCCACCAACAACTGATCTGTGTTAGCACGTACACTTCAGTGAGAAGGATTTTAATGGTGTTTTTCAAAGAGGATGTTTCTTAAACAGCCATAGATATCCTCAAAACTGTTTTAGATGGTGCAGAGAAAACAACATTAATGGTTTACATGTTTATCTTAAGATCAGTTAGATATAATAAAATAAAAGCACAACAAACTGGCAATTTCATCACTCTTATTAAGCTAAGACTAAGATGAGTAGTTAAAATTATAATAATTTAAAGGGAAGCATTAAATAATATTGGTGATACTTTAGTACAACAAATAGCATTAAAAAGCAGGACTTGATACCTGAAATTTGGGAAACACCCTATGGATTACCTCCTTTAGGAAATGGTACATTAAGCCTAAATCTGGTTCAGGATGAAAGGGTTTGTCCCCTGTTAATCTGCATCAAGCAATCCAGGAAGGGTGGACCTGGGGGAGGACAGCACCCACAGACCAGAGCCCACACGGCTGAGATGGAAGGCTACCTTGTTTCACAGCACAATGATTGGGAGGTCTGCCAAGAACGAAACAGACTATCCTGCAGCTGGTATCTCATTTGTATGAGTAATATGAAAAATGTGGCACAATTTAATATGCCATCTAATACCTTTATTCTTATCTCACCAGTAGGGCAGGTGGTAGCACACATGTTTGAAAGCCAATGCAGATTACTACAGGGGGAGGGCCCCAAGAAATGATGTTAGCTGCTATCTGAGCTGAGTAAAATGATCTCAGCACAGATATTATTTTATAAAGGCAATCTCCCTTGTATCTTCACCGGCGAGATCTCAATCACAGCACGCAATGGGAGTGGATCCTCCTTTCCTGGTTATCGGGGTGCAGGATGACAGCACCGCTATCACCGGGAGAATGGTTATCTGTTATTTCACTTGTGAGAGAGCAACGAGAACATTATCGGGGCATTTGTAACCAAACGTGTACAGCTCAGAGTGATAAAAGAGGGAGGAGGCGGCTCATCTCCAAGGATGTGGAGATAATGCCACTTGCAGGGGGGAGGAGATGGATGGCATTGTTGAAAGTGGTTTCAAATATTGGGAACTGACTAAGAATCTCTCACAGCAGCTCAAATTTTGGCTCAGGAAAAGAGAGAAATAAATAAGAGGACCCGGGTGAAGAAAGGAAGCCTGAATGAAAGAGTGATCTCAACTCCTTCGACCTTAAGAGAAATGTGGTTCAATAAATCTTTCATAACTCTCGGTATCTGAAGATGAACTACAGCAACCTTTAAACTACTGAGGGACACAAATAATATTTCCCCCCATTCTTGGGCTTATTTATCTTTTCTTATTTTCTTTTCTTTTCTTTTCTTAAACAACCAAGATCTCAAATAAGCCTTCAACAAATAAAGCTGCAAAGACGCTAACAACAAAAAAATCAGGGCACAAATTCCTCATTGTAAAAGAGCCTAAAAGAGACTCCCTACTATAATACTCAGCATTAACCCCAAAACAGCCCATATCTCTAATTTATAAGAATAACAGCGTCAGGTTAAAGAGCCAAACTCTTCAGAACGGCATTTCTCTTCACTCTTACTGCATTCCACTTATGACCACTTCTGCCTGTGGTTGAGGAAATCATTGTTGTCTCCCCTTGAGACTAAAGTCTAAAACGTAATGCTCTAGCCTGTTTCTTGTGGTCTCTATCTTTTCTCCTCACCACCACCCCTTCCCACTCTCTCCCTTTTTACTTTTTTTTTTTTAAACTTCACTTCTACCTCAATGGAAGCATTGTGTAACAATCCAAACAAAACAAACATACAAAAATGTTAATTCTTCTTCTCTTGACCTCAAATTCACCCCCTTGGGGTAATCAATGTCAGTAGTTTGAGGTATTTGTTTCCATAACTCCTTTTATAAGCCTTAGAATATATGCACATTTACTGTTGTACCTAATTTTCCCTATAATTTGGATTCTTTCCAGGCAGAAAGGACAAGTCCAAGTCATGCTTTTTAGCAGTGTTATAATATTCCATAGCATAGATGTATTGTGAGTCAATCATCCCTGAACCGATGAACATCCATGTTACCCAACTCCCTGTTCCTGTTTTATACAATCACTGCTGCAATCGCTACTTTTGTGTTTTTCTCCGTATGTACTAGTACTTTTATTTTTCCAAAACAGTGGGATGCTTTGATTAATTTCCCCACACCACCCCAGGCTCTGGCAATTCTTCTCAATCATCTTATGTTTTGCTAATCAATTGAGTAAAGATGATATCTCATTCTTTTAATTTGCATTTGCCTGATTTCCAGTAAGACCATACATCTTTTCATGTTTACTAACCATGTTTGTCCTCAGGTATAACCTGCTTTTGCAAGGCACTTTTTTTTTAAGTTGATTTTTGAAGGAAAGCAGGAGCAGAGGAGGGGCAGAGAGGGAGAGAGAGAGAATCCCAAGCACACTCCATGCTAACAGCATGGAGCCCAATGTGGGGCTCAAACCTATGAACCATGAGATCATGACCTGAGCCAAAACCAAGAGTCAGCCACTTAACCAGCTGAGCCGCCCAGGCAGCCCTGCACTTCCTCATAATGGCTTATCTACCTTTTTCTTAATATTCAGTCCAGCTCCTGAGATACTAACCTTCTGTCTATCAGGAGTTGTGGGTGTTCTACCCCTAGTGTTTTTGTCTTTAGGTTTTGTTTATGGTACCATTTGATGTATGAAAGTTTTAAATATTTATCTCATCAAATATGTTACTGTTTTCTTCTTTGGATTCTGGATTTCCTGACCTAATTTAGAAGGCCTTCTCCACCCCCAGGGTATATATTGTTCTAACACTTCAGTTTTTCTTTTTTAATTCTTAATTTCACTTTGGTAAGTCTATAAAATAGAGAAATAGGATAACCTTGACAAGATCAGTTACTTTACTTTTGAAGACCCAGTCTTCCTGATATCACTCTGTTATAACTTGGTCCTTTTCAGCCCAAACAAATGATCTTCCCATCCCTTAAAAAAAAAAAATCAGAATTACAAATAAAACAATTGAACTAAATAAAGTATACAATCTTTAGTGAAGATGCAAGAAGTACCCTCAAAAATACATAAAGCAGAGAGTCAAGAGCCCAGGAAGCTGATACTCAGCCTCCACAATAGTTATACCAGATTCATGGCTGCATCCCCACAGGACCTCTCCTAGGTACTTGGACAAATTAAACACTTCAATAAGTGTGCTTTTATTGGTTGGATGGCTGGCTGGCTAGAAGGATGAATGGGTTTCAAATAAGCCTATAACAAATACACAGTCAACTTGAAAACTAACCAAGAGCCAATGAGAAGGAATTAATGATCAGAATTAAACTCCTACAGATACAGTCTATATGCAAATAGTAGTTTACATTTCACTCAGCTGTATAATGAAATATATCTGTTTACTCAGTGATTAAATTGATTTCAAAGGAATTTTTCCAGCTTCAAGTGCCAATCAAAGAACTCTTAAGTACTAATTATCTGAAGCAGAAACCATTGAGACCAAAAGAAATCTACTTACCCCTGTCTGGTCACTGGATGGCAAACTTAGCTGTTCCTGATGTGATTTTCATGGCAATAATTAACCATGACCTTACAGATGACAAGGAGCTCGCAATATTTTGCCACATCTGATTCTCCCACCCATTCTACAGATAAAGAAGCTGTGTTCCAAAGAAGTTAAAAGTATGGCCTGAAAAACTAAACCAAGATTCAGATCAAGGGTTCTCTCCCTCTATATCCCATTCTGCTGTCATTAGAGCAAACATATTCACCACTACCACACTCATTTTCTAGCAAAGACAGAAAGCAAGATCATGCGAGTATTGTCCCCCAAAAGGGAAGATTTTACTTTCCAAGCATCTCCAGTTGAGATCTTTGCTTTTTTTATGTTTCATAAAACCCACAGACTATCTTTATTCTGTACCAGATTCTTCATCTTCCAAGAGACAGGCATAGTTGGATTTTAAGTAGCAGAGATTTGTGCTAAGGGGACGCATCATAAGCTCTGGTTACCCCTCCACAGTAGGGAAGGTGGAGAGGAGGCTGAACCTCCACTGAACCAGTCAAGTGAGGGATTCTTCCGAACAGAATTGTAGCAAATAAGAATGTCCATCCACAAACTCCATGTGTGCAAAATTAGGACTCTATTCCCATCAATGAGCTTTAAGCTGGGGCTGGAGTGCAGCTGTATACTTAGGCTGCCATCTGTGGGGACATCCGCGCTCCTTCAGGTTCCGGTGATCGGGCCACGCAGGTCACTGCTGGGCCATTCATCACTCCCCACACAAGTCTCCTCTGGAACTGGCCTCTCTCTTCTACCTCCTAGCACCTCTGCAGATCCACAGTGATGCCCAGGACACTATGTGGGGCCCCGTCCCATCCCACCTCTGCCTTTCGGAGTTCTAAGGACCCTCACGGATGGATACTTTCTGTGTCTGCCCTTGGCCCTTCCAAACCCACCCCACAGCTGGTCTGAGGGTCTGCTTTTCCCTGGTTCCTATCTAGGAAAGAGAATCCCTAAACCAGTGGTTCTCAGCCAGGACTATCCCATTCTCCATGGGATATTTTGGAAATCTGTGGATGTATTAATTGGTTGCCACAATAATGGGAGTTATATTACCCATGAATTTCATTTACTTCAAGATAGTAAAGAGGACTTAACAAAATATTTGCTACACAAAGGAGTCATTTAGTTTTAATAGGATTGAGGATCCCTGTCTTCAATGAACTATCTCCTTCCTCCTCCCAGGATACATTGAAGAAGCTGGCCAGAGTCCTATGTTCTTTGGACCCTTCCCATCCCTTCACTCCTCCCTCCCTTCTGACTCCCCTTCCCCCTAGGAAAACCCTGTCCAATCTGAGGGCTCAGAAAGCCTGTCTGTGATTCCCTCTGACTTCACTATTACCCAAGGCCCCTTAGAGTCTGTTTTTTACAGCCAAAACCTGGCCAAGACTTCTGTCACCTCCCTTCTCTGAGGCAAGGATGCTACCCAGACAGAGGAAGGGTCCCCAGGCAAAGAATGGACTAGGGAAAGCACATCTGCTATTATTTCTAAACATCCCAACACATAATGAAGAAAGATCTGCTTACTAAGTAGTCATTTGAACTAGTCTCCAGAAAGGTTTTGTGACCTCATCACAGCCACAGCACCAAACAGGGGAGGTGGGAGAGAGGCTATGACAAAGCCACTGGACGGGCCTCCCTATTGCTAACAGTGGCAACACCATCAAAACACAGCAGACCCGTGGCACCTGGGTGGCTCAGTTGGTTAAGCATCTGACCCTTGATTTTTGGCTCAGGTCATGATCTCAAGGTTCTGCACTGACAGCATAGAGCCTGCTTGGGATTCTTTCTCGCTCTCCGTCTGCCCCTTCTCCACACACGCTAGCACATGTGCTCACTCATATTCTCTCTCTCTCTCTCTCTCTCTCTCTCTCTCTCTCTCTCTCTCAAAATAAATAAACACTTAAAAAAAAAAAAACCCACAGCAGACCTCTAAACAAGAGGGTTCTAGTCAAGTATCTGACTTACCTCTTCCCTTCTCTCCTCCCAGAGAGCTCATACCCGCCTTCAGGGCCTTGCCACAAATTCTCCCAATCTCTATTTATGGAGAACCACTGCTCCTGCACCCCCATGGCACATTTTACAGACTTCAGTCCTAATGTACTACGTGGGGTAAGAGCCGTGGGTCAGTCTGCATGTCTCCCACTAGACTCTTGTCTTGGGAAGAGACCTTGTCATATTCACCCAAGTTTGGCACTGTACTTCCAATTCATCCAAGGGAAAAAAATTAACCTAGTACAGCAAGACAGCTCGGCACTCACCCAAAAAACATGTCTCTTAGTGTTTCTGGCCACTTAAATCTGATTAAGCCCCTTGCCCAGGGATTGATGGAAATTCTGAAGGACCTCTCTCCAGCTACTTGGGGTTGTACAGGAGGCCCTGTGAAAGGTTCTGCATCCTAGAGCAATTGGGTCACCTGTCCATTCACAGTAGACAGAAATAGATATCTAATTTGTAGAGCCCAGTCAGTGCAAAATAAAAATGCAGATCTCATGGTTCAACAATTATGAATTTCAAGATGGTGACAGCAAAGCATTAAACCAAATGTAACTGCACAGGCTACATGCCCATGAAGTCAGTCCTGCCATGCTCCCGTGCCCTCCCATACCTCTCCTATGCTCCCAGCCCCAGAGCACAAGTGGTCTGTTTGGTAGCCTGTGACTTCCCTGCATCTTTGACCACCTTTCCACAATTCCCAGGCTGCATATACATGGGATACTGTGTAAATAGGGGCTGGGTGTCTGCCACACAAGGAATGAACTCTTCCCTTTCCAGGTTCACAGAAGTCTTTCACCCTCAGAGATCAAGCCACTGCCTCCCCCAGCTCGAAGTTGACCACCATCATCTTCCCTTCATACCCTTGTTTGATGAGCCTATCCTTCCAAACAAAGGCCTGGGGTAGGAAGTTTTCTTCACAGGACCCTGGTACGCAAAGAAGTAAGATCATAAACTTGGGATCTAAACCCAGGGAACAAAGTAGGCAATAGGCAATCTAGCCTAATGGCAAGCTGTCAGTGGGGAGCTATAGGCATGAAGAATGGACACCCAGCACACACATTAAAGAGGTAGCCACCTTGGCATGCTGGTAAATGTATAACAATGGGCTCTCTGAGAGAGGGGGGAAAAAACCTGATTTTTAGCATTTGCTAGTATTCATGGTGTGTGTGTATATACCACTATATATACCATTCATGGTGTGTGTGTGTGTATATATATATATATATATATATATATATATATATATATATACCACTATGGCTGATCTTAATAATATCAAACAACCAATGTGAAGTCACTGGACACAGAGTTGAGACGATGTGCACGTGCTCTCTCTCGGCGGCTGGCAGGACCCTGTTCCGGCACACCAAAGACTGGGCACCCGCCCCATACTGCCACGTGGTTGGAGTTGGCAGATCTTCTGAAGTCTTGAAGGAGACCGGAAACTAAATTTTCAAATCTAATGCCTTCACTGTTAAATATTAGCTACTAATTCAAACCTCTTAAAAACACTCTGGAAGTCAAACTTCTGCAGGCGAAGTAAGAGTCCTGAGTTTGGAATCCTGACCTGGCCAGAGAGCTCATAAGGTGACGAGATGCAGAGGGAAATTTCACCTCTTTGTCCTTCGTATCTCCTACATCATGAAAACAGCACATTAACATTTCAGATTGTCCTACCCTGCTAGCCTCTCTCCTGCATTCACCCGTCAGCCTCACGGAACATTCCAAGGCTTGGAATTGCTCAGCCAGAACCATTTCTAGTTACTTACTATCCTGAGAGGCGCCGAGAGTGCTCACTTCAGCAGCACAGACACTGAAATTGGACTGAAAGAGCCCAGAGATGGAAACACCAGCCCTTCGGCATTTCCCCAGTGATATCCACGGTGCCAGCAAAGTATAAAAATAATTGATAACAATGATGGATGGTGATGATCAAGGATAATGACGTACTTTTAAAAGCATGAGGCTCCAAGTTTGCTGGGTGCTGTTTTTCCCTTTTCCTCCTCTCCTGTTCTTTTTGATGATACTCTGTATATTCCATGTCACTCAGCAGCTACAGGAGATGGATGACTATGGGAGCAAAAGATAACAGGCGGAAGTAGTGAGAATTTTCTCTTGCCTGCAGCAGACAGCTGAATACATTTTTCAAGCCCGATACATCATAGGAACAGAATGATTTTTTAAATGCCCTTTCTTTTATTTTCATTCATTGGCTTTTTGTGGTTCTTTTAATTGCTCATTTTGCTTAAGGAGCCTCAAGGCAAGGAGCACAGCATAGTATCATTAATTAAAATATTTAAAATGATAGCAAGGGTAACAATGCTCCTGAATAAGCCCAGGCAGCACAGGCAGCAAACACAATTATTATCCATAAAAGCAGCCAAACCATCACCACTGTGCTCTACTCAGAGACCATGCATCCTTCCCAGAGTGCTAAGTGACTGTGACAATGAGTAAATCATGACTACCTACAATGAGACTAGATGGGATCTCTGGGGCGCTCTCTGTCTGTGCAGAAACCCTGCCATTCCTCCTTCCTCAACCTCCCCCCACAGGAAGGTTTTCTAGGCGGAAAACTGCTGCATGGCAGCCACTCGTGCCTCTGCCTCAGCTTTTCCCCAGGAATCTGGGGGGCGCTTAGTGAATCTGCAAGGCCCTTATGTGCCAGCTGGCACACCATAAACATCTTCATGCTTTTCCTGCACCTGGAAGACCCCTCCGTAGGAAGTTATTCCCATTAAGTAAACCCAGTACAGTAGGAATGGTGATAATTTATGTTGAAGCTTTTAGACACAGAAATACATAGAACATAACCAATGCTATTCCAAATGGAGAAGAGAATTTCTTATCCATTCATTCAAGACTTATTGAGCACCTACCCTGTGCCAGATTCTTTCTGGGTCATTTCTTCTAGGTACCACAGAGATACAGTGATGTAAGACCTGGTGCATATCTCCAGTGGGCTCAGAGTTTATCAGGAGAGATGTAGACAATTAGAGTACAGTGAAGGGGGGGTGAGATGGGAGCAAAGCATAGAGGCACTCAACCCACCAGGGGAGAAAAAATGAGGGGCCATGGAGGGCTTCCCAAAGTAGGTGACAGCTGACTTGAATTCTAAAGGTACTCACAGAAAATGCTATCAATTCCCCTCCCGTATCTCCTTGGCACTTAACCTGTCCCTGCAGGCCCAGCCTCCAACTTCCAATGCCAAATGCCAGCACCTGCAGCTGAGGACAAGGGCTTCCTCCAGCTGTGGTATAAACTCTGGCCTGCCACTTGCGCAGACCAGAGTGCCAGAGAATTAGCTCTTCCTGAGAGCAGCCTCCACCAGTGACAGATGGAAGTTGGTGGAATTCTCATCACTGAGGTAGGATAACTCAAAGGCCAGTTCTTCACTGCTCTACACTATTTCCCAGAGATCTCCAGAGGGATTAAGTCAGTCGCCCACAGAGATAACTTGCTTGACTGCCTTTACTTCCCTATGTCTTACCAATGCACTTGGCTCATCTCCTACCAGTATCTTACAGTATTGTCTAAATGATCTACTTGTACTAAATATCCTTCTCTCTAGGTGTGCATCTAGGCCATCTCAAATTAAGACAGTGCTTTCCACGCAGGGAACAACATAGGAAAAGTCCAGACAGAGGTAGCACATAGTTATGAACTGCAAATAGTTAGCTGGGCAAGGCTGAAGCAAGAGGTGAGAGAGAAGCTAGTGCCTGCAGCAGTAATGGCCGAGTTTACACACCCCTCTTAAGGTCTTTTTCAGCTTGAGCCTTTCCACAAGAAACTCTCAGACACACATATGTAGGTTAAATATATAGTGTTACTTACTTTGCCTTTTATGCCACTCTGGATCCCATCTTGCCTCCCCCTTTTCAATTTATCCTATCTCAATTAAGTGGCCTGGCCTCAAACACTTTATCCTGGCACCAATGATGTGCAAGCCCTGTAGAAGCCCCAGCTGTCTCAATCCCAGAGGCGCTGGCACAGGAATAGTGTCTGTGATTGCCAATCTTCAAGATGGCTCTGAATGACCCCCTATTCCACCCCAATATTTACAGCTTTATGTAATCCCATCCACTTTGTTTCGGCATTGGTCTGTATGGCCAAGAAAATATGGCAGAAGTGATAGCATGTGACTTTCAAGGCTAGGTAACCAATGACATTGTGGTTTCTGCCTTCCTCCTGGATTACTTGCTCCATGGGAAGCTAGCTACAACACTGGGAAGACTCAGAGGCAGGTCTTTGGTGAAGTCCTGGTAGTGAGGAATGGAGGCCTTCTTCCTACCTGCTTCACGCAGCAAAAACCTGAAGCTTCCAGTCAATAACCATGGGAGTGAGATATCTTAGAAATAGGCCCTTCAGCCCCAAGGAAGTCTTCGGAATACTACAATCCCAGGCAACATCTTGACTAACCTCAAGAGAGACTCTGAGCTAGAAACACACAGATCATCCACTCCCAGACCCCTGAGTCTGAGGAACTGTGCACGATAATACTTACTGTTTTAAGCCATTAAGTTTTGGGGGAAGTTGTTACCCATCAATAGATAACTAATACAGTGTCATATGCTCACTCCACAGCCAGCCTAGCTCTACCTGTCAATCAAGGCAAATAAGAAAGGAGGAAGAGATTGTAACAGAAGATGATCAGCTTCATTTTAAACAAATTGAACATCTAGGAGGAGATGATAGGAGATGGGCAATTGGAGATATGAGCCTGATATCTGTGCAGGGAAAAAACTAGGGTTGGAGCTCAAATATATGTTAATGAGTTGTCAGGGTATGGGAGGTCAGTGATGACATCACTGTGAAGGAAAAAACCCAAGAAGTGAATATGTGGTGTAAATTGTCCAAATTCTCCCTCCATAAATACAGGTAGAGTTAGTCGGTGTTAACAGTTGGGTTACAAGGAACCAAACATGTGATAGGTTTTCCTACTTCAAAGAAAAACCCAAAAGTCCCACTCGGGCCTGTATTAGCTACTACTAATTGCTGCATAAGAAATTATACCATTATTTAGTGGCTTAAAATAATAAACATTTATTATCTCAAAATTTCTGCAAACCTGGAACATAGGAGCCACTTACATGAATGGTTCTGATAATATATACAAGAACATTTATCATAGTATTGTTTACAAGAGCAAAATACATTACTTTATTAAATGTTAAATATTATATTATAAAAATGGTCAAATGTGCAATAATAGGAAACAGTTAAAAAACCTACGCATCTGCTAAAACTGAGGTTAAAGAAACAGCTCTTAATGTCACCAAAACATGATGTAAAATTATAAACAGTATGATTCCAATTTTATTAAAGTGCTCAAATTATATAAAAAGACCAGAATTTCATGTGCCAAAATGGTAATTGTCGTTATATTAAGTTATCCATTCATAAATAACAGACCACCCCCAAAATTAATGACTTAACATAACAACTGTTTATATGTTCATGATTGGAGTCCAGATAGTTCTTCTGTGGGTCTCTGCTGAGGTCACTTGTGCAGCTGCAGTCACCTGGGGGCATGACTGAGACTGACATCTAAGAGGGCTTCGGCCACTTGTGTGGCTCCTTGAACTTGGATGCCCGGAACAGTTAGGGGTTGCCTGAACCTTCATCTCTCTGTGTCTCTCCAGCAGAGCAACTGGATCTCTCCACATGGTACTTCAAGGCTCTGAGAGGAGTGTATACACATACGTGCACAGGCACACACAGACAAGTCTGAAATCTTAGAGCAGGCTGACAAATTGGAAATTAAGATAAGAGTTGATGCTGCAGTCTTGAGTCTGAACTCCACAAAGCAACAGGCTGAAAACGCAAGTAGAGTTTCATGTTGCAATCTGGAGAAGAATTCCTTCTTGGAAAACCTTGGTCTTTGTTCTTAAGGCCTGCAACGATTAGATGAGGCCCACCCACAATAGTAATTTGCTTTCTCAAAGTCTAGTCTGATTTAAATATTAATCACATCTAAAAAAAAATCAAAGTCACAGAAACACAGAGACTTGTCTTTGACCAAAAACTAGGCACCACAGCCTCGCCAAGTTGACAACTAAACTTAATCATCACGCATGACCAAGCCCAGAGTTAATGTGGGAGGAGGTCACAAAAAGGCATGAATACCCAGAAGCAATGTTTATTGGCAACCACCAACAGAACAGGTCACCACCTCCAGATATATCTGTATGACAGGGGTTTTTTTTCTTATCTGTGTTTCACATTTTCTGCAAAGAGCATATATAACATTTTAGAACAATAATAAATATTATATAATGATTCATATTACTTTAAAATGCAAGACACACAGAAAAGTACAAAAAATACATCAACAAATCACTGGAATCTCACCAATCAGAAATGATAACTTAATATTTTGTGATCATCTTTGTATTATTTATATTTATACAGATGTTAGGAAAGAGAAAAGGAAAGATGGAGATACAGAGAGATAGACAAAAATGGGGTAATTGTATATAAATTAGATGTTGCAATTCAATTTGTAAATTTAATTATTTTCTTGAACTTAATTGAAAAGAAGCTGAAGGAAATTTAAAAGATCTATAGTACATCAAGTGTTTATTCCTGAGAGATAGTAACTTTTTAAAAATTACTCTAAGATTAAAGAAAAATGTTTTAAATACTACAAAAATCATCAAGAGTTTACAGTCATATTCTTTAACTAGAATTTATGTAGTATTGACTAAATCACTGCTTCAAGCAGCATGGGGGTAATAATAGGCTCACATTTCCTACAGCTTTTCCTCCCCTTCCGAACCTGCAATGTCTGGCCTGCTCGTTTTGGTGGGCTTTATTTTGCCAAAGTTTTTAAAGTAGCGTCCCGTCCCATCCCGTCCTGTCCCATCCCCACACAAGCAGGTACAGTGAGTGCTCAAGTCTGACTGTGATTTCATATTTAAGACTGCTTCTCTTCGGCTGTACGGACTTTTCTCAGGCCTCAATTTCTAAACCTTAAAACTTTCTAAAATTGCTCCATTATCTTTGAAATCTACCATGGTATATTGGAGAACAGCCAAATATTTCCCACCGTCAGGGGCTACTCTGTGCCTGGATATCTGAGGATTTCTTTCTTTATTTTGTTAAGTTAAATAGTTTAACCCAGAAAACTTTTTTTATGTTTTATTTATTTTTGAGAGACAGAGACAGCGCAAGCAGAGGAGGATCAGAAAGAGAAGGAGACACAGAATCTGAAGACCGCCTCCAGGCTCTGAGCTAGCTGTCAGCACAGAGCCTGACGTGGGGCTCAAACCCACGAACCTGAGACCATGACCTGAGCCGAAGCTGGACACTTAACCGACTGAGCCACCTAGGCACCCCAAAACCAGAAAACTTCTTGATGGCGTCCATTCTCAATCTGTCTTCCTACATATGTGCTGTACCTGGTCATGCAGATAATGTGGGTTTGCACCTTCTCTGAATTGTTCTTGGAAGGATTGTCTATGGCAGGGATACCCATTACCTTATTTTGAATCATCTTTGCCTCACTTCCTCTTCTTTCTAATTCAATTAATCTTTTTTTTCACTTCTCTCTGCACTGTGATCATCTCCAGGTTTCCCTTCAGGCCATTAATTCAGTTTTTAGCTGTGTCTATTCTATTCCTTGCTATTTTATGTTACTTTATTTCAATTCATTTCCTAGGTCTGTGATCTCTTTTTATAACTCATTCTGTAGTTTTATCATCTCATCTTTCAGTTCTTGTTTTATCACATTTATATTCCTACTAATTTATTTTCTAAAGGAAAACATTCACAGGGAAGCTACTTCTTCTATCTCCTGATTTATGTTTCTTCCAGATTTCACCTGACTTTTGACTGATTTTCCTGTAATACGTTTGCCGTGTTGCTCTGATTTTTCTTTACACCTTGCTCGTGCTTAATGTGAGCAACTTGTCCATAACACTCTTCCCTTCTTATATGGGGCCAGTTTGCCTGCACCCCCCGCCCCCTCTGAGTTTCATTTTGAGACCTGAGTCTTATTGGGGTAGCCATTTTCTGCAGCCTGGGTGAGGACAGAGCTCAGCCAGCAATTCAGCCTTCGATGAAGAATCTATGCTCCTAGATTTCTTCGCAGAGCACTAAATGCCTATGACCAGGGCCCCAGCTCCTCATAGCTGAGGGCATGGCTCACTGCTGTGGGCTGCGGTTCATCCTCCAAACTAGCTCCATGTCTTAGAAGATAATAAGCCGTCCACCTTGCCAGTGGGATTGCAAACGGACACCAGCTTTCCAGAAAACAATTGGGCAGTAGTATCAAGATCTTTATTTATAATGTTGATCCAATATCTCTTCTGGAAAAAAAAAATGGAAAATAAAGATTCATTTGCAAAGAAATTATTTAGAGCATTATATATAATAGTGAGCTGGAAACAATTTAAATGTTCAGTGTCAGGAAAGGTTGCAGCAAATAAAAATAATGTTTATGAAGAGCTTTTAAAGATGAGATGCTTTTGCTATAATAAGTATAAAAACAAAATACATACAATAATATCCAACTTATGTTTTCAAAATGCATGAGAATCATACCTAGGAAGAACCACTAGACTCAAAATTTCAGGAAGGTAAGAGCCATGAGTATTTTGTTCACCCCTATGCAACCGGAACCTAACATAGTGCTTGGCACATAACATGCACAATGAATATTTTTGAAAAAGTGAATAAAATTAATTCAGCAAAAGAAATTTATCTCATGATTCAATAACAAGGATAGTTATGTTTCTCAATGGCTTTGATATTATAGACCTCTGATCATGTTCTGACTAGTAGAAACTCTAACACATTTGGTCAACTGAGATAGTGCTATACAAAATGTGTTTTGTGAAAGTCTGATTTCCTCTGCCCTCATTTTTTCTTTAATAGGAATTCTTTAAGGAAAAATAGCTTTATAGGTAAAATTTGCATACCATATAATTGACCCATTGTAAGCATACTATTCAATAATATTTAGTAACTTTATAGAGTTATGCAACCATCGCCACCATCTGGCTTTAGAAGACTTTTACAAATTTCCTGAAACTTACTTGTAGTCAATCCTCAGTCCCACCCTCAGCTCCAGATAACCACTGATCAGCCTTCTGCCTGTGTAAATTTGCCTCACTGAATATTTCACATGATGAAATCCTGCAACATGAAGTCCTTGGCAACTGGCTTCTTTCACTTAACATTTTCACTTAACATGTTGTAGCATACAACATACCATCCAGATCATACATCATTTCTTTTCATTGATGAATGATGAATAGTATACTATTATATGAATATACCCCTTTTGTTTTACTATTTCTTGCTAACGAGTTGATGGACATTTGGACTGTTTCCAATTTGAGGCTATTATGAGCAATATTGCTATGAGCATTCTCATATAAGTCTGTGTAGACACATGTTTTAATTTCTCTTGGGTAGACTCCTAGAAATAGAAATAATGGACCACAGGGGAAGTTGTTTTTGTTTTCTTTTTTTTAATTTTTTAAAAAGGCCAAAGTATCTGTACCATTTTAAATTTAAATTTCCACCAGCAATGTGTGAGAGTTCTAGTTTCTCCACATCCAGGCCAACACTTCATATCATCTGCTTTCTTGATTTTAGCTGTTCCAGTGATGGTATACAAGTTTTCACATCGTATTGCTAATTTGCACTTCCCTAATGACTCATAATGTTGATAACTTTTTCTTGTACTTCAGAACCACGTGTATGTACTGTTTAGTGAAGTTTCTGAGCCTTTTGTCCATTTCTTAATTGGCTTGTCTTCTCATTACTGAGTTTTAAGAGTTCTTTACATATTCTGGATAGAAGTCTTTTATCAAATATGTTATGCAAATACTTGCTCCAAGTCTGTAGCTTGTCCTTGAATTTTCTTAACAGTATCTTTTGAAATGCAAAAGGTTTTAATTTTAATGAAATCAATTTTTCATTTTCTTTTTTGCCTTAAGATTTTGATATCTTATCTAAGGACTTTTTGCCTAACTTAACATCACTAAAATGTTCTATGTTTCTTCTAGAAGTTTTCCAACTTATCTCTTACATTCAGATCTTTGATCATTTCGGGTAATTTTTGTGTTTGATAAAAGATAAGCATCTAAGTTAATTTTTTATTTTTCCAGAGAGATATTCAGTTGTCCAGCACCATTTGGTAAAAAGACTATTTCTCACCCCATTAAATTATGTTAGCACCTTTTTTTGAAAATAGATTGACTATAAGCCTCAATTATGTTCCATTGATCTATATGTCTGTCCTTATACCAATACAACACTATTTTGATTACTGTACCTATATATTAAGTTTACAAATCAACTAAGTCCTCCAATCTGGTTTGTTTTTCAAAATTGTATTTCCATATGAATTTTAGGATTAGCTTGTCAATCCCTCAAATTCTGCTGAGGTTATTGAGATTGCCTTAAATCCATGGGTCAATTTGGGAAGAATTAAGATATTAATGATATCGAGTCTTCCAATTCCTAACCATGAAATTGTTCTCCATTTATTTAGATATGCTTTAATTTCCCTAAGAAACATTTTCTAGTTTCCATTGAACAAATATTATGCTTCTTTGCTAAATTTACTCAAGTATTTTATCCTTTTGGTCCTTTTGTGAATGGTATTAAGGAAAATTTTCATTTTTTAGGTTGTATTTCTATATATCTTAGCAACAAACAATTTTTATATATTGATCTTTATAACCTTGCTAAACCTATTTATCAGTTTTTGCAGTTTCTGTGGGGATTCTTTAGGCTTTTCTACATATGAGATCATACGTGACTAAAGATAGTTTTATTTCTACCTTTCCAGTCTAGCTGGCTTATTTCATTCACTCATTTGCTCATTCATTCTTCATTCATTTTTGCCCTATTGTACTAGTTAAAACCTCAAGTACAACATTGAACACACATAGCAAGAATGGTCAGCCTTTCCTTATACCAAATTTTATGGGAAAGTATTCAGTCTTTCAGCATTTAGTATGGAGTTAGCTATAGGTTTTTTTACATACCCATTATAAGATTGAGAAAGTGCCCTTATTTTGTTCAGTATTTTGATCGTGAAAGTGTGCTAAATTTGTCAAATGATTTTTCTGCATCTACTGAGATAATCTAGTTTTTGTCTTATATTCTATTACCATGATAGTATTACATTAATGGATTTTTAGATGTTAAACTTTGCATATCTTAGATAAATGCCATTTGATCATGGTGTATAAATAACTTTTTAGATACTTCGATTTCAGTTTGCTAATTTGTTTAATAGCGTTCATTTACGTTCATGAAGGATATTAAGTCTTTTCTATGTCTTTCTTTGGTTTTGGTATTACAATAATATTTGCTTCATACACTAAGTTGGGAATTGTTCCTACCTTCTCTATTTTTTTTTTGAAAGGGTTGAATTCTTTAAATATTGGACTGAATTCATCAATGAAACCCTCTGGACTTAGGGTTTTATTTGTGGAAATAATTTAAATTACTAATTCTATTTCTTTGCTTATTACCCGCCTACTCAGATTTTCTATTTAAATCAGTTTTTATACTTTGTGTCTTTCTAGGGATTCCTTAATCTCATCTAAGTTGAATCTTCTGACATTAAGTCATTCGTATTATTCCCCTTATAGTCCTTTTCATTTCTATATGATCAGTAGCGACTTCACCTCTTTTATTCATGATTTTGTTTCCTCTTATTATCTTGATCAGTCAAACTAAAGGCTCATGGCAGGCAGATAATGGTCCTCCAAGTAAGTCCACATCCTAATCCTAGAACCTATTAATATATGTTATGTGACAAAGAGGAATTAAGGTTGCAAGTGAAATTACAGATGTCAATCAACCGACTTTATGATAGGAAGATTATTCTGGATTATCCTGGTAAGACCAATGTAATCACAAGGCTCCTTAAAAGTAGTAGAAGGCAACAGAAAAAGAAGAGCCAGAGATATGGCAGTGTGAGAAGAATCTGGACTGATGCTGGCTATAAAGATGCAGGAAAGGGGCCATGAGCCAAGGAAAGCATCTTGAGCTGAAAAAAAGAAAGGAAATGGATTCTCCCTAGAATCTTCCAAAAGGAATACACCCTTGCCAACAGCTTGAGATCCATGTCAGATTTCTGATCTCCAGGACTATAAGATAATGAAATTATGTTTTTAAACCACAGACTTGAGTGACAGAAAACACAGATTTTTCTTAACTCTTTTCAAAGAAACAACTTTATTTCATTTACTTTCTATTTTCTATTCCATTGGCTTCCACTTTGCTTTTTATTATTTACTCCCCCCCCCCTTTTTTTTTTTTGCCTTGGGTTTAGTTTTACTCTACCTTTTTTAAGATCTTAAGGCAATTACCTTAGTTTCCCCATTAAGATCTTTCTTTCATTTTCACACAGGCACTGAGAGCCATAGATTTCCCAGTAAGTGCTGCTTTATTTTCATCCCATATACCTTGAATAGATTCTTTCTATTTTCACACAGTTCAAAATACTTTCTAATGTCCTTTTCAGAGTACTTTTTTGACCTGTGGGTTATTTAGAAGGCCGTCACTTAATTTTCAAACAGTTGCCATTTTCCAGAGCTCTTCCTTTCTTTCTGTGAATTCAGCTACTATCTGCTATCACTCCTTTTCAGCCCAGATGTTTTCTTTGAGTATTTCTTGTAAGGCAGGTCTGCTAACAACAAATTCTTTCAATAGTTGTGTATCTGGGAATGTGTTTATTTCACCTTCATTTTGAAGAATACTTTTTTTGGATTTAGAAATGTTTTTCTTTCTTTCAACATTTTGAATATGTCATTCCACTACCTTTAGACCCCATTGTTTCTGATGCAAAGTCAGTGATCATATTGCTTCTCTGTACAGGAGGAATTGCTTTTCTGTCTTTGCTTTCAAGATTTTCTCTTTTCTTTGGCTTTCAACCATATCATCATGATGTGTCTATTTGTATGTTTCTTTGCATTTATTGTGCGTGGGTTTTACTGAGCTTCTTAAAACTATAAATTAAAGTTCTTCATCAAATTTGGGAGGTTTTCCTCCCTTTCTGAGATGACCATTACATGGATGTTGATACATTTGATGTTGGCTCACAGGTCACTGAGGTTGTATTCATTTGTCTTCTGTCTTTTTTCTCCCTTTTAATTAGTTTGGATAATTTCTGTTGATTTACCTTCAATTTGCTGATTCATTCTTCTATTTAGCCACTCGAGTGAGTTTTTCATTCACATCATTACACTTTTTAACTAAAATTTTTTTAATTGCCATCTTTTTCTTGAGATTCACTATTCATTGAATTCTTGTTGTTCTACTTTCGTTTAATTCTTTGTGATTTCTTTTAGTTATTTTAAGGTATTCATAATACCTAATTTTGAAGCATTCATCTATTAATCTAACATCTGGGGAAACCCAGACAGTATTGAAAATCAAAGCAGTCAATAGAAACTATGTCAGACTTTCTTTTCAAATGAATGAAATATTTATTTATTTATTTATTTGAGAGAGAGACAGCATGAGCAGGGGAGGGTCAGAGAGAGAGGGAGACACAGAATCTGAAGCAGGCTCCAGGCTCTGAGCTACCTGTCAGCACGCGGGGCTCAAACCCAAGAACTGTGAGATCATGACCTGAGCCGAAGTCGGATGCCTAACTAACTGAGCCACCCAGGTGCCCCTTCAATTTTTTTTTGTTTTACTTATTTTTGAGAGAGAGAGAGAGAGACAGAGACAGAGACAGAGACAGAGACAGAGACAGAGACAGCGCGAGCAGGGAAGGGTCAGAGAGAGAGGGAGACACAGAATCTCAAGCAGGCTCCAGGCTCTGAGCTAGCTGTCAGCACAGAGCCTTATGCAGGCACGAACCAAGGAACCAAGAGATCATGACCTGAGCCAAAGTCGGAAGTTCAAACGACTGAGCCACCCAGGCACCCTATTAAGTCAGACTTTTTTTGTTCATTGGCATGTATCATAATTTTTTATTGAATCTTGGACATCTTAGATTGTATATTTTAGCAACCTGAATTCTAATTTTCCCTACCACCCTCCCCCTAAAGCGTACCATTGCTATTGTTGATTTGTCTGCCTGTTGAGGAACTTGCCTAGACTAAGTTTGTGAGGACTATCTTCTCCGTAGTGTCTGGCTGCTGCTGTCTATGCTCAGTATTGTTCTGACTTTTTATTTTCATTTTTAAGCCGAGCTTCCTAAAGTTCACCCTAGTGTCTGTTCGACCACAGATTAATTACTCTTATGCTCAAACGCCTTGAGCCAGGAAGACTTCCACTCTCTGCTGATGGGTCAGTATGTGAGCTAGGGAGCTCACTCAAAATTCAGGCCATTTTCAAGACTCTGCTGGAGTTCTTCTGGCCAGGGCCTCTTGAGTTGTCTCACACACTCCTTGGTACATAAGCATAGGTGCTATTGAGCAGGGATGTGCCGGTGGCTTAGGCTCACTACAGTATCTGCTATTCATATGCACAGCCTCTGTCAACCCAGGGTATGTGGAGAACAAACCAAGCCTTTATGGTTGTCTCACTCCCAGAACTCCCTGTTAAATTTCCAACCAGTCTGTTAGTTGAAGACTTGGGTCTCTTTGGGTCATGCAATGAACTATCAAAGCCACTAGCCTTACCTGTTTTCTTGCCACCAAGATCACCACTTTGATTTGACAACAGTCCCAATCAAGTAAGCTCTTCTCGAAGTGGCAGTAAACCAACTGATTTTTATGGCCTCTTCACCTACTCTTAATGAACTACTAGTAGAAGTGTGTGTATGGGGCGGGGAGAAGGGGAACAACCCCAGGTACAAATACCACAGACTTCTATTCTTAACCAAAATTCATTAGTTTTCATAAACAAATGCTTTGGTCTATTTCCAATAAACTAAATGGTTGTTTGATAGTGTTATCCAGTTACAGAATTGCTTGCTGGGGAGAAGGGAAATTTGTTGATTCTCTCACACAAGCATGCTAGAAGTGAATCAGGAAAACATTTAAAAATTGGTTTTGGGGGCATCTGGGTGGCTTAGTCGGTTAAGCATCTGATTTCGGCTCAGGTCATGATCTCACAGTTCCTGGGTTCGAGCCCCACATCAAGCTCTGTGCTGACAGCTAGCTCAGAGCCTGGAGCCTGTCTTCAGATTCTGTGTCTCCCTGTCAGTCTGACTCTCCCCTGCTCATGCTGTCTGTCTGTCTGTCGTCTCTCAAATAAATAAAAACAGTAAAAAAATTTTTTTAATCCCGGTTTTATGTTCATGTGCTTTTTCTTCACCAAGTCCTCTCAAAGCTCTTATCCAACAAGGCAAAAAGGATGGACACAAACACGAGGGAGAAAAAATAAAGGGAGAAAATTCCCAAAGTAAGAAATTAGGTAAAATTATTTTAAAGGAGATTTCACTGGTTTGTCCTGCTCTTTTTTTAATTTTCATTTCCCCATGTTGCAATTTTAACTTTATATTTTTTTATATTTTGTTAAAATGTTAAATGCACATGGCTCAAAAATTAAATTGAAAACTAATATCTATAGTCTCTTCTCCAGTTCTTTAACCCATTCATCCATTTCTCACCCTATTCTTCTACTGGTCATTTATTTGTTTTTATTTTGTGTTTATTCATTGTGTGTACTGCCCAACTTTATGTAAATGCAAGCATATATAAACATACACTTTCCTCCTTCTTCTGACAAGGAGTCAAAAACCTAATACATACACTGCTTTGGTTTTTTTTCACTTTAACAGACCCTGTAAAGCTTTCCATATCCCTCCAATTTCCTCATGCTTTTGTGGAGCTGCACTGTATTCCGTTACAGATGTAACGTGATTTATTTAGCCAATTCATTACTGATGAATCCTACACAGGAAGCCTCTGCCCACAATCTATGTGAAGCTAGGAAAAAGCCCTTCTGCTTTCAATGTTCCTCTGAGCCATTTTACAACCGGCAGGATGAGGGAATGTCACCCCTTCCAGCTCTTTTCCTAGTCAGTGTGCCCGAGCCCCAACTGAGATCACCAGTTAGAATGCAGTAAGAATGGGGGGATTAGGAGAATGCTAGAACCCACTTCCAAGTAGAACACTTCCCCCTGGGAAACCAAGCCAAATTTGACCTCACTCGGCTCCTGTACTCCCTGTGGATATGTTTCCTGACTCCCAGCTGAAAATAATGTGCTTATTATACAGGAAGAAAGCATGAGAAGATTTTTACCTTTACAATAATTTTTTTTAAATACAGTTATTCTCTAAGGCTGTAAGTTAAAGGTTAAGTTAGGAGTCTGACAGCAAAGACGTTTGGGGGAGGCTGATACTATCTCGTTCTTTAACAACTTATCCCACAGTGGACATTGAGGGGAGTGGAGGGGTCATCGGACTGCTACATAAGCACCATATGTTCTTGGCCACACCCTCCTCTGTCTGATCCAAGAATAGATGACCAACCCCAAGGAGCATAAAGCTTTGACTAGCCAGGGAAAAATATTTTTTTTCTCAGTCAATAATTTATTCCAGAATATAGGGGCCACTTGAACAGAAAGCATGATGTACAACATGGCTGGGGAAGGCATCTGCCCAGAAGCAACATTTATGAGCCTATATTGAAGGAAAATCCCTCTCCTTGATAGCAACCTAAAGACAACTCTCCCATCTGGATCAACTTCAAAGCCTTCTCCATCAGCTGAGGCCACAAATGACCCCAGTGCTCAAAGCAAAGGGTGTTTGCATGGGTAGCAATGTCACAAGCTCTCATCAAAGAATATTTGTTCTGAATAGTAATATCCCAGCATAGAAAGGTCCCATAGGTGCAGCCACTATCCCCCACCCCCAAAAAACACCCTCTGCCCAAACCCATTCTCCTCTGCCCTTCAACAGTCTCTCCTTTTTGCTCTCCTTTAATTGTACTTGTTTTTGAAGCCCATAGAATTTATTATTCAGAAAACAACCTTCTCTGCAATATCAACCTTAATTAACTGTGTTCTTTTTCTATCGCCTCCCACCCTCCACTTCATGCATTTGAATTAAGGCACTCCAGAGCCCCTGGCCAGCACCCCTCCCCCATCGCAGACCCATCAGTGTCTACCAGCCAACCATGACCAGATAAGGGAAAATGGAATTCCTTATCTCTGCCTGCCAATGTGAAAGGGTCAAGGTTACCAAGAAGAGACCTTCCAAAATGAAGGAGAGGAAGAAAGAAGCCAAGCCTCTCTGGTTTCCATGGAAACAGAAGGTTGAATCATGGCGCATCCCCGAGAGCCTGGCCCGCTTAGCTCTGCTGACATCTTTCCACTTCATTAGCCTCTTTATCAAGTGATTCTGCATAGGACTAAGTGTATTTTGGTGTCAGGGTGCACTGTAGATGACTCAAAAACAGAATGACCTTTGCCGCAGACGCCCAGTGCCCTCTGGAGTCGCAAACATCTGCACCCCTCCTCCTCTCCGTACTCTCTATGGCTCCACTCACTCCTCACTTGAATCAAAGCTCCAGCACCACGAGGCCGAAGCTGGGAGGTGCCCCTACCCGGCAGCCCAGGAAGCCGGGACCCCAGCTGTCAGGGATGCACAGCACCTGAGCCAGGAGGAAGATTAATGACTTTGCCCACAGAAAATGGATAAAACGGGCCCCAAAAAGACAATAAACGTGGGGCCGACTGCAAGGAAGGCTCTGACAGTAACAAATACTGACTGACATGGCATTGTGTTCCCTTTCTAGATGACTCTGAGCTGCCGGTGGAAACACAGATTCATTTAATAAGCACTTCAGTGAGACAAAGGGGCCTCTGGGGGTTAGGATTGATCTCCATCGCATGCGTGTGCACACCAACGTTTTGTGTGTGAAAAAAGAATGTCCACGTTCAGTATCTGTCCCTTTGGAAATCCAAAGAGCGTGCTGTAATTTCCCAATCTTGTCTCCACGCTTCAGCAAATTTGTCACTAGTAGGTTCTCTCAGCCATGAAAATTCTCCTGCAACCAAGAGCCCAGGGCTGAAAGGAAATCAGTTAGGGGACTTAAAACACCTTTGATAAGTTTGACCTCTCTTTCAGGAACCCTTACAGGTTGATGTCCAGGGGAGGGACTCTGTTCCTCTTGTACACGAGCTTCAGTGACCTTTAGTGGAAGCATGCTTGACCAAGGAGCAGGCAAGGGAAGCCAGGAGCTGTGGAAATGAGGCTGACACGGAGATCCTGGGAGGACGGGGAGCTGCCCTCCTTGTTTTCTGTTTCCTTCTTTTAAAGTAACTCACAAAGGCTGTGTCATGGAAGCCAGGGAATCTGGGTCCCATGTCCCAGGGCCAACACTACCTCCATGTGCCCTTGAAGAGGGGTTTGCTCTCTCCAGGCCTCACACTGCCATCAGAGGAATGGGACAGCTGGACCACATAACTGTTCAGATCCCTTCTAGCTCCGTTGTGGGGGTCAGCCCTAATGTGACCCTGCCCCTCACACCCACACCTTGCACAGTCTCCTAAGCCTCCTCCCAAATGCCATCCCCTCCACACTATCTCTGCCCTCACCTCCCCATCTCCTGCTGGACTGGCACCGTGACCCCCTCCTGGACCCACTGTCTTGCTCTCCTCCCAACTGTTCTCCAGAGCAGCAGTTCTCAGGGTACAGTCCCAGGCCAGCAGCAGCAGCAGCACCTGGGAACTTGTTAGAATTGCACATTCTCAGATCCTATCCCAAACCAAACTCCAGGCTGGGACCCAAAGACCTGACTCCCTCCCCAACCCGGGTCAGAACAGAAAAGCCCTCTTTGACTTGACCCCTCTGGACCTTTCCAGGTCCTTGTCTGATCACTACCTTCCTTGGAAAATATTTACTGTCTAGCAACACAAACTTGTTATTGCCAAATAAGCTGTGCCATGTCACACCCCTGGCCCCACAGAAGTCATTCCTTCTAGCTGGGATGGTCCTTATGGCCAGTCCTCACTTCCCAGGGCTGAGTAATTCTCAAAATTTAATTCAGTGCAGATAACCTCCAATCAAAAAGACTTCCCAACTTCCTCCACCTTTAAAACTAGGATCAGCATCTCTCCCTGTATTCCCAGCATTCCTTGTGTAAACCTCCACTTTGCACATGTTACCTTGTATGGCAGGCAGGATTCTAAGATGTCCCCCTAAGGTTTCCCATCCTACCCTCTCCAGCTCTCCCCCCAGTATACAAACCCTGCATAACCTCTGAGACTGAATAATGATGAATTTCACCCCTACAATGCTGTATTGCATATGCTATATGGTTGACTTTAAAATAGAGGGATTAAGGGGTTCCTGGGTGGCTCAGTTGGTTGAGCATCCAACTCTTGATTTCAGCTCAGGTCATGATCCTACGGTTACAGAGTTGAGCCCCACACTGAGCTCCACACTGAGAAGGAAATCTTGGGATTCTCTCTCTCTCCCTCTGCCCCCTCCCCTGCTTTCACACTCTCTCTTGATCTAAAAACTTTTAAAGAGTAAAAATAAAATAAGAGGGATTAACGAGGTTGTCCTGACCTAAATACAAGAGCCCTTTAAAAGCAGTTTCCTCAAAAGGGAGGAAGTCAGAGATTCAAAGCACAAGAGATTCAACCCAAAGAGGTTCTACATTACTGAGATGGAGGGAGTACCTAAGGCAAGGACCTAGAGCAGCTGCTAGGAACTGAGGATACTCAGCTGACAGCCAACATGGGAATGGGGACTCTAGTCCTACAAGCTCATTCTGACAACAACAAAGATCAGCTTGGAAGTAGATTTTTCCACAGATTCTCCAGACAGGAACTTGGTCCAACCAATACCTCGATTTCAATCTGAGAAGATATATTGTGCTGAACCTCTGACCTATAAAACTGTGATCTAACTTTAAGCCACTAAATTTGGGGAACTTTGTTACATTGTAACAACAACAAAACACTAACATAACTTAATTTGTTTGCTTCGTAGCAGCTCCCTGACTAGCTGAGCTCCTTAAAGTAGAAACTGCCTTATTCAGACATCCAGATGACCTACAGGCACATGAAACGATGCTCAGCATCACTCAGCATCAGGGAAATACAAATCAAAACCACAATGAGATACCACCTCACACCAGTCAGAGTAGCTAAAATGAACAAATCAAGAAACTATAGATGCTGGTGAGAATGTGGAGTAATGGGCACCCTCCTACACTATTGGTGGGAATGTAAACTGGTGCAGCCGCTCTGGAAAACAGTATGGAGGTTCCTCAAAAAACTATCAATAGAACTCCCCTATGACCCAGCAATAGCAAGGCTGGGGATATACCCAAGGGGTACAGAAGTGCTGATGCATAGGAGCACATGTACCCCAATGTTCATAGGGGCACTTTCAACAACAGCCAAATCATGGAAAGAGCCTAAATGTTCATCAACTGATGAATGGATCAAGAAGTTGTGGTATATATGTATACAATGGAATACTACATGGCAATGAGAAAGTATGAAATCTGGCCATTTGTAGCAAAATGGATGGACCTAGAGGGAGTCATGCTAAGCGAGATAAGTAAGGCTGAGAAGGACAGATACCATATGTTGTCACTCATAGGTCTAACAGGAAAAACCTAATATGAGACCATGGGAATGGGAAAGTGGGGAAAAAGAGTTGGGGAGAGGAAGTGAGGCAAATCATGAGATTTTGAATGCTGAGAACAAACTGAGGGCTGAAGAGGGAGGGGGGAAGGGGAAGGAGGGTGATTTTCATGGAGGGGGGCACTAGTGGGGAAGAGCACTGGGTGTTATATGGAAACCAACTTGGTAATAAACTATATTTTAAAAAAAAATAATCTGCCTTATTCATTCATGTCTGCATTACCAGCACCTGTAGTGGGCATGCCCAGAGCTTAGTAAATGCTCACTGGCTGACTGGCTGGATCAATCTTAGAGCACCAGATTCCATTGTCCCAGCAGTTGCTTTGGAATGAAGAAAAATGAATAGAATGTTTAAAAAAAGAAATGTACATAATAAAATCTGGGTAGAAAAAATGGGGTTTGCCACTTTCTTGATTTTTGCAGCATAAAGATATCTTCATCTGTTAAGAGTGTCCTACATTTATCTCTTGCAGCTCAAATACCTCACAGCACCAGGAGCTAAGGATCTGTGCCCTGGTTTGGACATCTATTATTCTGTCTAATGCTCCTTCTCTTCAAGATAATGCTGCTTTGCATATAATACTGGTTGGGTACAGTGACCAGCCTCCATGCCTTAGAAGCTAAAAGAGGGGAGATTCTGCCTGTCTTAACTCCCTGGAAGTTCAGATTGCTGAACTCTCAACCCAGAAGCTAGAGTGAGTGGTATGATGACCCTGGGCCAGCCAGGTTTATTCCTAGCAGCTATAGGGATGTCTAATTCCTGGTGTGTTGTGGAAGGTCAAACGGTATCCTGGTGCAGCAAACGCACCCCAGCCCCATCGCCCCCATTATAAGAGGGTTCTGACGTAAGCTCTTGATTCCTGCTCATATTTCAAGCTAGTTCGCTGGTCACCCATGGAATCTCTGAGCCTCTACTAGATTTCTTTTCTGACTAAAAAACCTAGAGTTTGTTCTGTTGTCTGCGACCAAGAACCATGACTGATACAAACTCTGATCATGCTGGAGTGACAGCTGAGCACTTTTCCTATTTCTAAAAGTCTCAGAGACTCTACAAGCTCTCAGTTACCTGTTGTACCAGTCAAGGCTCTTAACTGCAAACAAAAGGATCCTCTGTAGCCGTTTTAGGTAGAAAATAAATTTATTGATGGAAACTCGGCATCTCCGCAAGTCCCTGAAGGCAGGAACAATAGACCAATCCTGCCAGCCTCCAGATTGCTCCTGTGGGGTCCTTGCCGGCACCCCTAATGGCACAGAAACCACAGGTTCCAGCAACAACCATGCATCCAGTGTGCTTCCTCCATAAAGCCTGCCACGGCTGCCCCCAGATTCTCAATGTCTCTGCCCAGTCCTTGGCCAGAATGGACTTCTCCTGACACCTGATTACTAGCTTCAGTGTCCTCCTAACTGAAGCCTGACCCAGTGCATCTGGTTGGGAGGGCCTTAATCCTTCAGTCTGTTCAAGGGAGACTGGGAAAGCCCATTTCTGGCTTCTCTCTTGGGAAGGCTCAGGCTCAGAAGGCAAGAAATTCTCTACACATAGGAAAAAAGTCCAAGAGTAGTGGGTGCCCAAGTGGCTTGACAGATATCCTCTTAACTACCAGTAGCTTGACTGCATCTGTTACAGTGTTATAAACACCTTGCATCCAAGAAATTCTTCCTAAAGGCTAACCAAACTCCCACCTGCTGCAAAAAGCATTAATTTAAACCTGAGTCCTCTGTATGCTGCCTTCAGTGGAATTCTACAAGAGCTTGCCACTGCCTTCCAAATATTTGAACACTGACCTTAAGTCCCCTTTGGATTTCCTTTTGTGCTGGTTAAGAAATAACAATTATTTTCTTCTCTCTTCCTTAGGGCTCCTTGGAGCTTTAGTCGCCTCTGAAGCTATTCTCTCAGCTATTCAGACCCATCTTCAATTGCTCTAAAAGTTCCATTCCCTGTACTATTCTCCACCAGATAACATAGCTGTTTTCATTTTCTCTCTTGTGCTGTCTCTCCAGTTTAGACCCTTAGCTACCTACTTCACTGAAGAGCATCCTAAGCTGCCTAGGCTCCTCCAACCTTCCTAGGCCATGCTGTCCTGTGGCCAAACCACATAGGAATTTTGCAGTGACCTGGTATTATGGGGCATTCAGAGTTAAAGTCACAGCAGCCCTTCCACCCCCTTGTCACCTCATAGCGACAGTGCTTACCTAGCTCAGAGGTCACTGTATTACCAGGGGCTCGAAGAACATGCAAGTGGGCACATTGCCGCTATGCCATGAAACTCTTCCCCCAAAGACTTCTACCAGCTGTGTGATCTTAGACAAAGCACCTTACCTCTCTGAGCTTCAGATTCCTCAGCTGAAATGTTTAGATAATAACATTTTCTTCACAGAATCATTTGGAGGGATAAAAAAAAAAAGGTGATACATCTAAAGTATATGCAGTAAGTGCTCAATATATGCCACCTTATAAGAATGACTTGGAGACCCAGAGCAATCATGTGTATAAAAACCGTGTAAGGAAAATTTCATACAATTTCAGCTTGTTATTAACATCATAGTTACTAATACTATTTTACAAACAAAATAAAAAGATGTAGGTACCACCTTGATAAAGTGTACTTCCTAGGAGGATACTAGTGGGTTTCCATAAATTGCCCTGAGAAATAAGGATAAATGTGATGGTTAATTTTATGTGTCAACTTCAGTGGATTCAAGGATACCCAGATACCTGGTAAAACATTCCTGCTGGGCATGTCTGTGAGTGTCTTTCTGGAAAATATCAGCATTTGATTTGGGACTGTGTAAAGAATGTAGGCAGTCCTCACCAATGTGGGTGGGCATCATCCAGTCTGCTGGGAGGAACAAAAAAGGCAGAAGAATTGTGAATTCTCTCTCTTCTTGAGCTAGGATGTCCATCTTTTCCTGCCCTCAGCCATCAGTGTTTCTGGTTCTCAGGCCTTTGGACAAAGAGTGAATTACACCAAGGTTACACCTGTTTCTCCATCCCACAGACAGCAAAATGTGGACTTCTCATCCTCCAAACCCATATTAGCCAATATCTGTGATCTACATATATCACAGAATATTTGTTTCTCTGGAGAACCCTGACCAACACAGGGATTATGTATCCATTATAAACATTCCCAGAATGGTTAAGCTACCCTTGCGATTTATAGAGGCAGGAACTGAGGGCCCAGGACATTGCCCAAAATGGTCAGTGGCAGAGATGCTCCTTGCATCTAGTGTTCCTGGCTCAGTCAACATCACCTTAGCAAACAAAACACGGCTTCCACGCTGACCTTCATTTGTCAGATCGTGCTCCCCATCTCCACTCACACACCCCAGCCAGGCTTCCAAGAAGCCTGCAACATCCAGTCCACCCAGGCCAAAGCTAACCTTCTACCAACCAGAGTTGATTCCCTTAAACATAATTTGAAGAGTCAAGGAAATGTCCACATTGACAATGCTTCCCCCATTCACCTGCCTTTGGGTCTGAAGTCCCCTGCCCTTGTATTAACCTCTTTAGGAAATTTTTAAATGGGTGGAGCAATTCAAGAGTGAGTTCTGGAACTGTTCTTATGCCAAGAACTAGTCCAGCAGATTCCTGAGCAAGAGCAAAAATGAAAGTTTGTACAGTGGGTAAAGAGTAAATATCAGTTGACTGGAATGGCAGAAAAATCATACAAAGAATATTTCTGATGTAATAAATAGGATTCCCTCATATTAAAGGCTGGTGCAGGGGCCACCGGGGGATGTATAAGGCTCCCTGAAGAAAGTGTTAAAGAGTATTATCCCACAGCTGTCCATCCTTCCACACATCACATCCAATCATGGGCCCTTCTGTGGGCCCTATTGTCCACAGCTCCAATTCAGGAAGCTGAATATCAATTTTCTATGGGAAAGAGAACTAGACAAAGAGAAAGTCTGGGGGGAGTCAGGCCAGACAGAGACTAATATCTCATCTCTCTATGTTATCTTTTTCCACAGTTCAAAAATCAATTAGTGATAAATTTCTCTGGAAACTTCTTAAACTATGTTATTTCATTAAAGATCTGTGCGAGCGCCATCAGATTTGCTTTCCAGGTGTGAATTAGAAAATTAGCCTTGTCCTTTTAATAATTTCCTCCTTGATAACGTTACATCAGTCTACACAACGTCTAGTACCAGCTGAGCTGAAGCCAGTGGGAAGCAGATAATTCCTTTCCCCCTCCAGTAACAGAAATAAAAGCAGGCAGGACGGAAAATGTGGGCATTTCTGAAACCAGGAGCAGGAGACAAAATAGAGGAGAACCCTGGAGAGGCTGGGTAGGAGAGCCTCAGAAGACAAATCTTTGTGGCTACTAGGAGTAACCTGCCAGCAAGTTGCAAAGGAAAGGGGAGGAGGGCGAGCGATTAGGAGAGGGGCCATACCTGAGAATGGGGCCACAAGGTAGGCGGGGGGGGGGGGGGGGGGGGGGGGGGCAGGCCTATAACGCTCTGCTGGGGCAAAGCCAGCAAGGGCGCTTTCTCGGTGTTGTGTAGCTCCCCAGACCTCTCCATCTCTATCTACGGACAGCATCACCACATGTCAGAGGCTGAAGAGGCAAGTGCTGCTGGGCGAGCAAGAAGGACCATCGCTGTGGCCAGACACAATGCTAGCCTGACACCACAGCATGCAACTGCCCATTCCCTGCTTCCCTCAACAGAGGAAGAAGAGCCCTCATTAATTCAGACTAATTTGCTGGAAGGCCAACCTAATAGACAGTAGTAAGATGCTCTTAAAGGATTCCGTTTTATCACTTTCATTTACACATAGTAAAAAGAACTAAGTCTGCCTTTGATGCATAGATAAAAATGATTAGTAGTTAGCTCATTAAAGGACGATTTAAAAATAACTAACATTTTACCAATGGAACAAAATTACATTAGAACTGTGCCACACAGAGAAAATCACCAAGTCACCATCCCTGTCTTCAAGCAGTGTGCAGTCTGAATAGGTCAGTATCCAGGTCAGTAAATGATTGCAACAGAGTAAAATATGTTATTAGAGGTCAGTTGAAGGTGGGTGTTAAGGGAGCAGAGAGAAGCAGCATCTTACCCAGAGGGAACAAGCCAGGCAGCTAGGGAAGGCTTTTTGGAAGTGTTCCTGAAACTGGTTCTTTTTTTAAAAAAATTTTTTATGGTTTTTATTTATTTTTGAGAGAAAGAGACAGTGAGAGCAGGGGAGGGTCAGAGAGAGAGGGAGACACAGAATCTGAAGCAGGCTCCAGGCTCTGAGCTAGCTGTCAGCACAGAGCCCAACACGGGGCTCGAACCCACAAACCGTGAAATCATGACCTGGGCCAAAGCCAGACGCTCAACTGACTGAGCCACCCAGGTGCCCCTGAAACTGGTTCTTGAAGAACAGTTAGAAGTTAGCCAGTTTGGGGGGAGTGAGGTGGGGAGGGAAAAGGTGAGGTGCCACATGGTCATTCTAGACATTTGTATAGTTAAGTCATATATTGTTTGCAAACCTCATAGTTTACCTACATTTTCTCATTTTTGACTTTGGAACAGCCCTGAGAAGTGCTGTTATCTCACCCTATTGTAGATGAAGACAGAGTCCAACTGACTCCCCCAACCCAGCTGGTGAAAGAGGAAGGAACCAAGGAATGCAGTCAAGTCCCCTCCACTCCAGACTCCACACCCTGTCAGAAATCTGATGAAAACCACAGACCCTCTTCTCAGAAAAAAATGCACATATGCTCACACTCACACACAAAAAATTCATATACGATTGGATGGCACTCAGAAACCCTCTAAAAAAGCTGGGATCAGCCCAAGGATCCCAGCTAGAGCTCCTTCTCTGAGCAGGGCTGGTTTGGGCTTACACTGCAGTCACCCACATTGTTTGTATAAAAATGCAGACTTCTGGGCCACTCTGATAGTTCTACTTTCAAGCAAGTAAATGGTCATTGTTCATCTAAATCCCTTTACCCGACTGCTAGTGAGCCCCGTGTCCTCAGATCAGGCAAAGTAAACCTTCAGCCCCACAATATCAGAACAATCTCAGATTTGACAAGATTTGGAGTCACATCTTCTGCTGACTGTGTCCGCTCAAAATGAATTCTGTCTGCTGGGACCCTGGGGATCCTGAGTCAGAGGCTCAGATTTTGTGGGGAAGGTCTGGGTGTGAGGGAAAGTGAGCGGTCAGGTTGATGGGGCTGGAAGTCAGTGAGAGAGGCAGGCATCTGAGGAAGGAAGCCCTTTGCTTCCTTCTCCCCCTTCTTGGTCTTACAATATCATAAACAGTTCCTGGGATGATCTCATAAGCTCCAAAACCTCACTGGAAATAATTCTCTCAGCAGCAGAAGAGAATTTTGAGTGTAACCGCTTCCCCCCACCATCCCTGACTGGTAGCAGCAAACTCCTCCTCACCTGGACTGCAGGATCAGGGCAGGGGCACATCTTCTTGCTCACCCCATATGCACGGTGTGGCTTGGTGCTTGGCCCACAGCAGGTGGCTACTAAATATATACTGAAGTGATATATGAATGATATTCCATATCTCCCCATCACTGATTCAAGATCATCTCTGGAAGTGACAAAAAAAGAAAAAGAATTGAAAACATCTCCTCCCCTTGAAGGTTTCATGAAAGTCTCCACAGCACATTTTCAAAGGTCCCTCTCTCTTACCTGGGTATCCACAGACACGATGTTCTAGTGGGCTTGTTCATGCATCAGCTGCCTTGCAGCCGACAGCCCTCTGCCCATGGCCAGCAAGGCTCCTGTGGGCCATGTCCACGTTCCCAAGAGGCAAAATGCGCACCCTTGTGGCTTCCGGTGAACCAGCAGCCAGCAGGCCCCACCCACAGCCCTCCTCCCTTAGGGTGAGGACACTAACTGGGAAAATGCAGAATTTAAATGATCCCACAGGAAGAAAATCAACCTCTCTTAGAGAACAAATTCTAGGACTGGAGTAGAAACTGAACATTCTGGAAGCGATAATTGGTCTCATTTATCTAAATTTAGAAGGTCTGGAAAGGGAAAGAGTAACTATTAAGACAAGTTATTTAGAAGATAAGCCTTTAATCAAAGAGATGAGTCAAACCCAAACTCAAACCAAAATTCTGCTCAAATCAGGGGTTTGAAATATAAGTTCCTTTGGGGATAAAAGTCAGGTTTAATCTAACTTGAAAATGAATAAGAACTTTCACAAAAAGAATAAACTCCAGCAACAAAACTAGGCCATCTGATAACTGTGATCACCACCAAAAATCATTAGTTCTAAATCAGAAATAGTTTTGAGCAAAGGTAATGCCTGTGTGCTGAGAGACTGGCTGAGCACTGAAAATTCACAGTGCTTTGAAATCACCTGAGAAATCGGTCCAGATCAGGTGGATTAGTCATCCACTGCCTTGCACTCTGGTATCAGCCCCATCCAGCTTGCCCTGGATGACCTTGGTCACGCTGCTCACCCTCTCAGGCAGCCTATTCTCTTACCCTCCTCAGTCTTTTCAACAGCAAAATGGAATTAATAACCACTCAATCTCTCCATCTTCATTCAGTTCAGTTTAACAAACATTTCCTGAATGCCAGTTCTGTGCCTGTAGGTCACGAAGATGAAAAATGAATAAGACACTGTCCCTATCATGCTAGAAATCCACCAGTAATTTTTAAGAATGAAGGTAGGGAGATGTCCAGGGTGCTGAAGTAACTCATCCAGTCCAAGGCTTGGAGGAAGCACTCATGGCCAGTCTAAGAGCTAAAGAGGCATTGGCAGGCAAAGAAGAGAGAAGGAGAACATTCCACTCAGAAGAAAGCAAGAGAAGGACAGAGGGGTGGGACATAATCTGGAGCAGCAGATGAGGGTCATAGATAATTTAGTTTTCTCAAACCCCGAAGGCAGAGTTGCAGGGAGAGGCAGATAAGGCTTGGAAAGACACTAGGCTGGGAGGTTAGGAGGCTGGGAGGCTGGGAGATCTGGGTTAAGCATGTGAACCTGTGGGAGAAGGAGCACCATTTTAGAGTTTCCACTCTGAAAGTGACTTAGTCATTTTGGCATTTTGGAACAATAATTTTCCCACAAAAAGATGTTGTGAAGAAAAATATGAAATTAATAGTGGTAAAATTGTAAACTTAAAAATGAAAGTCATTATGAAATTTATTACATAAGTGACCTCACCTAAGGACAATGATCCCTGTTACTTGTGGCTCAGAGCACAGCCAGTAGGGGTGCTCTGCAAGCCTGGACTTGGGAAGAAGCTGAGGTCCTCCCAGCACTTCTGTCCTCAGCCTGGCTTGTGGCCACTGCAGACCCACTGCAGACTCCTACCTAGATTTACTTTGCTGGATCTTGATTCTATCTGTGGCCCCCTGAATGTACCTTCAAACTAAGTTGAACATTTGGTAACCTGTGCCTGATATAGCCTATAGACCAAACTCGGTGTTCTCTACCAAATCTTAGCTCATCTTCATAAAGTTCAGAAGGATAATACTCCTCAGGTCTTGTCAAAGGCACCTGAATTGAGAGGGTTTCAGGAGCTTGGAGAGCCAAGGTCCTGGTCCAGCATAGACACATCTGCACAGGGCACACAAGACAGGTCTCCAATAGGACTTGCTTATCCACCTGTTAAAATAAAATTCTAAGTTCTATGTTAGTCATTATTTCTACCTGTGCAGCTCCTGGAATTGTACATCTTTCCAGATATAAAACTTGGCCTCTGAATGCTAAAAAAATCATTCTCTGTATTTTTATTCCTTTTTATTTTTCTTCATAACACTTATCATAATCTGATATATTACATATCTGTATGTTTGTTCACTGTCTATCTATCAAACTGTAAGAAGAAAAGATTCTTTCTGTTCACTGCAATATCCTCAGAGCATAGAACAGTGTCTGATCAAGGTAAAGCCTCAATAAATATATCTGGAATAAATAAATGAATGACCATGGTACTAATGACAATAGTGCTATCTTCCACTAGCAGCCTTGATCTCTTTTTAACTGCTCACTATTTCACAGAATGAATAATGGTACAGACTAGGGAGAACCATGAATGACTGACAGATTGTTACCATATTCATTTCATTAACTTAAAAAACATTTCTATAGAATTGATGATATATATGCCAGGCATTTAAAGTATCTTCAAAATTTGTGTACAGCTTTTAAAAAATGGTCCTCAGATGGTTTTTAAACAAAGGGAAAGAATATTTGGGAAATCTGTAGCCTTCAAAATAGGAGGTCCAGATCCTATGCATCCCAGAATGTGAAGGGATTTCACCAAAATTACTCAACCACAATAGCAGATGTGGGGAAAAGATGAAAGCTATCGATTGCCATAAATAGCTCTCAAAATCCTTTCTTTCGTAACATCAATCATTTCAAAATAACTGAAAAATTAGGGGAAAGTCCCTAGTCAGTACCGAGGATACAGTGACTTTTAAAGAACTAAAATGCCAAGCAGAATTGGGAGCTTTCAACCTGAATACCAAATAGAAAGGTGGTGGGAATACTATTGATGGAATGCATGCAGCTATAAGAAAAGCATTTGATATAGTGGTGTAAAGCGTTACACTCAAAATTAATTCAAATTGGCTTAGTAAGGAGTGCTGCCACATAAATTTAAAACTGGCTTAAAGTCTGCAAACAAAGGGTGATGACAAATGGAAATGTATGGAGTTGGGGGGGAAGTAGGGTGCACAGGGGTCATCTTTATTAATGATCTGAAAGAGGGAGAGTAAACAGCATGTTAATGAAACTTGCAAATGATGCTAATTTGGGAGGTGTTGCTCTGATCATTGTGGACAGAGAGAGAATGTAAATGAACCTTAAGTGGTAATAAATATGAAGAGGAAACAACACAATGAAATTCAAGTGGGAAAACACAAACCGTGCCCAATTCAATGACTTGCCCATTCCCCCCTCAGAGCTCTTTCCCCCTTGTATTTGTGGGATCGGCTGGGGAGGAAAAAGAATATAACCCTAACCCAGAAAGGTTTAATCTAAGAAATCCTTACCTGTGTAATTTTCCTTCACCAGTCCTTTATATTTCCATGAAAGACTTTTCCCAGATTCAGAACAAGAGTGGTGCCTGCCCTTGGATGATGGGGCTCTGTAAATTACAGTGCAAGAGAGGCTGTTAAAAGAAAACAAGCAAATAATGAAGGGAATGGGGAAATTGATTTATGAGAAATGACCCAAAGGGGTAGACTTTTGTTAATTGATGGCTAAGTAGTAACAAGATCATGACCTGCTGATATCTCTCCATGACAAATAACCAAGGGAGGGACATATTTATCAGACAAGGAACTTCATCCTTCCTGGCAGAAAGCACCTCCCTCTCCCTTGGGTCTTGGTGTTGCCACTCTTCTACTGAGATTCACCAGCGCAGTTCTTACGGGCTTCCCCTCTGAGCAGCCCACTTTCTGGGCTCTCCACACCCCACCCCTGCCCCACCAGTGCCATAGGTCATGCCCTCCTCACTTCCGCTCCTGACTAGATTGACACAATGAATGCAGGGGCCACAGGGAGCTCAAGAAGGGCACAAAAAAAACTGAGAACGGACACCCATCCCTAAAGAAGGCAGATAGGGGAGGCAAGGCCTCAAGATGCTCTCTTCTTCTCAAACAAGCCTCCTTGCACTACAAGAAAATGAATATAACAGCTCTATGCAAATAGCTTTGATTGTATGCAAACGTGAGTGTTGATAAATGTTTATTTCTCCCCAGATCTGGCCACCCAGATTTGTGATGTCAGCCTGTAACCTAGTGGCCCTTTGTAGATAGAAACTCTAACAATGTTTCAAACTTTAGTTCAACTAGGAATTCCAGAAAGTCAGAATGGAAGGAGGTTTAGAACCTGTTTGTCTCATTTCCTTATTTTACACATGAGGACTTAGAACTTTGTTGGACACATTTGCACAGAGAGAGACTGCCAGAGGTCATACCACACTGTTTTAGCAAGAACAGTAGTAGGTTAATACATCCCTTGTTTACCTTAAAAATTAAAGTCATTTTGCCAGAAAAAAAGGGGGGGTTATTTGGGAATAGTACAGAGTTGCATTTAGGATATGCAAGCTATGATGAAGCCATAGGCAAGACCAACAAAGGAGAGAGGAAGATTATTTTACAGAGAAGAAGGAGGAAGTTGGGAGGCGCTTTAAATGAAAGTCCACTGGAAACCAGCAAGAGTTTGGGGTGACGAAGGTTTCTCCTTGACTGAGCTGCAGGGGTAGTTGGTTTCTTAAAAAAGATTTAATGTATATCTTTTAATGTATATCTTTTCTTTGATCATTGATCATTCTTTCCTGCTGATTGTTCGTTGGGGTCTGTAATTGACAGTTCTTCCTGTAATTGACATCAAGAGCTACTGGCTCGCCCTTCTAGCCTCAGGATTCCAATTCAATGAGGTTTTGCTTTATTAATTTTCAAACCACATTTTTCAGAAGAGAAACCAAAGTCCAACCAGTGAAACTTTGGCTCAAGGCCACAGAGCCAGAGTCCTGACCCCCAGGAAAGGACCTTTTCTCTAACCCTGCTACCTCTCTAGAAACTTGGAAACACTGAGAACTTCTCCAGGAGGGAGGGAACTTTCCCAGTAACAGAAGCAGAGATTTCAAAGTTGAGATTTTTGGACTATTGCTAGATGGATCCAGAATATAGGTAGCTTTTGGTGATTTTTTTTTTCATATGTCAACATTAGCACCCACAAGGCAAGTACCATGGCCCTCCACATCTCCTTCTCTACCCTGGGCTGCACCCTCTTGCCTCTTCTTGCATCTCCTTGGCCTGGTGTCTCTGGAGTCCTGGTACAGAGAGATACAACTCCCCAGGCTTGGGCCAGCACCACAGAACATTCAAATCATGTACCACTTTATCAACTTCTCTCAGGCACCCTGCGAAGCAAGCAGGATAGCTGTTAATAACCATCTCCATTTATTTAGTCAATGGTATTTACTGAGCATGTGCTACTACTGGGGACAGGCAATAAACGAAATAAGCAAGGTCCTCAATATCATTCAATGTGGAAGGAGGGAGGTTAGGCAAACAGAAAATAAACAAGGACACAGAAAGAGAAGAATGAAGAAGGTTTTGGGTGGCAGTTAAGTGTGATGAAGAAAATAAAATAGGATAATGAGGTAAAAAATGAATGGCCAAGCAGAGGAAAAGGCAGCTTCTTCAGGAAGGGGGTCAGAGAAGCCTCTCTGAGGGGGTGGTAACTAGCAATGCCTGCCTGAGGAGAGGGAACAGACCGTGCACACATCTGGAGATGGTATGTTCTGAGAAAGAAAACAGAAAGAACAAAGGCCCTGGGGCAAAAATAAAACCTGGGCTGTTTGAAGAAGAGGATTACCAGTGGCAAGAAGGTAACAAAGAAGTCCTCATGACAGACATGGTCTAGAAGTGGGCAGAGGCCAGATCCTGAAAGACCATGCAGGATATGGAGTCTGAATTTCATTCTAAGTACTAAAAGAAGAAATAAATGATAGCCTAGCCCTCAGAGGGATTCATTAGTGTCCCAAAACATCACTCAGCTAAGCAATGGCCCAGCCAGAATCCAAGTCCAGGAACTATGACCAACATTCTTCTCTTACATAATCCCTAAGGGCTTTCATAAAGCAAGGAACCTTGGCTCTGTCTCAGTACCCCCCACTCCCTCTCCTAGATCTCTCATGGGCCAGGAAGCAAGAGGAGGGCTTCCTGACCTATGCCACAAAAACCTCAAACGGAGGCAGTCTCCAAATCAAGCAGGACTGTATCATTCATAGCTCCCATTAAAATGAAATGAAAGGAGGGGCTACCAAGAGTGTGTACCACCCTCTAAAGAGCAGCCCAGATAAATTCTTAAGTTCTAAAAGAAGTCAGTGCCCACATTACAAGGACCACCAAACACTTCCATGTCTTCTCTTCATAGCATCGCCACCATGGCTGGTCAAACATGATATTCAAATATGGCTATCCACAGTGGTGGGAGTGGAGGCAATGCACGAAACATGAAAGAAGGGAGATCTACTGGTCCATGGATGACTGTCTCACTAAGACTCTGTCCCCAAATAGCTGGGGTCTTTAGATCCAACCATGGAGGCAGCACCTGCCATGATTCATCCTTTGTCTGCCTCACCCCTCCATCTTTCTTCCTGTAATAAGGGCAGAGACCCACATACCACACTGCACTTGGCACAGAAAAGCCAGTGGGGGGCATTACTCCTGTTCTCAGATTGTCCCCTAGGAAGGCTGTCCCACTGTCCAGCTCTCAGCTTCCTGTTCATTCCTGCCTATCTCCCAGATGCCATGAGTCTCTACTACATGCAACCTTCTTTCTTATTTGTCTCATTCAGAGTCCCTTCTCTAGCTTCCAGACTTTAGTCCAGCAACTCTCCCCTCTCCCCTAATTCTGGACAGAGGAGCCTTTTCCCAGGACCCTGTGCTTTGCCCAATGGGCTCCCTTAGCCATCCTGCCAGGGGACACACACCTCAGTGCCATCTGCCTTGTATTTGAGCCCCACCTCATCAGTTCAGTCAGTACCTGACCCTAGAAAGGACCAAGACACCTGGACTTGTTGACACAGCTTGGATGATGAGACCTCACAGGTTTTCTCATAGATCTGAGTCTGTAACAGTTCCCTTTGGTGTCTGAAATCAAACAAGAACCTGAGACCAGGTAGAGCCAGGACCCCCAGTGCCATTCTAAATGTCCAAATTTGCACCAGCCTTAGACTTTCAGACAGCAGCCTTGAAAATTAATGTTGAATCTAAAATGACTCTTTAAAAATCTGTCCCAAGATTTGAATTGGGTCTGTAAGAGACTGAGAGAAGCTGCCTGCATTCTGGACTAGACCGCTCCTGAAGCTGGTACTTACCTTCACATAGCCATTTGCTGGGTCTGCACATCTCCTCCAGGGTCCTCTGGTAACTTAGTAGCAACCCAGGGATAGGGTTTTGTAATTTCAGTTTGCAAAACAGAGTTGTCCTCTACGGTGAACTCTGAGGTTCTAGTAATTCAATCCGGACCCTCACAGTGGTCTTAGGAGGCCTCCTATGCAACAGAATCCATTATGGTCAAAAATATCAACCCAGAAGCACACTGATGCTATAGGGATGTCAGTTCAGATCAGAAGGTCCAGCCTCGAGCAGTGTGGCCTTGAGCCAAGCAAGCGAGGGCAGTGCAGGCAGTAGGCCTGGAGTAGAGCACACGCACCAACCCTCCTGGGGAATAGAAGGAGAAAGACCTTGAGCTCTGGGGGTTCCATGAAGTGAATCACAAGTGAAGAGCATCCTCAGCTCTGAAAATGAGGACAGGTTTAAGAATGGCCACATCCACCCTACCTCTCCCTATCTTGGTCCCAGGAAAGATCCCCTGATTTGAGGCTGACATTTCATCAAAAGCAATTTAACAAGTTCCAGGGCCCGTCCCACAGTGTGTCCATGGCCATCTCACCAGCAAGAGCTGCAGGGTCTAGCTTTAGACCTTGAGGCATGGAATCTTCTGGGAATCTGAAGGCCTCGTGGATGAGTGGGTAATAGCCACTGTGCGTTATCTCTTATCCATACGTCCTTATTTGCTTGCTTCTGGTAAGGATGCCCCTGAGTGGTTAGGAATGGTCACACCACAGGGAATTCCACAAGGCCCTCATGATTTGGGAAGCCTGGCTGGGGGGAGGTGGGGAGGGGAATGTCAAGGGACTTTAGTTCTAACCCTGCTGCTGCCACTTATTCCGTTTGAGCCAAGGCAAGTCACAGTCCCACTCTGAGCCTCTGAGGCTATAACGTCCTGGAACAAGATCCTGTTTCTACAATTCCTGCTGCACTGCAGGTGCCCCACCCCTGTCTGGCCCCTTCTGGGACTTCTCGCTTTGGGAGACTGGACAGTTCCTGCAACCTATCTCTGGGCTCCTCACCAGCTGTGATCTGACAAGTAGAAACTGGCCATATAAACTGAACTGAGAAGTTTCTTTGGATATGGGATGTGATGGGGTTGGTGGGACCGCCCAGCATGGCAGCTACAAGTAGAATTTCTCATGTGTCCCAGGGCTGAATGATCAGAACAGCTCTCGGGTAGTCTCAGTCCCAGTCCCATAGGCACCTGAAATCTGTCTGAGCAGGAAGGACCTTAAACTAATCACGGGGTCACCAGTACTTGCCTCACAGAATCATTACAAAGATTAAATGAGATACTGCATAAAAGCATTTTACATACACCTTGTGAATGATATTATTTCCTTTCCTCCTTCATTTCATGCCTTACTTTCTCCAACTCCCTCCTCTGCTCTTTCCAGCACTCTTGGTCCTCTTTTCTTGTGTGCTGCACGACCACTGTGACAGCGTCTGACTCTTCATGCTCTTAGACTTGAGGTTAAGGGCAGTCCCTGGTTCCTCCCAGCACAGGGCCTGGGCCTGGATGGTGCTCAGCCAGTAAAGGACACACTTTCTTGTGCTTGCTCTGCTTCCCACCTGCTTCCCCATCCATCATGCCAGAGGAAGGTGCAGGTCACAAAGGAGGAAGGAGACCTGACATTTTGGAGATGCATCTTCAGTAGGTGAGACACTGTACTTACTAGGTGTTCTCTTGCACTGTGCTGGGCCCTGGGACTGGTGACCAATGACATCATTATAGTCCCAGACCTAGAGGAGGTCAAAACCTGCAACGTGGCCAGATTAGATGCATATAGACAACAAATGCCCTTCTGGCAGGCATGAATCTCAATCCACAAATTCAGGGGTATAGAAAATCGTGCTCTATTTTCTGCCATTGAACTTAATTTCTAACTTTTCCACCAGGTTAGTCAGATTAGTTTGGGTTTTGCTGCAAGGAACAAGTTATCTCTGAAATCTCAGTGACTTGACCCCACATTGGCTTATACTCTCATTTATGCTACACGCCTAGCACAGGTCAGCGAGACAGTCTGCTCTCCACAGTCACTCACGGTCCCAGACTGTGGAAGGTAAGTCATGGGACACATGTAATCTCAACACGTGGCAGGAGAAGAAGCTCGAGGGTCAGAGAGGTGCTTTCCTACACTTTACTATAGAAATGATTCCTGCCACTTCTACTCATGTCATAGCTCATCGGTCAGAACTAGTCATTTGTCCAAGCTTAAACACAAGAGGCTTGGAGGTAGAGTCTTCCTGTATGCTCAGGAGGAAAAACATAGGATTTGGCTTCTCAAATACTAAGTAAACCTCAGTTCCTGGAACTATCCCCACTCCCCTAGGTTGTGACAAATGTATTTCTAAGTTCTTATCCCATGACCAAGATATTGAAGAAGGAGAGTCCCACCTGACCCTTGGTCATCAGTATACATTTGTTACTAGTGACATGGCTACTGTCCCTGTCCACATGGCCCTTTCATCATCTACGGCGCTCTAGTTCTGTTCCAAGTATTGTATATAAGCCTTTTTCAGAAATGTGGCCAGCCACCCAATCTGCACCATGGAGCTGCTTTCACTGAGCCTCACTGTCTCCCCAGGGCATGGCCAGGAAATTGAGTCCGGCTCTTCGTTGTCTGGGCTCCATCAACCTCTTTCCCTCTCATTCTTACACCTGAGAAACTAAGCTCTAGATTGTGGTTGGGGTGGGAACTTCTCCCTGCATGTTTTTCAAGAAACTTTTAAGTTATCCTTTCCCTTTAAGAATTAGACTTCTAGAACAAAGTCCTAGAAGAAATTGTTTTGCTGACAACACTGCCTTTTCCTCTGTCCTGTGCCTTCCTTAAAGCAGTGACCACATGGCAAGGAGAGAAGGAATAGGGAAAAATGCAAGAAGAAAAAGAAAAGCATGAATTAGCACCTCAAAGTCTTATCCAGACACACACTCTCAAAGCACCCTCCAGGGATGGGAAAAGAGAGGCACTGCCCCCACGTGACAGGCTTGGCTTTAGGAACGCCTGCCCCTACACCTGCTCAGCCCACCAGTGGCCAAAGGCACATTTCAGCATGCTGATTCCAGGGAATCTCAAACCCACAAATAATGGGAGGCTCGGGGCTCTTCGTCATCAAGAAATAGAATACAAAACACACAACACAACCCCAGAAGCCTGGAGCTGGGAGAACAAAGTCAGATTCCCAAGGAGCATCACCAGCAGTAGAAATCACCATACAGAGATCTCGGGAGTATGAGCTCAGTCCCTCTGTTCAGAAAGGGTGAGGTTTTCCCTGAAGCACACACAGCTTTGGAACCCCACACAGATCTGGCGAGAAGCAACTAGAAGACAAGAGGCAAGACACAGAGTCAAAGGAGGAGCCCCAGTCAGAAAATCTGTGCCCTCTCACTTGCAAAAACTAGCACCCCTTTTAGAGGAAAATGATACCTCCTGCCCCCTGTATTCAGTGGCTGTCCATCAGAGGGCCTTTTAAATACTGAATTCTTCCTGCACGCCTGGAAAAGGGATGACTAATGCATAGCCACTGAGGTATTTCAGCCAAATCTAGTCGGTTATCCTCAAAGGGATTCGATTTCTTTAAAATTCACCTTGGATGGCTTAAATTCTCTTCTCTGTTTTATAGCTGACATTGGGTTCTGGGTGTGGCGATGGCTTTTAATGTTTCTTTGTTTATTTTAAACTCACCACTGGCTTTCATGCGGATTTAAATTGAATCACTCTGCCCAGCAGTGCTCCTCTTTATTGTTTAAAAGCTGATCACATCTCTTTCTGAAAAGCACAGCGTACTTGTTACCTTGCTACGAAGCAGCCACAATTTACTGGGCTAAAAATCAATATATGATTGAATCCAACTCATGCTCCTCTCTGGAATTCTTATAGCCTCTCAACTGATGGCCCCACATCACTGTCCCACCGAGGCATTTACCTTCAAAATCTGGAGGGGAAAAGAATCTATTTTCCAATGAATAAAAAGAACACTAAAGGAGTGATTTTAAACACCAAAGAGAGATTCAGCATTACTTGGGAGCTGAGCAGACAATCCTTGGGCGAGAAAATAAATGACAAGTTTCAAAATAAACCAAGAGGTCTATTCTATAATGTTCAGTTGGCTGGAAGGAGTCGCTGACTGGAACCTACTATAATTTGCTTTAATGATGTTTTATCTCTTCTATATGTTTTTAAATACACGATCTGGAAGAATTAGCAACCTTCTGTGGAGACATCCTTCTAAAACCCACCATGTATAGAAAGTGAAGCTGGGAGAACTGCTGCTGTCTCCTCTGTCCATGGATTTCAGAAAGGAGGAAACAAAATGGGGACTATGGGAACAAGCTCCAAGTGAAAATATTATGCACCTGGGGTGCTTCCTGCTGGCTATTACCATCAAACCGCTTACTTTACAGAGCAGAGCCAGAACGTGTCCCTGTATACCAGCCAGACTTAAAAGAGAGGACCCTGGGTACAAAAGGCACCAATAAGCTGTCTGAGTTGCCCGCTAATATCGACCCATCTGGAGAGGCCCTTCTAGCCAATCAAAGCAAAGCATTTCCCCCCTCCTTTTTCTTACTAGCCTCTTGGACCTGGGTGGGAACCTGAGTGGGGACTTTCTGTATATAAGTAGGGCTTCCTGCTCTGTTCCCAGAGGCTAGTGTAACTACACTCTGCTAGTTCCGGGTTTCCTTTCAGCTGGAGCTGGAGCCCCGATAAAGCTTTGCTAATGTCGTTGAGTTTTGGGTCCGGCCTCGTAGTAGATCCTGACTCCCATAACAGGAGGAGAAATCGGCTGACGTTACCTGGGTAATGCCCGCATGGGTAAACACCTCTAAAACCAGGCAGATTCACTTGCTCTCGGTCCCACTTTCACTTAATGGGGAGGATGATGGGATTGTAATAGAAGAGCAGGCTGTGGAGCTGCCAGATTTGACCTTTTTTTTTTTTTTTTTTTTTGTAGTTGGGTTGCCATGAAAAGGAAAGGTCTAAAGGAAAAGGTTTGGCTGCATCTCCCTCTGTGTAGGATGGGAGCACTCCCATGACGTCACTAGCAGAACAGGGAGGGTATTTTATAGAACATTGAACCAGTGTGCTTCATTTCTCACTAATAAAAGCAAAAAGAGAAGACAAAAAAGCATGAAGAAAATTCTTAAACTCGTGACTTTTGAATGGGTGATTTATGGTTGGGGGCAGGCAGAAGGAGAAGAATTTAACCCAGATTGGCAAACAAGGTTGAAGTCCAAATAGGCAGCCAGAGTGTTCAGTAGATAATATGCTGAAAGTGCAGAAATTGATTCATCTAACTCATGCATGCCAATTATGTCTAATATAATTGTTTATAGTTTTTCACTTTTTTTCACTTGCATAATCAAAGGGTAACTCTAGCTAGAATTAATATATCTGAAATTTTGTAGCTAAGGCTCAAAGACATGAAGACTTTCAGTGCCTAGGGGTAGGTAACCATATGGAGATGACTACTTCAAATTGCGTATAGGTCACCAGAGCTGGGTGGGTGGAGCAGGAACAGAGAATGGTGGGCATGGTAAGTCACACAGATGAGTTTAAAGAAATAGGGAGATATTGGGGGCTTTCAGGGTAATGAAATTTATACAAGGAAAAAATCATCAGGCAAGTAAAAAGCCAACTTAACAATATTCAAATTTCAAACACTACAGTTGACTCCATAAAAAGAATGGTCATCCTCTCTGATACAAACACGAAAGAGGGCTTATTACATTTATGGTGGAAGATTGACCAAGCACTTAAAACCTCTCTCCATTGTCTAAATGTCAAGAAATGATAGAAATTTTACACACACACACACTCACACACTCACACACACACACACACACACACACACACACACACACACACACACTGTGTGTGTGTGTGGTTTATAAACATTTTATGTGTTTATAAACATTGTGGCTTGTAAATGCAATGCCATGATAGAAATTTAGGAACAATGCCAACTATATTTTTAACTAAAATAAAATCTTATTTTATTGAACACTTTTTAAAAATTTAAATCCAAGTTAGTTAACATATAGTGTAAGGATTTCAGGAATAGAATTTAGTGATTCATCACTTATACATAATATCCAGTGTTCATCCCAACAAGTGCCCTCCTTAACGCCCATCTCCCATTTAGCCCATCCTCCTCCAGAAACCCTCAGTTTGTTCTCTGTATTTAAAAGTCTCTTATGGTTTATCTCCCTCTCCATTTTTCTTATTTTTCCTCCCCTCCCCTAAGTTCATCTGCTTTGTTTCTTAAATTTCACATGTGAGTAAAATCATAGGATATGTGTCTTTCTCTGAGTTACTTCACTTAACATAATATACTCTAGTTTCATACACATTGTTGCAAATGGCAAGATGTCATTCTTTTTCATCACCAAGTAATATTCCATTACGTATATAAATATATATATATACCACATCTCTTTTATGCATTCATCAGTTGATAGACATTTGGGCTCTTTCCATACTTTGGCTATTGTTGATAGCCAAATTGGGTGGCACATGTCCCTTTGAATCAGCACTCCTGTATCCTTTGGATAAATACCTACTGTGGAATTTCTGGGTCATAGGGTAGCTCTATTTTTAATTTTTTGAGGAACCTCCATACTGTCTTTCCAAGTGACTGTACCAGTTTGCATTCCCACCAGCAGTCCAGAAGGGTTCCTCTTTCTCTGTATCCTCACCAATATCTGTTATTTCCTGAGTTGTTAATTTTAGCCATTCTGACAGGTATCTCATTGTGGTTTTGATTTGTGTTTCCCTGATGATGAATGATGTTGATCATCATTTCATGTGTCTATTTTCCATCTGGATGTCTTCTTTGGAAAAAGTGTCTAATTCATGTTTCCTGTCCATTTCTTCACTGGATTATTTTTTGGGTGTTGAGTTAGTAAGTTCTTTATGTATTTTGAATACTAACCCTTTATCCAATATGTCATTTGCAAATATCTTCTCCCATTCTGTCAGTTGCCTTTTAGTTTTATTATTTCCTTTGCTGTACAGAAGCTTTTTATCTTGATGAGGTCCCAGTAGTTCATTTCTGCTTTTGTTTCCCTTGCCTCTGGAGATATGTCAAGTAAGAAGTTGCTGTGGCTGAGGTCAAAGAAGTGTTGCCTGTTTTCTCCTCTAGCATTTTGATGGCTTCCTGTTTTATGTTTAGGTATTTCATTCATTTTGAGTTTATTTCTGTGTATGTTGTAAGAAAGTGGTCCATTAAACCATGCCAACTACTAAGATGATTCCTAAACCAAAGAATAAAATAGCAGTCCCCAGAATATATGGGGGCCAAAGCCACCTTACCATGACAATACAAGTTTGGAGATAGACCATTATAGGTATAACTCCTGTATGGAAACAGAAACTACAGTCACTGAAACTCATACGACAAAGGGGTGGAATCATGCCTCACAAAGTTAGCCCTATGAACAAGGAATAGAACAGGATTATTCATATAAGCAGATATCCTATAGACCTTTGCATGTTCTGGACAAGATCAGTTCTCCCCCAATTATCAGAGTTAAGAAAACAATGCAACCTTCCTACCCAGAGACTGTCATAACCCTGAATATATGAAAGAGAAATCACCCACAGAGACTAACTTACAACCTAAATTTACTACTTTATGAGGAATATCAACACGATGAAATATAAGGGGGGAAATCAAGGAAATTAAGCTATTAGTCCTGAAAAAAATAAATATAATAAAGCATCTCCTATATTTAAAGTCCTTAAAGTGATTCTTTAAATAGCATTTATGAAAATGAACCATGATATTATGAAATAAGAGCAGGTACAAATAAAACAAGAACCAGTGGTCATAAAAGTAAAGCTATCAAAATAAAAACATAATGAAGTTAGGCTTCTGGTCAAAATGGAGTAGTATGAACCAGATTTATACCCTCCTCCCAGCTTGAAACTACTAAAAACAGATAAAATCTATAAAATCTCAGTTTTCAAGACATTGGACATCATGCAATGAAAGTCAGTGATCCCTGTGAGACAGTAAAGAAAATAAGAGAAGGTCCATGAGTACCCAAACTTATGTTTTGAAAGTTTCCAGGCCACAGCACAAAGAACACAAGTGTTGCACATGAGACTCCTTGAGTTGAGAACACACAGTCCTGAAGACTAAGGCAGTCGGAGTTGACAGTATGAGAGAGGAGAGAGCAGCAAAAAAAAAAAAAAAAAAAAAAAAAAAAGGAGGGGGAACACTGGAGATATGCAGAAGTTCTGCCATGAGTGTTCATCAGAGTAGTAATCAGAAAACGGATGTGAAAATGGCCTGATAACAGTGAAAGAGCCTTCCAAAGAGATTAGAAGAGGTATGTCACACAGGGCCAGGATGGGTGTCTGAACAGACCAGCCAGAAAGGAAAACCTCACATTTATGAAATCTTGCCTTAGCAGTGGGGGAAAAACATAGCCATAGGTTATATGTTGTTCTGGTTTTATCAGACAAATCTTAAAACAAGGACAATCAAACTGTTTCTAAGTAATTTAACTACATCTCAGGTAAAGTATAGAAATATAAAAATACCAACATCTAACAAGGTAAATTTTACAATGTCTAAAATCCAATAAAAAATAACCAAGCATGCAAAAATGCAAGAAAATATAACTTATAATAATGAGAAAAACAATCAATTCAAATGACCCAGAACTAAAGCAGAAGTAACTTGGAGGGACTTTAAAAGAGTTGTTATAACTGTATTTCAAAGTTGTTATATTGTATTTCAGAATCAAAAAGCTAAGAGGGAAGATCTTTTAAAGTATCCAAATAAGGGGTGCCTGGGTGGCTCAGTTGGTTAAGCATCTGGCTCTGGCTCAGGTCATGATCTCTCGGTTCGTGGGTTCAAGCCCTGCATCAGGCTCTGAGCTAGCTGCCAACACTACTTTGGATTCTGTATCTCCCTCTCTCTCTCTGACCCTCCCCTGCTAGTGCTGTCTCTCTCTGTCTCTCAAAAAAACAAGCAAACAAAAAACATAAAAGATCCAAATAAAACTTCTGGAGATGAAAACATCAATGTCTGAGATTTTTGTATAATAATGTTGGATGGGATTAATGGCAGATTATATGTGACAGATGTAAATACTAGTAAACTTGAACATACAGAAATAGAGACTATCCAAAATGAAACCCAGAAAGAAAACTATATCATTACTCATACTATATATGGATGGGCTGAAAACCCCACACAAAGGCAAAGACAGATAAGATAAAAAATACCAAGAACCAATAACTGCCTATAAGAAGCCTACTCTAAAAATAAAAAGACAATGAAGTAAAAAAATAAAAATAAAGGAAAAGGATATACCATACTAAGTCTAATACAAAGTAAGTTGGGGTGACAATATTTGTAGAGCATATTTTTGAGCAACTAATATAACTAGAGATGGACATAGTCATTTTATAATGATAAAGGAGTCAATCCATCAGAAATAATAAGCCTAAACATTTATACACCTGATAACATAGCTTCAAAATAGATAAACAAAAAAAAAAAAACTGGAAATGTAAAAAGAAATACAAAAATCCACAATGAAAGTCAGATTTTCACAGCCTTCTCCTAAACTGATAGAGGGAGACAAAACATTAATAAGGATATAGATACTTGAACAATATTATCAACAAACTTGATCTAACATTTCTAGAACTCCAAACAACAGCAGAGTACAGACTTTTTGAGTGTATACAAAAAAGTTACCAAGATATTATAGGCTATAGACGAGCCTCAAAACATTTTAAACTAAAAAAGTCATATGATGTATATTGTCTGAACATAATGGAATCAAATAGAAATCTTTGTACCATTAGATTAGGGAAATATTTCCTACCTGCCTGCCCAGAAAAGTAGCGTAGTCTAAAGTCAATGGCTAGAGGACTAGAGTGAGACTACTCAAAAGGAAGTACCCACCAGAGGTCCTAGTAGAGTGGTGACTGGAAAATTGGAAGTATGGCATCATCCTGAGGGGCATGAAAATTGTAAGAGAAGTCTGAGAAAACTACAACTTCTGGTTGGGTCAGACTGAGTCTGAGTCTGAGTGAGCATGAAGCCTACGAGAAGTGCAGCAGTCAGCTAGAAGTATGCAACTAGAAACTCAGACGTGAGGTCCAGAATTCTAAATATGAAAATTATCAGTGTGGCTCAAGCTATAGGAATAAAGGAAGCTCCAGAGGAAAAACAATAGGGAGAGAAGAGAAGTGGGCCAGGGGTAAAGGTGTCCAACCACAGCTCTGGTCAGAGAAGCAGCTGCAAGGAGGCAGGCCACATATACAGATGGTGTTATGGAGAAAGCCAAGGAGAAAGGCAATAATTTCAATGGGCAATGAGCAGGTCAGTATCAAATAATACAGATCAAGAAAATGAGGGTTGAGAAAGCTGTTGGCTTTGAGACCAGACCTCATCAATGTACTTTCAGGACTTCAGTTTCAATAGAGTGGGGACAGCTCTGGAATGCAGAGGGCAAGTGCCAGAGAAAATGGGCCACAGGTGTAGGTCATCCATCCTGGAAGTTTGGCAATGTCTGGAAGAAGCCTGCTGCCAAATACATCAAGCATCTCAACATTCTTTAAAACCATCAGGCACTTTCTTTCACTTTTCACTCTCTTCCCACTGCCTGGAATCTTGTGAGGAAACCATGTCTTTGCTTGTGTAGTAAACCTTTTCCATTCTGAGAACAGAACCTCTTTTTTTATTAGCATGCATGCGTCATCCTGCACAGAGCAGGTGTTCAGGGGTTGGCACATGAGTACATGAAGAGTCCATTGCAAGATGGATTTAATGCTAGAGGAGGGCACAGTGCCTCTCTCCTTGAGGGACTGGAAGTAGAACTGAGACAAAGAGGAGACTGGTGATGGAAATGAAGAGACAGAGATGAGAGAGAGAGAGATACAGCCAGAGATACTTTTAGGGGAAAGGCAGAGATTTTCCTAACATTATGTAACCCTTGTTTCAGCCATGCCTGAAATCACCGCTTCTTCCTTATAACATGAGCTAACACAATCCTTTTTGTCCCTTGAGTTATTTTGAATTAAATTTCTATCACTTGCAACTGAAAAAGTTCCAGCAAACAAATGTCCTCCCTCCCTCCCCTTGCCTACTTCCTTCACTTAGAAACCTGCTGCCTATCTTTTGAGTCCCCAGGAAAATGTTACTCTCTCTGTGATGTCCCAGAGGTGTGCTGATAAACCAGCTCTCAAAACAAAAAAGTTCCATTTTGTAATGTTTGCTAATTTCCATGAGGTGAATGCCCTTGCTATGGCTAATTTTAAGTCGCCAAACAGTTGAGAAAAGATAAACAGGATCAGAGTTAACTCCATCACATCTCCAGATCCTGATGGCAGAACTATAGGGTGGCAGCTACAAGAAGTTGCCTAACCCTCGGGTGCCTGGGTGGCTTAGTTGGTTGAGCATCCGACTTCAGCTCTAATCATAATCTGATGGTTTGTGAGTTCGAGCCCTGCATTTAGCTCTGTGCTATCAGCACAGATCCCTTGTCCCCCATTTTCTCTGCCCCTCCCCCGTGCTCTCTCACACTCAAATAAATAAACATTTTTTAAATCTTTAAAAAACAAAAGAAGTTGCCCAACCTTGACAGTACACACTAAGTGCAAAAGTCTCTGAAAACATCCTGTCCTGAATGCCCAACCAATTCCACTTGCCCTCGTTCTGTTTTCTCAACTGATCTGTCTTTCCACCACCTGTGCTTTGACAGGTCAGTGCTTCCTGCTATCCCAGTACAGACACTGTGCATTGCTTACATTTTTGTCCCATTTTTGTAAGCTTCTTCATGAAAAGAATTGTGTCTTCTCAGAGCTGGACTTAGACAAGATGCCAGTAAACACTTGTGACCCGAGGAAGGTAGCTCTAGCGACAGTGGAACCAAGTGAAGGTAGAGGAAACCTTTGTATATATGAAGGCAGAGCTATTGCTAGTGGAAAGGAAAATATTGGGAAATAATTTAAAACTCTGGAGAAGAAAGTGTTTCAGAGGTTAGGAGGAGGCAGGATGGGCAATTTGGAAGGGAATGATGAAAATCTGGGCATGGCAACAGAAATTGTTCCCCCTTCTTCCGAGGAGGTCAGAAGCAAGGATGGGGTAACAGGCAGGGGCTCTGATCAAAACATAGGCTCTGGAAGAGCTGTAAGGATTCAGGACAGGCCAGAGCAAGGCCTCAGGCCAGATAAGGCTGAGCAACTTCAAATTCAGCTGTTCCCACATGTGCAGTTCTGCACCGTGTTCAACCTCATGATTTCTAGCAATGACCCATGAGCTATACTTAAAGCTGTAATTACTCTCTGAGAATAAAGGCCTGGGCAGTTATCCTTCTCTTCCTCCAAACACATCTCATTCTCCTGATTTACTTTTCCAGGGCTGTGCCTGACAATGCTTCCGGAGCAAGTACTCAGGGCGGCCATGCCCAGCCAACGGGGGCGGCAGGGGAGAATTAAACCCAGCCAACTGCGGCAAGCCCGGAGTTATACCACGTTGCCCTGACAACTAATGGGCAGAGCTCAGGAGAGATAGATGGAGATGGCTGAGGTCAATGGGTAATAAAATCCTAGTTAAAGGCTGGTTTTTCTCTCCTTCATTTCTGCTGATATAAATATGAGAAAAAAAGAAAAAGATAATTGGGAGGCAGATTCCCTTAGAGATGTGCCAGGCAGGAACTGCAGATTCTAAACATAAGGCCTTGGGCTGAATGGAGGGTCAAACGAGGACATATCTAAAGCTTCAAAGATCCTGCCTAGAAACAACGGCCTCAAAACACAAACCAAAGGCAGTGGGAAGGAAAGACCCAAGCTTTTACTGAGCACCTACTGTGTGCGGAATGTCGCACAGGAAGAAGATATAAATAAGAAGGTTTAAAGGACAGCACAGACTCTGGCAGTTCTGCCTCAGATCTCATCTCTGACATTTACTACCCGAAGAACGCAGCCAGGCCAAACACCAGATACCAGCTCTGTCTCAGTCTGAGTCTGTGTAAGAGAGATAACAGTCCTTGTCTCAGAGTTGTTAGGTGATTGAGGAGATAATGAGCGTAAAGGAGGTAGCATAGTCCTGGCTTGTGGCCAGCACTGAATGAAAGGCAGCCCATGATAATAGCTGCCATCACTGAGCCCCTGCTCTCTGCAAGCACCATTCTCAATGCTGTGTTCCCACTTCCCCATAACCATCCTGTGGGACAGCTGCTGCTACATATCTTATTTTACAGATGAAGAAACAAGGCACAGAGAAGTTAAGTGGCCTGCCCAAGATCACACAGGCAGTCAGCAGTAGAAGCAGGGCTTGTACCAGGCCATCAGGCTTGAGAACCTGGGCTATACTGCCATATCAATGACACAGAAATGTCATCTAAAAAGGAGAAGCAAAAAGAACATTGACAGACTATTTAATATATCCTTGCACATGCGCGTGCGTGCACACACACATACACACACATACACACACACACACACACACACACACATAATAGCTCTGGAAGGATACACAATTTAAAAATTATAACGTTGTTGGCCACTAGGGAGGAGAAAGGCAAAGAAAGGAAAACTTTTACTGTATATTTACTATGGATTTTGAACAACGGGAAGGAACTGCCTTTTTTAAAAATGAATACATTAAATTAAAATTTAAAAATAGAGCAGTCGGGCAGGAGAGGCCATTTTCAATATATTTATTTCTGCGAGCATTTATCCCTGACATGAGGGTAGAGGAAACGGGCCCATGGACAGGTGACTACAGAACACTGTCATAAACATCCACATATGTGAATATAATGTGCTCTGCAGGCTCTGAGGAGAATCTGGAAAATTCTCCACACAGAGAAGTCTGGGAGGCCTCAGAGAGGAGAGAGCTCTAAGATGTGATATCGCCAGACCCATGGTCTGGAGTCAAGTCATACATAAAATAATAGCCCATTACTGCCAGGCATTGTACTAAGCCCTTCGCACAGATGATCCCACTGAATTCATGCAACATCCTTTTAAGGTGAATACCATTATCATCATCTCCAGTTTCCAGGCACAGAACTGAGATTTAAAGAGATTGAGTAATTGCCCAAGGAAGGACATATGGCTGGGTGATGCAGCTGGGACTTGACGGAGGTCTTCACCAGAAAACACTGGCCTCTATCACCCTAATCCTCTGGTGCTTCTAAAGGATCAAGAAGATGTGGTGTGTATATATATATACAATGGAGTAGTATATGGCAATGAGGAAGAATGAAATCTGGCCATTTGTAGCAAAGTGGATGGACCTTGAGGGTGTCATGCTAAGTGAAATAAGTCAGGCAGAGAAGGACAGATACCATATGTTTGCACTCATAGGTCTAACAGGAGAGACCTGGCAGGGGACCATGGGGAGAGGAAGGGGGAAAGAGAGCGGGGGAGAGTGAGGGACACAGATCAAGGGAGACTACTGAATACTGAAAACGAACCATGGACTGAATGAAGGGGGAGGGGGAGGGAGAGAGAGAGGGGGTGATGGTCCATAGCAGGAGGCACTTGTGGGGAGAAGCACTGGGTGTTATACGGAAACCAATTTGACAATAAACTATTATAAAAAAAAGAAAGAAAGAAAGAAAAATAAATAAATAGACCAAGGAAAGATGGGATGTGCTGAGGTGGCCCCTGAACTGAAGGCAGATATAGCCGCTGCTGAGAGTCTAGGCAGCAGAGGGGTTGTGGACTGGCATGCTGTCAGGGAGGGGACACCAGATGGAGGGTCAATCCAAGTCCTAGGGTCCCCACTGTGGGATACCTGTGCCCATTTCTCTGGGCTCTAATTTCTGCCCCTGCAGAACAAAGAAATAGAAGAGATACTTTTTAAACACTACTAATTGTCACTACTAATCCTATGAAAAAATTTTGTTTGCCTTCGAGGCCATATGACTACAGGCCAAAAGGTTCTGGCCTTAGAAAGTTCATCTGATCCAGGGGCGCCTGGGTGGCTCAGTCAGTTAAAACTCCAACTCTTGATTTCGGCTCCTCATGATATTGAGGTCTGTGAGATCAAGCCCTGTATGGGGCTCTGCATTGACAGCACAGAGCCTGCTTGGGATTCTCTATTCTCTCCCTCTGCCTCTCCCCTGCTTGTTCTCTCTCTCTCTAAATAAATACTTAAACTTTCCTTTTTTTTTTTTTTTGTATCTGATCCTGGGCCTGCATTCTCACATCGGCAGCCCCCCTCAGACCTCCTCCCCTAAGCAGCACCTACTGGGTGCCAAGAGCTAGCTAGCTGCAAAAGAAATAGACATTTGGACCCTGCTCTGGTGGGAAGGAGGGGTTGCCAGGGACTTACTGTCTAACTGAGAAAAGAACATCCACAGAAAATGCTGCAAAAATCACATGGCACCCACCTAAAGCTGCACACACAGGGCTGAGGCCAAAGCCCTATCTGTCCTTCCTAGAACACCTGGGTGCTGCTCTACAGAGGAGCTTCATGTTGGGTTCTGAAGGTGTGAACCTGGCTTTGATGAGGATAGGCAGGCGGACATCACAGGTGAAAACGGGAGTAAGAAAGATGAGGACAAGACCCAGGCCCTACTCTGGGCTGTATCCGAGAGTCTGTGCTCAGGAGGGATGCGAAAGGATCCTGATAACACGGGCCTGGGAGGAGGCAGATGGGGCAGCTCAATGCAGGACTGAGGAGCTTCCGGGTCCATAGAAAAAGGAACGGATAGCCATTGCAGGCTCTTAAGAGAGGGAATAGCTTGATAAGAATCAACTGTAAGGGAGATTACTTAAGAGCTATTAATGTCCTGGAGCCCCTGGGTGGCTCAGTTAGTTAAGCATCTGACTTTGGCTCTGGTCAAGGTCTCACAGTTTGTGGGTTTGAGCCCTATGTCTGACTCTGTGCTGTCAGCTCAGAGCCTACTTTGATTTCTGTGTCTCCCTCACTCTCTACCCCTTCCTCACTTGTGCTCTGTCTCTGTCTTTCAAAAATAAATGTTAAAAAAAATTTTAAAGAACAATTCATATCCTAAATGGATGACAATAAAAACATCCAAGCTGAAACCCAAACTGCATAATTTAATCACAAGAAGGGAAATTTAAAACCAGGGATGTGTACAGTGAACACATCTTATACTTTCCTCCCTGTTCAGGATTCCTCCACACCAGCATTTCAAAAGCGTTAGTACCATTTACATAATACTCATTCAAAGAATGAAAATAGTTACTACATATATATGTAGGTAGATATTACATGTATATGTATTACATACATATAATATATAATAATCATACAGGTATATCTCCTATGATATATATACAATTATATATAATATATATACAATTTTAAAAATTAATACTAGCTAACTACAAGCCAGACACTATTTTTAGCGATCCACAAATATCCTTTTATTTAATCCTCTCAATAACTTCCACCCCTAGAGTAGATGCCATTAACATTCCCATTTTACAGATGAGAAGACTGAAGCACAGGTTTCATTAGTAACTTGCCCGTGATCACTATGAAGGAACACACGTTTATTCTCGGAAGTCTGAAGAGGGTAGCCTGGGTGGCTCAGTGGGTTAAGTGTCCGATTTCAGCTCGGAAGTCTGGCTCCCAACCTGGTACTCCTAACCATCAGATTTTGCCACTTGTCACAATTCAGAAACACCAGGTTAAACAAAATTGAACTATTTTCTATCCCAGGAGATTTTTCAGAGACTTTCTTTATTCTTCCCCACTGCTTCCCACTTCCCACTTCCCAAAACCAGTCAAGGGAGCCCTGGGGAGGCTGAGGATGTGTGGAACCCCAGAGGGCACCCATAAAAGCAGCAGGAGACATTACTTTGACCCCTGCACTCCAGGACAGGTTGCTTCATGGTGAACCTTGGGAGTTTGGTAAGGAGAAGGCAAGTCACAGGTGAGAAGAGGGCTACCTAGCCATTCTGGGCCCATAAGAAGGGATGGGAGATGGGGGCAGCTGAAGTTGAAATCATTTCTTTAGGTGACCTCCTCTTCTGTGACTGAAGACAGATGTTGCTCCTTTGGTTGCTGGATCATGGGGAGATCCCAAGAGTTCCAAGCCCAAAGACCCTGGAAGGAGCCAGAGCATTGGTGGACAGAGGCAGAAACTCTTTACTACCCAACACAGAAATACATCACTATTTAACAACCAATTTTGGTTACCATTACATTTTACATGTATTCAGCTCCTGACCATTTCCAAAGCATTTGATTGATGGGACAATTCTGAGATCTCAGAAGGACAGACTTCATCATTCTCATTTGCAGATTAGGAACCTGGGACTCAACTAGTAAGTGAGAGAACTGGTTCTAGACATGAAGTCTGAATCTGAGGCTCACTATATTGCCACAATAGTAAGATTTCTTCTCACCCCAAAGTTTGTCCTCAACTGGGGCATGATTGCCTGATGGGAAGCAGTGACCCAAGAGGTGGGAGTTCTGCCCCATCCTTGTCACCTTCCAGATGTGTGATCCAACCAGGTCCTTTTACCCCTCTGAATCCCATGTCATCATCTGTAAGTTAAATGCTCACTGGTACCCAACTTACAAGGAGATTGTGAAGATTAAAGACATAAAATCAGAGTCCCTGGCCCAGGACCTGACACACAGTTTAAGTAATCATACAAGTACAGCTTTCTCTCTAACCCACAGCCAAGTTCACACAAATTAGAAGCCTTCAGTAAACAGGAAGAGGCAGGTTCTGTATCTGTTCAACATCCACGGGCCCCGCTGTACCAACATTCCAAAGGTCCTAGGAACTGGTCCATTCTCAGGGGTGCTGGACCCCACCCCTGACCCAGATGATCATGTGACCTGGGCAATTAACGGTTTCTATCTCAAAGATACAGTGATTGGTTTAGAAATGGACATGTGACCCAAATACAGCCAATGAGATTCATTTTGGGGTTTATACCAAAATTATAGGTAAAACATTCTCCTGCTGGGCTCAAGCTGGTATAGACTTGGACATACCCTCCTAGGACCCACCACACACCAATACATGGATAGAACCTGCATGTGATCCAACAGCAAGGGTGGTAAGAGCTGAGAGACCAAAAGAGCACATCCCAACAGAACTGAGTACTTAAAGGTAGCCATGACTGTGAGTAAGTGTGTGCTTAAATGTCCATTTTTACATAACTCAATCAAGTAAATTCCATAATCCTACATATATAAGACTAGAAGGAATACAGGGTTAATACTGAGCAGTGTGTGTGTGCTGGGGTGGGACAGTGCTTATCCACAGGTAAGAAAAGACAGGATGTTAGAAACCTACAATTGGCAACTTTGTACCCCACCTGAACACACTGCATCCTCTCCTACACACTAACACCACACACCCACATCCCACATATACATACACAGGCACACACCACATCCTCACACATAACAATGCCCCACATATGCACACGCACATAGGCACACAGCTCTGGACTCAGAGACTACCTTAATGAGAACAGGGCCTTTCCAGCTCTGTTCTACTCCCTGTCTCATGCTTCCACCCACAGCCCACCACTGCAGGAGGGCCACATGGTGTGTCACCCCCCTTCAGGCCCACGATTCTCCCACTAGAATTCTCTCCCCCTTGCTCCCTGCCTGCCATGCCTCCCCCTCTCTCAGCCCCCCCAGAACTGCTCTCCTACCTCAAAAAGCTGTCCCTGACTCATCCCACTCCATCCCTGCCAAGTTCCCGTCACCACTTGGCTATTTTGCACTTCCACAGAAGGAATAATTTGCACTTCACCCTGTATGGTTTATACATATTTTAACATTATTTTAGAGACAGCATATTGAGGCTGGTGAAGAGGCTGGAGGCAGACCAGGCTGGGTTCATATCCAACTGCACCTTCACACACTGCAGGACTTTGGACAAGTCCCACTCATGCTTTGACTCTCAGGTCCCATCCTACTTCCCTGTGAGCTTCTTACCAGGAAAGAGAGAGAAGACATGAAAGCTCTCATTAAACAGAGAAGAGGTGTTTGTGTCAGTGGTGAAAATGGGCATATATTTGGCATCAATGGAACCTCCTGAGGGCTCACTTCTGACCCTTCATCCTGCCCATCCCCAGGTGGTCTCCTTGTCTGGATGTATTGAAGAGCCCATCATCATGCCCCCTAGTTAGTAGATGACTGAAGCCACCACTTGCTGTGAGCCTTGTGGGTCCAGGGATTAATGACTCTTGGCCACCTGATGATGTTTAAAGGCCAAGCTTCCCTCTTAAAGTCAGGGTTGGACCCTTGGAGCCAGGAATACATGCAGAGGCTGAAAGGAAGATACTTCTACCCTCTGCCCTTCACCTTGCTGGCTCTCCATTACTAAGATAGGAATTGCCAAACTGAAGAGAGAACGTGTTTGTGACTTTGTACTGGAGAGAAGTGGACACATGGCTGTCCAGGGAAGTGAAGACATCAACAATCTACTGCCAATACTGTGGGGTGACCAGCTGGTGCTCTCTGATGGGACAGTGACTAGAGGGGAGTCTTTTGTCTCCCTCCTGGGGAAGGAGCAGACAACCTAAGGAAGATGTTGTGGGCCAAAGGAAGGAGGCTTTGATTCTCAAATGTGTCTACATTTATATCCATTTGCCCACTAGTTCTTGAATTTTTTTCATTCAACAAACAAGAGTCGGGTGCCTGCTCTGTGCCAAGCATTGTACTCAGAGCTGGAGGTGCAAAAATCAAATGAAACTTAGTTCTCTATTCAAAGAAAGCCCACATATAGTGAGGGAGGCAGATAATTAAATCAACTACTGAGAAGTGAGGTGATGAATATTATGACAGAAAGTAGAATACGGGAGAGGATTACCCTAGCCTCAGGATTCAGGGCAGACTTGGAGGAAGGTAATGTTTGAACTGAGTCAGAAGTTGGAGGTGGCAAAGGGTGGAGTAGAAAGAGATAAAATAAATAAAGAGACTCCTTCCCAGAGAGTATTCTAATCTTGTGAGTAGGAGCTAGGAGATGAGGAAGAGGAGGAGGGCTAAAGACACATCTCAGATACAGGGAAGTATGAAAGAGCAAAATTAACCAAAGATTGACAAGTAGGTTGTGATGTTAGAGCAAGGAACCCAGAAGAGAGGAGGGAAGGAGCTCAGAAGGCCTTGTGTGGTGAGCTAAGGAATTTGGGCTTTCTCCTTAAAGCAGGAGACAGCCCTGAAAGGTGGACATGATATGATCATATATGAGATTTCCAGGTAGTGCATGTTGTTCCAAGGAGTGCTGTTAGACTTCACCAAACAGGAAGGGAGAAACAGGATGAGGGAAATCCTCAAGGCATAAAGAGTGTGATGGAAAAGACACTAGGGATAACCCATTTTCCTGGCTTGCTTCCTGCATCAGAAACCTCTCCTTCTCTTTTCTTCCTCTTCTGACCTCTAAATGTTGGTTTCCCTTGGGATTCTATCCTGAGCCCTCTTTGAGTCTTGCCTCACTCTGTCTAAAAGTGTGGGCCAGGGATCAGTAGCATCAGCACCAGCTGGAAATATGTTAGAAATGCAGAATCATAGGCCCCACTCGAGGTCTACAGAATCGGAAACTCTGGCGGTGGGCCCGACAATCTGTGTTTTAACTAGTTCTGCAGGTTATTCTACTATACTCTCAATGGTCAGAGGCCAGGGACTGGGGACTCTAATAAGCTTTCAGAAATGAGGAAAGGAACCACTGGCCCAGAGCAATACTTCATGGACTTTAATTTGCAAATGGATCCCCTGGGGACCTTGTTAAAAGGCAATCTGTTGAGTAGACATGCCAGGGTGGGGCCCAAGATTCTGCTTCTCTAATAAGGAGATATCTATGCTGCTCCTCTATAGACCTCAACTTTGAGTTTCATAAGGCCCTTCCCAGTCTCCTTGGACCATCAGCTTCAACTACCAGCTTTATATTAGCAACATTCACATCTAGTCTCCCTTAGTCTCAAGCTCCAAACTGTAAGAATGGTTTCCAGCCTCAAACTCAACACTTCCCTAATTGACCTCATCCTGTCGACCCTCCCCCAAAATTCTACCTACACCGTGTGTTCACCATCTCATTGAGACAATCTAATCACCCAAACCAGGCAAGATGGTGCCTAAAGCCAATGTAAGACAAAGTTTTAGGAAGGTACTACCCAAAAAAGTGCAATCCCAAAGCCCCAGGCTCTTGCCCCACCCCCTTTCCAGGAATTCCTGCCCCTTGAAAAGGACCCTGTCTTCTGTATTTGTGGGATTTCCAAGAGAGTCCTTGAGTGCTTGCTGCCAAGTCCTTAGGGGCTCTGTCACTACTCAGGATGATGACAAAACGAAAAGTCCTTGGATGGGAGAGTGTAAGGAAGGATCCTAGGACACTGGGGGGAGTTGACAATGACAACTTTCTTTAATTTAGTTATACTTCCTGGTGTAGTACTGTCAGTGCTGAGCTCAGAATCCCGGGCTCTGTAGGATTTCTGAGTGTGGCCTGCAGATGGCCCCACCAGTCTACCCTGGCAACAGTGAGAGTGCAGCAGTGTCAGTCACATGACCACTTGGCCCTAATTCCATCCAGAGCTTCCAACCACTCTTCATGCACCACAGTTTAGAGGACCTGTCCTCAGGGCATCCTTTTCTAGGCGTTCTTTACCTCATGTCTATATTCATTTCCTTCGGCTGCTGTAACAAATTATCACAAATTGGATGACTTAAAACAACAGAAATTTATTCTCTTGCTGTTGTGGAAGCAAGAAGTCCAAAATAAGGGGGTCTGCCAGGCCACAGTCCTTCAATAGGCTCCAAGAGAAAATCCTTCCTTGCTTCTTCCGGCCTCTGGTGCCTCCTGGTATTCCTTGGATGTGGCAGCACAACTCCAGTTTCTGCCTCTATCTTCACATGACCTTCTTCCCTTGTCTCTATGCCTCTCAAATTTTTCTTTCCTATCTATTAAAAGGACACCAATCATTGGATTTAGAGGTCACCCTAAATCCAGGATGATCTTATTCCAAGCTTCTTAGCTTACTTACATCTGCAAAGACTCTTTTTCCAAGTGTGGTCATAGGTACTAGAGGTTAGGACTTGGGCCTATTTTCTGAGGGGACACAATTCAAGCCATTACTGTGTCCATCCCTATCAAAACATGGTGACCAGAAGATAGCTCACTACTCTACTTCCCAGATATGAGAGAAGGGGTACACAGGGAGGACCCTCATTTCCTGTGATCTGAATGCCATGTTATTAATGCAGCCTAAATTTTTGTCCCCTCATTCTCAAGTCCTATCACCTCTGATTGATCTCATTACTGATAAACTTCATGCAGTCTTCCCCACCTGACACTTATGCACTTGATATTTTTGAACCTAAATATAAAAGCTTACATATATCTCTATTAACTTTCATCTTATTGGTTCCAACCTGCATTTGAGACTGTCAAAATCACTTTGACTCACTCTTGTATTTTCAATTGTAGAATTTTTCTTTCCAACTTTCTATTATCTGCAAATTCAATAAGCACGCCTGAGGCATGCAGCAAGGAAGAAACCGTGGACTTGGGAGTCAGCAAGTAAGACACTAGTCTTAACCTTCTACATAACTGTAGGGAAATTCTGTAACTTCTCTAGATCTCAATAAGATGACTTCTGTAGTCTCTGAGAGCTCAAAATTCTACGACTATGAAGTATTTAAAAGTCCTAGCCCTGTAAGCAAGAAAACCTCTTTGTTTAAAGCTTAGCTCTGTGAATTCTAGGATGTATGACCTTGAACCAGCCACATAACCGCCCTGTGTATCAGTTTCCTCACTTGTAAAATGGGTGATGTTATCATATCAGTATTTATAATATATATAATATGTTATATATTTTATATAGGCATATGATTAAAATAAATATGTAAGTATAAAGTATATAATAATAGTATCTACCTCATGAGGTTATTAGGAGAAATAATGAATTCATGTAAGGTGCTCACCTCATGCCTGGTATATAAATAAGCACTCAGTGAGTGTTAGCTATTTTATTCCAGACAAGTAATTAGTTTAAAAAAATTAAGGGGACAGGACTATGATAGAATAAGATAGAGTCAAAGAAAGAATCCTATAAGTGTTCTCCGGAAATACCGTGGCCGGATGTCCTGATTTTCGAGGCATGGTCCTGGCTTACTTCTGTTGTCCTAGCATAATTGGTAACAGGGCCCTTTAGCAGACATGCAATGCCCACTCAGGGGAGGACTTTCTGGGCCCCTGCAGGGAGCACTTACCTCATGGTCTAGAGTGGTTATATCTTTCGGGACCACTTCAGCTTCTGAGCCAACCACACTCTGGCCAGTGACTGAGCAGGGTGGTGGGACGAGGACCCAGCTTTTTCAACACAGGACTCTTCTGCTGGTCAGCATTTTCCTCAGAGCACTCCCCACCGGAATGACAGAAACTTGAATGGGTCTGCATCATGAATCCCACAGCCCCCCCATCCAGTCCCACCTTCCCCTGTGCTTCATTTCTTAAGTCTCAGCCCTCCCCCACAGTGAAATATTTGCCTCTGGCTCCTCAGCACGTCCTTCCTAGAGGACCCAGCTGAAGCTGACACAAGTCCCCTTTCACTTTCAGAAAATGAACTCATTTAGATGATAAATTATGTGCTGGCACTTAACTTTGCCCCCACCCCACTTCAACCAGCAGAGCCCCGCCCCAGTAAGATACATATGTGCAGCACACATTTTACCATCTTGACCCAGATGTAATAACATGAGACTGCAAAGTCTCTGCCTTGCTCATGACAGGGTCACGCAGGGAGGCCACTTCAGCTGACCCGTCAATGTAAAGACTGTCTTACTAGCTCTGACCAAAACATGAGGGTGATTTGACAAAACTTAAAGAATCCATGGTAAGTTCAAATGAGTACATCTTTCCTGTGTGTTAACAAAACAGGTATCTAGTACTCCACCCCGGGAATTGTTCTGGATTGCCAGCCTGTGGCTTGGGTTCATGACTTCCAGTCCTCTTAGCAGGGCATGTGATTGCTCAGCTGGAGGCTCACCACTTACACACCCCCCAGTCCTCAGCGTCATCTCTGTGCCTTCATCTCTGTGGCTCTGAGCTTCTAGTCTGCAGGGAAACTGCAGAGTCTGGGCTCCAGGATGCATGGTTCATCCCACAGCTCTAACCTGGGCTCAGAAAGGCCTCCTCTTGATGGATTTTCTCTGCCTCCACTTCCCTGAGTCCATGTGTCCCTCTCCTGCATCCTCTCCTCACTCTGCTCCCCTCTCTCCCTGCCCCTCTCATCATCCAGGCTACTCTCAAGGCCCAGGGCAAGTCCCATCCCTGCTCATGAGCTCTTTATTGCCCCCATGGTGACCAAATACCATAGATCTATTCCAGCAAACTCAACCAAGCCTTTCCCTGCAGGCCACTCAGCTTACTGGGTAGCTTCTCTGCCCTCCTGGCTGTGTTCACTGGATTCCCAGCAGCCTCCTGTCAGTTTTAGGCCCTGCTCACTGAGGCCAGGCAGCCCCTGAGCCCAGCTGGCACCACTAGAAGAATGATCGAGGGGAAGAAGGTGTTTTCTGCCCCCAAACTCCCTGTAAGCTCCTTTTCTTAAGGAAGGGTAGCTTGCCTCATGGCTCCTACAAGACTAAGGGCTTTCTTTGTCCGGACCTTGGCACTTGACCACAATGTCCCCCAGTCCCACCACACCTAGAGCCCAGAGAGGTGGTGTGGTACCCAAACTGCCTCCCTGCTGAAAGACTGAACCCTTAGCAAGGCCCTCGGTCCAGAGCACGGGAAGGAGGAGGGTTGGGAAGTTTAATGATCTACTTCCTGCTGAAGTGAGACTAGCCCAGGGTGGTGTTCAAACATTCCTGCTCCTTTGTGGCAGGCACTGGCAGGTCTCTCCCACAGACTCCCTTACTCTACCATCCACAAAGACATTCCTACTCGTCTGCCTAATCTTTTCTCATCCATTCCCTCCTTGTGCAGTGTGTTCAATGCCCTCAGCGTTCAGGGCCCAGAATCTAACTGCTCTGGTGGCCTCTGAAGGCATCTTGGCGTCCTTCCTCCTTCTTTCCAATCTTAAATCACCTGCTAGCAAGCACGTCGTGAGACTCCCTATCAGTAAAGCTGAGAGAATTGTTCTTGAGGACAGAGTGACCATGACTCACCAATAATATTTGTTTCTTTCATTCAGTGAATACTTACCAGGTCCTTGTTAGGTGCCAGGCACTGTGCTGACACCTGGTATGCTACTAACCAAAACAGACATCATCCCTGCACAGACCAGTATCTGAGAGAGAGATGAAACAAAGAGACCCATAAGTAACTTTATCATCACAAATGGAGAAAAGTACTTAGAAGGAAAATAACAGGCTGTGAAAGAGAGACTGCATTGGCTGGTTGGGGAAGGTCTCTTACACCTGAGACTTGAGGGATGGTGAGGGCGGACCTGGACGATATGGGGTGACCTCTCACTCCCTACCTGCCTCATCCCTCACCTTCCACCATGTTCAGGACCCAAAGCAGAGAGCCTCCCCCAGCCCAGCCGCTGCTGAGAGCACTCCCTCCTCCCTTCAAAGTCCTGATTTGAACCCAGGGGAAACGATTACCCCCAAGCTAGGCTTTTATGGCATTACTTGTCTTCCAAAAAGCCATCTCGTGGCATCTGCAGAAGTGCACTATCAGGCCCTGGAGAGAGGGCCTGCCAGCCACAGCCCAGCCCCCAGCAGCCGGGGCCGGCTACACCATCGCGGGAGCAAAGCCTCCTTCCAGACAGGGTCTTTGGAATGGCTGCATTAAGAATGATTGTGGCAATAAAGTTCTATTAGCCATCTGGAACAAGGGCGCACTCTCCAGGGCCAGGCGCTCCGTCGCTGATGGCTACAGACAGATGTGTACAGAGAAGGCCTCCAAGGGACAGGAGCTGGTGACTGTCTGGGATGGAGGTCAGTTAGAGGGGGACACCAGTTCTAGCCAGTCTGAGTGGCAGGGCACCAGAACACTGCAGCCAAAACACCTGGATGAATTCTGTTTCCATCATCATTTAGAAAACAGTTTGCCTTTCCTCAGATAAACGTAAAACACACATATGAGGTATCAGGGATGATTAACAGGGAAGCTCTCTTCTCCTCCCAAGGCTGTCCTCTGCCTCCCACAAGAGCTACCTCCCTTGGGAGTCAGACAGACCCGGGTTCAAACTCAGGCATGGCCACTTAACTGGCTATGTGACCCTGAGGTTCAGATAAAATCTGAGTTTCAGTTTCTCATCTGTCAAATGAATACAATAACCTGTCTCTCCGCTGGCTCCAGGATGGAGGAGGTGGAGTGCTTAGCCCCTCCCCACCTCCCCCCATCAATAATAAGAGAATTATTAGCACTGTTTATCAGCAGCCCTTTCAGGGCTACAGCCTTGGCCAAAAGTGGATGGGAATGCAATTGAGGCTGACAGTTGAGGGAGAAGCACCAAGGGCCCTGATGTCCCTGTCCCATTTCTGGGACCTCTGTCCCACAGTTATGGGGCCAGTTATTCCATGGTCATGTGCTTCCATCCCTCCCTTCACAAGAGTGAATTAACAGGGGCATAAACACAGGTGTCACTATGATTTATGGAGTAATTAATAAACAATTAAGGTGTCTTGGAGCACAATTACACATTTTATTTCAGCCGCCTTCTGTGGCAATGACTTGGCTTACCTGCCATTGGGGTAGAAGGCGGCGCCTGGCCTGTGGCGGTGGGTGATCTGGAAAGCCACGTGGTTTTTATGTAAAACCACGATGTGGGGCAAATACTGGCTTAGGGACATAATGTCAAATGAGCTGCCCTCAAAGGCAGCCAGCCCTAAACCTGCCTTTTCCAGGTCTCTGCGTGGGCTCTGCACCATCCAGAGGGTGGAGACGCCTCTTGGGGTAATCTGCTCACAGGCTGCTAAAGCTGACCAGAAGATCCCAAGGCACACAGACCCCTACTATCACTGCTGGCCACTGCTGCGAGCATGCTTTCCAGGCTTGTGCGGAGCTCTGTTTCTAAGCTTGGTGCCTGCCAAGAAGAGGAGGCACCCTTAGTCACCTCCTCTCCTGGGGGCCTCCCCCACACTGAAACCAACAAAGCTCCCTTCCTCACCCCCACTGTAGTCCACTTATGATGCCATCCACTCGGGGGCACTGCCAGGTGGCCCTCCTGGACGAGCTCCCATCACCCTCCCGCCACACCTACTTCACCAAGTCCTGTCACCCCGCCAATCCCGCCACCACCACCACTCTGCACCTTACAACCCTTTCCTGGCTTCCCATTGACCTTAAGTTTATAGCAGCCTGGCGATTCACCTACCCCCTTCACCCGTGACACAGCCCTGCCCTCCTGCTTATGGGCAACCTCTCCTGTGGTCACTGTGTCATACCAGACACAAACATTCTCCCCTATTGGACCAACTCAGCTCCTGATGTCTCCTCTGATGTTTTGAGGTGCCTCCTCACAACCCACCTCATGCTTACCCTTGCCACCCACCCCCCCAGGCCCCCTCCTTCCACTGGCCCAGGTTGATGTCCTCACCACTAATTTCTTTTACTGTCCCAAATCCAAACCCATCTGTGGAAACCCAATTTCTGCATTTCTTTGACCAAGAAGCCTTCCCTGGCTAATCTGGCCCACCCTGACCTCTCTCACTCTCACTACCTCCAATGTCACAAAGCCTCAAACTTGTTTTGTTTTGTTTTGTTTTTGCTTACTGCACTTGACCATGAGGTAGTAGGACACAGAGGGCATAAGCTCAGCACCCAGGCACAGGCACACCTGGGTTGAGTCCTGGCTCTACCACCAGCTATCTGGGTGAACTTAAGCCACTTAATGTCGGCATTTTCCCTCACATCTATAAAACGGGGATCATTGTTTTAAAGAATAAATGAGCTAAAGTGCTTAGCATTGTGCCTGGCATGGTAAGTGGTTGGTGAAAATTAGCCTTTATTATCACTTGCTCATGCACGTGCACATACACACAATATTTATAATGAGATTTTCAAGGGCGACTGGGTGGCTTAGTTAAATATCTGACTCTTGGTTTCAGCTCAGGTCGTGATCTCAGGGTTCATGATTTTGAGCCAAGTCCCATGTCGGGACTATACTGACAGTGCAGAGCCTGCTTGGGATTCCCTCTCTCTCTGTGTCTCTCTTTCTCTCTTTCTCTCTCTCTCAAAATAAATAAATAAACATAAAAAAAATGAGATTTTTAAATGTCACAAAGGCCAGAACCCATTCACATACATCTTATAGCTAGAGAGATGTGCTGTTATTCAGAAACCATTCCTCTGACTCTCATATTAACATGAATCCCATCTTTTGCTTTAAGATCTCCTTGTTTCCTCCCACTGAAACTCCAGTTTTAAGCATCCATCTATAACTGACATCCCAAAGTCCCTGAAAAATGTAGTTCTCCGTGGTGCCAAGTTGAGAGTTCAGGTGGGAATCAAGTCACCACATAAAAATACAGGATGCTCATATAATATTGGGGACATACTTATACAGAAAAAAACTGTTAGTATGAAATTCAGATTTAACAGGGCAACCTATGTTTTTATTTGCCAAGTCTGGTAATCATAAGTGGGAACTTCTAAGGGATTTCTTAGCCATACTGCACTGTCTCATTTCTCCCATTGGGAAATTCCACTGCAATCAAATTGGTTTCCCTAGGGCCATCTCATACCGACCTGGGATTATGTTTATTATGGCCAACTCAATTCTTCAGTAAACACATCTAAATGCAAATAAGCATTAAAACCCACATCATGGTTTTAACAGCCTCCCTGACATTCTCTCTCCAGTCCCTGCCCTTATGAGTCCCTGCCTTTATCACATCAGGAACACACACACACTCACAAAGGAAAAATAAATATGATTGATGGGGGCAAGCTACAATAATATTTAAGGTCCCTTCCAATTTTGACCTTGCATGTAGAATGTCGTAGAATACTCACTGGTACCTTATATGTCCAGAACACTCTAAGAGATAATCATTACCTTGACTGGTAATACAATTCTTAGATCAAAATCCTTTTCTTTAGATGTTGGTAAATATTGTTTTATAGACTTCTGGCTTCCTGTATTGCAAATGAGTCTAAAGTTCTTTCCTTGGGAAATGACCCATTTTTTTCCATAGATAGCCTGTAAAATGTTCTCATTTCCTTCAGAGCTCAGTGATGCCACCTGATGTCTGTTTGCAACTATACTGGGCATCCTCGGCATGCCCGACCATACTCAAGACTCACATCTTTCTTTAGTCAAGAAATGTTTCTTCTTTGATTCCTTAAATGATCATTTTTCCATCCATACTTCTAGAACTCTTGATCTGTTTGGGTTTGTCCCTTTTATATTTCTTAGTTATAGTTCTTAAGTTTTTTACCCGTGATTGCCACATCTTTGTTTTTACTTTGGGAGCTATTTATCCCAAATGATCACCCAGCATGCTAATTTAGTTCCCAGCAGCAACCAGTCTCATGTACAGTTTGCCCACCAATTTTTTAAATTAAGAAATTGTTTTTTGTTGTTTTAGAAAATCAATGTTTTCTCTAGTTTTCTCTGAGAGGTCTTCCTTCTATTCTACTAAAGTTCTCATCATTCTGTTCTACCTAAGTAAAGGCCACCTGTTCTAGTTGTTTACTAAATTCCCTTAAGTGGATGATGAGTTTTCTTTTTCTACTCATGATTATATATTCCCTGGGCGCTCAGACAGTTTGAGCTGTGAAGGGTCTCTCGAACAAGAAGGCACCAGAAAGATGATAGATTTTTGCGTCCTAGTGGACTGGCAGTAAATGAGCTATCAAGTGATTACCAAACACCCTCCCCTGGGAGGATGAGTGGGAGAAGGAGGCAGCTCTGCCCCACTGTACCCACTGGCAGGACACAGAGGCAGTCTTCTCCTACCTGCACCACTGGTCAGCAGATCAACCAGCACTTCCAGGGACCACATGTATCTGGCATTTGCTCTCTGAGGATTCTCTGGGCTCTCTTAACAGCTGAGCCTCTCAGAGGGTTGTGGAATCCCATCTTTCCCCTAATCCCTGAGAAAGTAGAGCCTTCTCTACCCTGGTCATTCTGTTCTTACCTGAACCAAACTCCAGCATCATGCATGCTTCGAGCTCACCAGCAGACACACCCACCAATCTCTTAGTCCACAGGGAGAATTGCCATGGAAACGGCCTGGAGGCCAAAGGGCTTGGGGCTATCTATCCTCAGGCAGCTGCCCCCCAGTCTCCTCTGTAAATGTTACTGCCCTACCTCCTTATCACTGTCCTGGAAAGAAAATGGTTCCTCTGGAATTGTTGAATGAAATCATTCCTTTCAAGGCAGTTATGGAAGAGCAGGAAATGACCTGAGTTTGGAATCAAAAGGCTTGGTCTTGAGATCCAACTCTGAGAATTTTGTAAATGTTGAAGTACTTAGGTCACCATGAATTATCTCTGTAATCATATTATGGAACAAGACTCATTCCAGACCTGGGTCCTGAGCAAGGGCTCCCAGTGCTCTCCCAGGCAACAGTTATTTTTCTGCAGAGCACTCCCCTCTTTAGGGAAAGAGAACCATGATAAATCAAAGACTAAATAACAATAGCAGAGGCTACACCATATTTTCATAGCATGTTTATGAGGACATCATATGGAACAGAGCTAAAGGGCTTACTGAAGTCAGAATATTTTACGTCTATTGCTTGTGCCTTATCTTCCAGACCTGTCATTCTGACATTGGAGGAAATTAAATTGGTCTGATGTGATTGGTTTCCTGCACAGTCACGTTGGTTTTATTCCAGTCCCCTCCAGTTTTCTGGTATTTGTAAATTAATTATTGAATGATTTGTTGCAATATCTCTCTCAGGATAATAGCGCCTGTCACAGCACATGACATTTATAATATGTTTTTTAGTTTCTTGGCAATGTGTGCTAAGTAAATGTAAATTATTATGGTTGGCCTCTATCAAAGGTGTCAGATGATCAGGCATGAGGCTGAGTGGACAGGTTAGGTTTTTCCCTCTGAGCATATCAAAGAATTCCCTCTGGGAAAATGGAGCTGTAAAAAAATTCTATCTTCATGTAACTTGTAAGATACAGCCATTTTCCCCTACCTTCCTTCCTTTTCCTCATTCCTTTTATTCATCAGCTAACGTGCCTGTCCCGAAAATATACCTTTGAGCATACCTGATCATTGAACCCAAGCAAGGTGAGAGAAGTCTCTACCTTTCCCCAACATCTGCCAATTCAGGGATATTTGAAGCCAAAGCCAAGGTCCCAAGTCTCAATCACTAACTACAGACTGCAGTTTGTGGCAACTTTTAGAGTCTGTTGTGAAAGATATAGAAGTCAAGGCAAAAAATATCTTGGGCACAAAACCCCCATGGCTGTCTGGGGCAGATCACACATTTCTCAGGACCTCCCCTATCCAATGAAGGGACTTAACTAAACATCCTCAGAGGATCCTACCAGAGAGTCACTTGACTTGATATTAGGCTCGTAAGACACAGACATAGCAGATGCATTCTTTTTTTTTATACTTAAAGAGAGTGAATTTTATTGGTATGTAAATTATATTTCAACAAAATTAATTGAAAAACCAAGTACTGTGGGATAAAAAATAAGTAAAAGTCTACAAGCAAAAAAAATGTCTTAGCCAACACAATTGATACCATGTCTTATTTCAAAGTGAGGATATGAATGAGAGTCCCACCTTCTTCAAGGAAATGAGAGGACTTACAATAATCATCTTACGTTCCTATTTTCTTTTTTTTTTTTTTTTATGGTATTCAGTAAATTTTTTTTTCAGGTTTCTTGGGTTCAAATTTTCTTTTTTCTTTTTTTTCTTTTATAGTTCATTGTCAACTATATTTGACAGGTTGGTTTCCATATAACACCCAGTGCTCATCCCAACAAGTGCCTTCCTCCATGCCCATCACCCCCCTCCCCCCTCCCTGATCAGCCCTCAGTTTGTTCTCAGTATTCAAGAGTCTCTCATGGTTGGCCTCCCTCCCTATTTTCCCCCTTCCCCTCCCCCATGGTCCTCTGTTAAGTTTCTCTTGTTCCACTTATAATTGAAAACATACAGTATCTGTCCTTCTCTGCCTGATTTATTTCACTTAGCATAATATCCTCGAGTTCCATCCACATTGCTACAAATGGCCATATTTCATTCTTTCTCATTGCCATGTAGTACTCCATTGCATATATATACCACATCTTCTTGATCCATTCATCAGTTGATGGACATTTAGGCTGTTTCCATGATTTGGCTATTGTAGAAAGTGCCGCTATGAACATTGGAGTACATGTGCCCCTGTGCATCAGCACTCCTGTATCCCTTGGGTAAATCCCTAGCAGTGCTATTGCTGGGCCATAGGGGGGTTCTATTGTTAATTTTTCGAGGAACCACCACACTATTTTCCAGAGCAGCTGCACCAGTTTACATTCCCACCAACAGTATAAGAGGGTGCCTGTTTCTCCACATCCTCGTCAGCAGCAGATGCACTTTCATCTTTTTTTTCTCTTTTTTTTTTAACATTTATTTATTTTTTGAGAGAGAGAGACACAGAGTGTGAGCAGGGTAGGGTCAGAGAAAGAGGGAGACACAGAATCAGAAGCAGGCTCCAGGCTCTGAGCTGTCAGCACAGAACCCAACACGGGGCTCAAACCCACAAACCGTGAGATCATGACCTAGCTGAAGTCAGCCGCTTAACCGACCCAGCCACTCAGGTGCCCCGCAGATGCACTGTTGAACCAAAGAAGAACCAGATTCTCTGAACACTGGCTTGAAAGCCTAATGGCCATACTGCCTGGGAAGTTCCATGGCAGTGAATTCCAACAATTTTGAACTAAGCGGTGGAAGTCTTTGATGCTACTACTCCCTGCTAGTCCCATTCTTCAGTGGTTCTCTCTCCCTTCCTTTCACTGCAGGCTCTAGGTCCCTGATGGCTCATGAAACCCTCAGATAAGTGTATTTTCTCCAGACAATGATCACCGCTCACATCTTTCACAATCTACCTGGCATCATCAAACTTACCTATCCTCTAGCCCTATCAGAAGATCTGTTTCACCCTTCAAATTCATCAAGAAAACAAAATTGGAAATATGTAAGACCAATACTAGCTTATTGCTTTACATTCTAACTGAGAACATTGGGGCCTTAGAGAGGTAATTTTAGCTATGTGGCAGGAAAAGTAGTTTGGGTACCTCTCCATGCACTCAGAGCTCACCAGGCCAATTGTAAGACATCCTATTTGAACTTAGAGCCTGTCCTCCCACCAAAGGAAAAGAAATGGGATGGCACTAAAAAGAGGCTCAAAACTGAAAACTTACCACATCAGAAGTGAGAAAATTCCTGACTCTGCCTTGATTTCTAGGCCCCGGATAGTGGAGGAGACATGATTGAATTAAGAGTAACCCTTTCAGGGCGCCTGGGTAGCTCTGAGAAGAAGTCAGTTAAGCATCCAACTTCAGTTCAGGTCATGATCTCGCTGCTCATGGGTTCAAGCCCTGCATCAGGATCTGTGCTGACAGCTCAGAGCCTGGAGCCTGCTTCAGATTCTGTGTCTCTCTCTTTCTACTCCTCCCCTGTGCACTCGCTCTCTTGCTCTCACTTTCTCTCTTAAAAATAAATAAGCAATAAAAAATTTTTAAAGAAAGAGTAACTCTCTCTCTCAGTCTCAGGCATTTGGAGCTCTAGGTCGCTGCAACATACATAATGCGACAAGCCCAGATTGGGAAGGAGGAGTCCTGGGGTTTGATTTTATTGTTCCCACTTATGCCCTGAGTTACTTGACACAGGGCTTTTCTCTTGGAGCCTGACTTTTCTGTGGTAAACCACAGAAGCTGACCAGGGGTCTCTGAAGTCCCTTAACTCTTACACATATGGTTCTCACCTTCATTTGTCTCCTCCCAAGTGAAGAAGCCTCAGGTTTGGGGGATACTTACTTGGCAACCCCTACTCCTGCTGGCAAAGAATGAATTCTCTTATTCCAGATAAACCCTTGTACTTTCTATCAGAAGGATGTACTGAACTTTCTATCAGGTCCTTAAGAGCTGGTTCCTGTTTAGATTCACTTCCAAGCAGCAGGCCAGGCTTCCTCCCCTACATGCACTTCAAAATAAATGTAAAATAAAGGTTTGTTTTGTTGTTTCAGCACCAACCTACATTCAGGGGAGACTAGTTGTTGCTTTTGGCGATGTGCTCTGCATCCTTAATGGCCTCAGCACTCCCACTAGAAATGTGTCACCTTCACAACCCAAATTCAGCCTAAACTTCCAAGCTGATCAGATAGGAAAATATCCCTGTGTATGGAGCAAGTGGCCCAGTCAAAGCTCCAGAGACTTCCTGTTCCAGACCTTTTGGCCCATAAAGCTACCAATCAAACATCTCCCAATCACCCCCACTAGTAGCTCCAGAGAAGCAACAGCTAAGGAGATGGCCATGAGGTCTTCAGGGAAAAGACCTTGCTGAGTGAGTTCTAGAAAAGTCAGAAATTCTTGGCTCAAATGTAGGACTGAGAATTACAAGCTCGTCACTTAACCTCTCTGTGCTTCAGTTTCCTTTTGTGTGAAACGGGGGTACTAACACCTGTCCTGCCTTTTGCAAGTGTCAACAAAGACATCAGATGCAAAATAAAGCACCTTGTAAACCAGTGCTCTTTGGGAAGAGTGGCATTTTAATTGTCAAATAATTGGGTTTTTTAAAATAGTTTATTGTCAAATTGGTTTCAATATAACACCCAGTGCTCTTCCCCACACGTGCCCTCCTCCATCACCACCACCTCATTTCCCCCTCTCCCCCTCCCCCTTCAACCCTCTGTTCACTTTCAGTATTCAATAGTCTCTCAGGTTTTGCATCCCTCTCTCTCCCCAACTCTCCTTCACTCTTCCCCTCCCCTTGGTCCTCCATTAGGTTTCTCCTGTTCTCCTGTTAGACCTATGAGTGGAAACATATGGTATCTGTCCTTCTCTGCCTGACTTTTTTCACTCAGCATGACACCCTCGAGGTCCATCCACTTTTCTACAAATGGCCATATTTTATTCTTTCTCATTGCCATGTAATACTCCACTATATATATATATACCACATCTTCTTGATCCATTTGTCAGGTGATGGACATTTAGGCTCTTTCCATGTTTTGGCTATTGTTGACAGTGCTGCTATAAACATTGGGGTACATGTGCCCCTATGTCTCAGCACTTCTGTAGCCCTTGGGTAAATCCCTAGCAGTGCTATTGCTGGGTCGTAGGGGAGTTCTATGGATAGTTTTTTGAGGAACCGCCACACTGTTTTCCAGAGGGGCTGCACCAGTTTACATTCCCTCCACACCTCATCTCTCCACACCCTCACCAACATCTATAGTCTCTTTATTTGTTCATTTTAGCCACTCTGACTGTCATGAGCTGATATCTCAGTGTGGTTTTGATTTGTGTTTCCCTGATGATGAGTGATGTTGAGCATCATTTCATGTGCCTGTAGGCCATCAGGGTATTCTCTTTGGAGAAGTATCTGTTTATGTCTTCTGCCCATTTCTTCACTGGGTTGTTTGTTTTTTGGGTGTGGAGTTTGGTGAGTTCTATGTCATTTGCAACTATCTTTTCCCATTCCATCGGTTGTCTATTAGTTTTCTTGACTGTTTCCTTTGCAGTGCAAAAGCTTTTATCTTGATGAGGTCCCAATAGTTCATTTTTGCTTTCATTTCCCTTGCCTTTGGGGATGTGTCGAGTAGGAAATTGCTGTGGTTGAGGTCAAGGAGGTTGTTTCCTACTTTCTCCTCGAGGGTTTTGATGGTTTACTGTCTCACATTCAAGTCCTTCAAGCATTTTGAGTTTATTTTTGTGTATGGTGTAAGAAAGTGGTCTAGTTTAATTCTTCTACATGTTGCTGTCCAGTTCTCCCAGCACCACCTGCTAAAGAGGCAGTCTTTTTTCCATTGGATACTCTTTCCTGCTTTGTCAAAAATTAATTGGCCATATATTTGTGGGTCCAGTTCTGAGTTCTCTATTTTATTCCATTGGTCTATGTGTCTGTTTTTGTGCCATCAAATAATTGTTTCAAAATAAACATGTCAAACTCCCTTCCCCACTCTCCAGAAATCTAATTCCTCAGATCCAGGGTAGTACCTGGCCATATATATTTTGAAAAGGCCCCTAGAAGGTTCTGGTCCACACTGCCCCACTGTGTGCCTTGTGGATATGAGAGGTGATTGGTTAGGAATGAAGCTCACATCCTATCAATGTCTAGATGACTCTGTAGGAAAATATTCAGGGACTTATGGACTCAAAGAATCTCAAGTAGTCACCCCACTTAGGGAAAGGATCGTTGCCCATGAGCCATAGGAGGAGGCCGGGACTTCTGTCCTATTGGGAACAAAGCTCGCTAAGGGCGAATAAAGACACTGAGTCAAGGACAATACATATTGTGAGATGACAGCATGGATGCCCCAAGCTAGACTTAGTTACCAACAAAAACATGTAACTCCCAGTACTTTCTGAGATTTCCCCTTTTTTATTACCTTGCCAAAAGTCAATCAAATCAGGCCTTGACATTTGGACTCCTAACACAAAAGTCTGCTCATTGAAATTCAGAGATTAGAACAGGAAGCCAGATGCACCAACCTTTCATTCTTCTATCCTAGTCCTGGCAATGAGATTCCACCATGCCAACATGTGAATGCAATAGGTAAACCACTTCTCAGCTGGTCACAGATGCCAGGCTTGGTGCTGGTCTCCCAGGGCACTCCCGAGCAGAAGCATCAAAAAACAAGTATTCCCACCTGACTGGGATCTCTGAACCCCCTTCCTGATGTCAGAGATGCCTGGGAATTAGCAGCCAGCCAATTTCAGCTCTATGTAGAGTTTAATCCCAGACCCTGGACTCTTGACTATTGTTCACATTGACTAACCCCCTCATTTACTCATGTTTACCCATATTTACATATCCATTAACACAACACAGGCCCTTAACAGCTATCATTCATATCTAGCATGGCCTTTAGATACCTTCTTAGACACAGATCCTTTGAAAACTTAAGTACCATTAATTGTGAGTATGTCAGTGATACCATGCAGGCATGCTTACATATAAGAAATCTTGTATGGAAGTATTAAAAGATGGTCTCACGTCTTGATATTTCTCCCATTAAAAGGAGGAGTCTATATCCCCTCCACTTGAATCTGCACAAACCTGTGACTGCTTCAACCAGTAGAGTATGGTAGGGATGCTATACCACCTCCAAGGTTGGCCATGCAGCTGCCTCTTGGATCTCTTGGAACACTCACTCTGGGAGAAGCCAGATCCCAGTTTAACTACCCTGAGATCATCATGCTAAAGAGGCCACATGTGGGCACTCTGGTTGACAGCCTCAGGAGAGCGGCTAGGCAGCAAGTAAGTACCAAATGCAACCATGTGAGTGAGCCATCTTGGAATTCCAGACTTTAAACCTTCAGATGATTCTAGCTCCAGCCAACTTATGAAAGTAATCACATCAGAGACCCCATGAAAGAACCATGCAGCCAAACCCTTCCTAGGTTGCTGCCCTCACAAAATTGTGAATGAAAGTAATGGTTGTTTTAAGTTGCTAAGTTTTAGGGTAAGTTGTCACACAGCAAGAGTCACTGAAATGTCTTCCAATTCCATACATAGAGTGGTGAATATGAGAGCTGGAAATTTGCTCAGATCACTTCATCTATCACAGTCAGGAACTCTCATAGCCTATCGGTGGGAATAAAAGTTGGTAAACCTTCTCAGAAGCAACTTTGGCAACACCCAGCAAGAACGGTAAAACACCAGTCCTTTGACCTCTCAGTTGCAATTCTAGGAGTCTGCTCCAGTGAACCGATTACAGATATATACAAAGAATTATCTGAATCAGCTGAAAGAATGCTCATTAGTGTTATCTGTAATAGCAAAACACTTGGAATAACCTAAATGCTCCCCTGAGAGATTGGTTAAATAAACTATAATATATTTTCACAAGAAAGTACTTTATACATGTTTAAAACCAAGTTTTTTAAAGTATATTTCATGACAGAATATTCACCATCCAATGAGAAATAAAAGTTGAGATTACAAATAATACTTTCCTTATATAAAGACTATATATATAATGGAAGAAAAAAATCTCAAATTATAAAAGTGATAATGTCTAAATACTTATCTTACTTTCTGGGTTTTTTTCTGTATTTTCTACATTGCTTTTATTTTATTTTTTAATGTTTATTTATATTTGAGAGAGAGAACGGGGGATGGCAGAGAGAGATGGAGATACAGAATCCAAAACAGGCTCTAGGCTCTGAGCTGTCAGCACAGAGCCCAACATGGGATTCAAACCCACGAACCGTGAGATCATGACTTGAGCAGAAGTCAGACATTTTACTGACTGAGGCACCTAGGCGCCCCAACATACATTACTTTTGGAATCAGAGGGAAAAAGATTTTAAAGAGAAGAAAAGAGCATAATGTGAAAACTGCCCAGAATGTGAAAAAAGCCTATGCATCTAAGCACCAGGTACTTGTTGAGGGCTAACAGGACCACCAATCCTAACTACGGGCAGAACTGAATAGGAAACTGGAGATCCTGAGACTGAAGGTCAGAAACCAAAAGTTAAAGTGAAGGTGGGAAAAGAAACAGGATGGAGAACCATCCAGTCCTTTGTCCAATCAAAGCCCCCAGGGCTCTGGCCATATCACAGAGAGCAGAAGATGGCATCCCATATACAGTTTGCAGAACTATATGGGAAGGTAGTTACTAAGTGTGTGTCCATACTTGGGGAAGAGTAGGAGGAGCTTGGGTGGGGGCCAATGGTTATGAGTTCCTGGGGTGTCCTTGAACACTTGTATCAGCAAAATGTAGACTAGCACTGTACTGTCCAATACAGTAACTGCTACCATGTGAGCTATTTAAATTTAAATAAATTTAAATAAACAAAATTCAAAACTCAGTTCTGTCACACTGGCCACACTTCAAGTGGCTAGTGGTTATCGTGTGGGACAGAGCAGCATAAGACTCTTGCATCATCACAGAAAGTTTTCTAATGGACGGTGCTGCTCTAGAAAATTGCTCAACTTGGACTCTTAGATTTCTACAGGGGCGGTGACACGTGGTGAAAAGATGGAATTGGAAGTGAACAGGCCAGCTGAAACCCAACTCTCAGAGCACCTGGGTGGCTCAGTCAGTTAAGCGTCCAGCTCTTGATTTCAGCTCAGGTCATGATCTCATGGTCATGAGACTGAGCCCCACACTGGGCTTTGCACTTACAGCACAGAGGCTGCTTGAGATTCTCTCTCTCCCTCTCTCTCTGCCTTTCCCCTGCTTACGTGCATGTGTACTCTTTCTCTCTCTTTCTAAATAAATAAACTTAAAAAAAACAAAACAAAAAGAAAAGAAACCCACGCTCACGTTTACTAAATGTGAGATCTTGGGCTCATTATTAATCTCCCCGAGTCTCAGTTTCCTTATCCAGCAGATGGGAATAATATCTACTGCATAGTTCCATGACAGAGATTAAGTGACACAAAGACCACAAACTGCTAGATCAGAGCTTACACTCAGTAGGTGCTCAAACAGCAGTAGCTATTACACTAATGAGGACCCCTGAGTCCTTCTAAGAGCATCTCAGAATATCCAAACCAGTGAGACCTACTCAGAAACCAGGAATCTCTGCACTCAGAATCAGGCTAGACATAAACTTTTTAGCTTCTTTAAGGTCACTTAGTCTCACACCTAATATAAGCCCAAGCCAATGAACGCCTAGAGAAACAAGTCAGAAGATGTTCTGTAGCCATCATTTCTCTCCTTAGCAAAGCCTTTTTCCCTATCCTGCAGACGGGGTTCAGCAAGACTATCAGTGGTGCAGCTGGGCCTCAAAACCATGTCTCAAGTGCCCTACACATTCCCTGTTACCTACTAAAATGTCTTAACCACAGTGGCATTCAGGAGGCCTTCCGAATCAGTCTAAACTCCTCCTCCTTGGGTAGGACAAGCCTGTCAGAGTCAGGGGACCCTGGATGCCTGGTCTCAGAGAAATGGACAGCAGGATTCCTGCTACTCCCATGGAACGATGAAGAACTGGGTACAAGCCATTGGGGGTTAGACAGAGGACACAAAAAGCACTCCCAAGCATTACTTAGCGAAGGAAGAAAAAGAGAAATGGAACACACAGCTTGTGGAAATGGAATCGAGGGTCTACTCCAATCGGAATTGAGCACCAACCTCAGGAAGGAGGAATGAGGAATAATTGGGCTTCCAGGGGCAGGCAGCGAGTATAAACACAAGTAACGCTATTCCCGTTCAGCTCCTACATAAAGCACAGTTACAGAGTGAGGGAGCCAATTTCAGCCTGACAGGAGTGGGCATAAAAAGGATATGTGGAACTGTAAGCCTCTTCCCCAGCAAGGCATAACCACGTTATAACTAGACAAAATGCTCAAATGGGCACCGCAGCTAATTAACAGCGGCCCCTTTACAAAGAGAGCTCTGCTTATTTTTATGGACGTGCTGAACATAACTAGCAGGATTTAAAATCAGGCTCTCCTTACTCATTTATTTTTCCCTATAACTTGAACTGAGTTTTCCCTGGGTTCCAAACTAATGAAATGCTTATTTAGAAGCTGTGGCCATCTGTGGCTGGTGCTGCCGTGTTGGTTTCTGCTCCCTGCCCGCGGGTTGATGAGGTTCTGGGGCATGGGGAATTTCCCACGATGCCCGGCCCTAAGAAGCCCGGTTATGTGGAAAGGGATTCATTGGGAAGAAAGATCAGGCCCCGGTACTCCTCTGCTCCAAAGGGGCTGGCTCCCTGCTGCTCTGTGGGGAAATCCCAACAGCTGGCATGCTGGCGGCCTCGCTTGCCACTGGGGCGTGTTAAGTTGCACAGGGAACTGGAAGCCTCACTCTAGCACGAGCCATAGGCATGGACTCTGCACGCTGGTAGCCCCAGAGGCCCAGGGTACCCTTCTGCTTCCAGCCTTACTTTCTCCTTCCCTATATGGGAGAATGCAAACCTGTGATACTTCATCCTTGCTGTTTGATTCTTTGCTCAGGGATGGTTTCCCTCCATTTGCCCATCTGATTTTTATTTATTTTTTTTAATTTTTTTTATGTTCTTTATTTATTTTTGAGAGTTCTTTATTTATTTTGAGAGACAGTGGGAATAGGGGAGGGTCAGAGGGAGAGGGAGATACAGAATCCAAAGCAGGCTCCAGGCTCTGAGCTAGCTGTCAGCACAGAGCCTGACGCGGGGCTTGAACCCACGAACCGTGAGATCATGACCTGAGCCGAAGCCGGACACTTAACCAACTGAGCCACCCAGGTGCCCTGCCCATCTGATTTTTAAAAACCAGGTGCACTACACTCCTCTCAGTTACCACTGTCAGCGCCAGGGCCCACCCGCCACTGCTGCTCCTTGCACACTCTCCTGATTACACAACTCCTCCCCAGCGTCTCCTGACCCGTGTCCACTCACAGTGATGGCAGATAAAAACAGCTGGCAGAACCCTTGTAGCCACACTTTGGGATGAGCCCTGCAGATGGCAGTCTCCTCATTAATGCTGTCCTTGCAGCAATCTAATCTGCTGTACCACCTCCCCCAGCCCCCAGCCCCCCAGCCCTCCCAGCCTCAGCCCACAAGATTTCTTTGTTTATGCTCACTCTTCTCCCCACCCAGTTCTCCAGTCTCTGAATGATAACAAAAGACATCAACTCCATTACTATGCCTCCAACTCCTGTTTCTGGCCCACTTCCCTGCTCAGCCTCTCTGGATACTATATCTTCAATTCTACTCAATGAATATTTGATATGAACCTACTCTGTGCCTGCCATTGTCTAGGCCATTCATCCTCCCATTTGGCTCCATGAGGGCCAGAGCCCTGCCTGCACTGTCCCTCTCATATCCCCACAGCTGGAAAAGATGTTTGACAAGTAATTTTGGGATAGGTGAATGCCTGCATAGGAGGAGATAGCCATGCATGCAACCAATAAAGCACAATGTGATCAGTGCTTTGGGAACTCAGAAAAGAGAGCAATTAATTCTGCCCAGGGAAGGATGCTTTCCAGATAGAGGGCATCAGACATGCAAAGGAATGACAGTGCATAAGTAGAGGGGGGCCAGTGGGGTGGTCAGCTCTGCTGACCATACTCTTGCTCAACAACGAGGCTCTGAAGCCACAGAAGGACATGTCTTTATTTGGGGGTCAGTGTAAGCCCTGGTCGAGGCAGCCCTGCCTTCATGATGAGCACAGAAATGCCAGTCCCTAAGCTCTGCTCTGTGTACTCTTCTGGAATGGGCTCTGGAGACATGAGGATGAATCAGACCAGTCACTGCACTCAAGTTGCTCTCTGCTGAGTGAGGGAGAGATTAGTTGGGAATTATAGTAAAGTATGATGAGGATGTCTGATGGTTCTGTCAATTCTGGGCACCTGAGCCACCCTGGCTCCCACTGCTGGGAGCTATGAGATGGAGGGAATGGACAAAACTGGGAGATGGAGACACATTTAGGGAGTTGGTATCTTGAGGGAATATACTCAAGACACTGGCTTGTTTTCAGAAAGGCTGAGAAGGCTGAAGAAGGAATGGAAAACATCTGTCTAGCTCAAGTCCACTGCCACTGGGGAATAGTCTCTGATGTTGTGAAGGGTCTATACCCCACTCCACCCCAATCTAAACCTGAGCACAGAGGAAGACTGCATCTTCTGCCAGAAGGCAGACATTTCTGCCAGGCACCAGGTGACCTCATCTGACTCCCCTTCCCTCCCACCCACAATGGTTCTTTCCCTCATTCCTCCTTTCTGGTCTTCTCCCTCCTGGAAAAATAAAAAATAGAGTCAAAGTAGAAAGAGAAAAGAAATAGAAGGTGAGTTGGAAGAAAAGATACAGAGGAGCAAAGAAACAAGAGGAGGGGAGAGGTGGTGGCATTGTGAAGGCCACTTGGCACTAAATCAGTGCCCCTGCAGGGCTTTTCCAAGCATACAGCTGGATCCCGGAGACCTCTGCTCCAGGGCCAGGCCAGGAGAGGGTCTTCCTAAGAGCCCCCTGGCGGGGTGGGGGGGTTGCGGTTAACATCACTGCCCTGGGTTCTAGCCTCCAGCCCCACAGGACTCCATCTCAACACAGACAATACTCAGCCCTCCAGAGGTACTCTGTACCTCCTCTCTGGTACAGAGCGCCAGACAGCAGTGAGAGTTTGGGTTCACAAAGGCTCTCTGGATTTCTCTCCTCATTAGGTGCCCTTCTGCACCAGAATTCTAGTGAGGCTGCTGTTCTCTTGTGACTCTGAAGAGAGGCATGGTAAGATCCCAAGACCCAGCAGTTTACCATCTTCTGCTTCCAGCAACTCTGCACTTCAAATTGCTTCCGTTCAAACTCCTTGTAGTTTTTCTGGGCTGCTGGGAGGAGAGTGCATTGATTCTGTTTTGATAAGGTCAGCAGTGATCAGCTCTGACAGTCAAGCACATAACCTGTCCCCATCCCCCTCCGGTAGATATGGTAGCACATGCAGAAAAGGAGGGAGAGAAACAAAGACAGGGAGGAGGAGGCAGCGTCCTTTGTCTCTGTGCTTCTGAAAACCTCTTTAAGCCCCATCAGCAAAAGCAGGCTCCTCTCAGATTGCAGTCTTGGAGAAGCGGTAAGGGCACACTTGATCTTTTCCGTGTGCAGTTTCATTTTCCTTTCCCTCTGTGCACTCCTGCCCCGCAGTCTACTCTCCTAGATGGTGACTCTCTTTCCTCCAAAGAACCAATTAAGTGCCACGTAAGAGCGGCAGACTCCCGATGACACTGATTAACGTTCAGAACCTGTAGGATTGTTCAGACTGAGGCGCCTGGGAGGATGGTAGAGAGGGCCCTTCTGAGGTGTCACACAGCTGATTTGAGCTTGATGAAAAAAGTGATTGCTTGGATCGTTCCCACTTTGCTGAGGTCCCCACAGGGAGGCTGCCTGGAGCTCCCTCTCCAGGAGGAGTCCACAGCTCCACCAAAATAGTGGGCGTGTTCCTAACCCAAGCTTGTCAGCCAAGGGCTAACTCTCCCTGGAGGTCTCCTCCCAAATAGGATGCACAACAGTATGTATGTGTGTGTGGATGTATGCTTAGAGACAAAACCCAGAACTTTCAGCAAATTCTCCAGAAGACCCATGACCCAAGAAAGGTGAAGAATCTTGTTATATAAAATCCTTTCAAAGATCCCTTAGAATGTGTCTGACAGGGTCCCCAAAACCCCTCCCAGCTGGCAGTGACATGGCAGCTGCCCTGAGATGTCAAAGCCCAGGAAAAAGAGTGATGTCTTCTTTTAATAATAAAATAAAATCCTGTGTTCCCCTACAAATGGACCTTGAGAGTTTGTTCGGAGGTACTAGCAAGGGAGCACAGCCACTCACACACCCTGTGTATGAATGGTCCTCCCCTGTTGGGGAGGGCTGTCCTCTTTGAGCAAGCTGCAGCTTCAGGAGGGAGGCACATGGAGTGGTGAGGGAAGCAGGGACACCTGCCTAGTCAGCCAGATCAGCCCAATCAGTGGGGTGACAGATGTTGCAGCCAGATCACCTTCCCATCCAAGAGTGATGTCATAAGTGAATCTCAGTCTGTTAATACAATGCCATGTCCTGGGGTTCTGAAGGTCAGCTGAGAACAAGCCCCATGACCAATGACTTGATGGGCCTGCTAACCAGTGAAAAGGAGTATAAATATGGGACCCACATCACAGAAGCAATGATCCTCTCTACTGCAGGCAGTTGAGTACCAACTACAGAACCTTATTCAGTTCCAAGTTCCATGGGATTTGAACCAGCCTCAGAGCCACTAACCAGGATAATAAAAGTTCTGAAATCACAATATCAAACACAACAGAATCATGGCTACTGCCGAGTGGGAGCCTCCTCTACCAGGCACAGTGTCAGGTGCTTCAGACATAGGACCTCATCCAATACCCACAAGAACCCTAGAACTGCCTATATTTTCACTTTACAGATGAGGAAATTGGGATTTAGGGAGAATGTGTTCATGATCTCCAGGCCAGTATGTAGAGATTGTTGGATTTGAAAAGATGACTGTGTGGTGCCAAAGCCCGTGCTTTGGGACCCATGCTATAAAACAGCAAAGTCAGAACTGGGGGGCAACTTGGAGAAATGAACCCATGGAAACATGATAACGGGGGATGGAGTAAGCTATTGCTACAAAGAGAAAATCTAAGAATAAGAGGGGAAGTTACTAGAAGGTAGATTTTGGTTTTCTAGTGTTCTGTGAGGTTCTTTTCCTAGCAGCATTAGACAGCAAATCAAGGTGACTGCCATGCTCACAGTCCCCTTCCAAGAAAAATTTTCCCACAGAAGCCTCTGTTGAGAGAAGCTTTAGGCCTTTTCTTAAACCAAGATAACAATGGTTTGTTCTATGTGATCCCTTTACCACACCTGATTGGACCAGAAGTAGACTCCTAATTCTGAATAGTCAAGCCTGACAGTAGGAAAACGGTGCTAACTGCTCGCCGCTGCAACACACAAGCCCAATGTGTATGATGGTTCAGAACTGATATAGTTTACTTGTGTAAAGTCCTGACTGGATGATCCCAATTGACAAGTAGGTTGCCTCTAAGTGGCGATTTAGGGACCCTGGTTGTTTCCATCTTGTGCCTCATCTGCCTTTAACATATGACTTCCAAGGTCACCACGCTTATTTATATCTAGCCAGCAGAAAGAGTAAGATCTTGGAGAAGGTACTCGGGATGTTTTTTGCCAGACCTGGAAATGGTACACATCATTTCAGCTCACAATCCATTTGCAGGAACTCAGTCATATGGTTACATTTAACTGCAAAGGAGGCTGGGAAATGTAGTTTAAGTGTATGTCAGGAAGAAGAGGAGATAGTGTGGCTAAATCTTTGACAGCCTCTGCTGGAAGTAAAGAGAAGCCAGGTGGCTCTGCAGAGGTATAGTTCACATCTGATTTCTGATCCTGTCATAGTTTTGCAATTCTCTCCCTGAGGTCCTCAATAAGGAAACAAGTGTTCTTCTCTAAGACAATAATCCTACTGAGAACTATATACCAAATAGGAAGTCTGTATGACCCAGGGCCCCGCTAATTGTGAATCATACAGATGGCCATTTTACAAGTTTGTCCCCAAGACTGTAGACAAATAGCCCCCACCTGCAAAATGATAGAAGCTCAGACCTCTCTCTTTTGAGGCTTTTCTAGAAGCCCCCCAAAGGGACTAGTCATCTCTCCATGAGTCCTGTTTGTTCTCCCTGTTGGCTCCTGTCCATCATCACTCTGCTTGTCACTTTAATGTCTGGCGATGCCATTCCGCCATATTAACAGCACACTGCTCACTCCACCTGAACCAACTTACTTAGGACCTTCTATGCCCCTTGTGAGCACATCTTCCCCTCCTGCCTGCTTCCTGGAGTATAACCCAAAACTTGCCACCTGCACAAGGGCTGGCCAGTTTCACAGCTCCAGAAGCACTATCCACAATGTAGTCTAGGTGAGTGACCCCCACAGGAGCTGAGCTACAGGCAGTACTGAAATGGATCCCAGAAGAGATGTCACTGACCCCACATGCCAACGTCTCCAAGCCGTAGCTCTTCCTGTGTTAGGACCTCTAGCACATAGGATCCTCTAATTGTTCTGACTGATGTTTAATATGGAATAACTAAGGCAAGGAGAAGTTAAAGGTAACCTTGATAGCACAGAATGGAATAGGTTAAATTACATTTCAGTTGGTCTGTCTCGTCTCACCTGGCAGTGAAACACTGACCTTAGGTTCAAGGCCAATTAGGGTGTGTGTGTGTATCTTTCTCTCAGTCTCAACCTCGTTTAACATAGAAATCAAAGTCTCTGATAAAAACAGAAAAGGTTATAACTATTAAAATAGAGTCATTTGCTGAAAGCACTGGTCTTTAACTGAAAAAATGACTTTATCTGTGATCATATATTCATTCTGTCATCCTGGTCCATAGCTATTTCCAAAAAGACTATATCCTCAGGCCCTAGCACATGACAGGCATTCAGTGAATACATGTTGAATGAATGAATGAATGAATGAATGAAGCCAAGCTTTTACACAACTATTCAAAACTGCCCTTGATGAAGGGAAAGGAAGTATTACCACTGCTCTTTTAACCCAAAGGAGGAAAATAGACAAGAAAGAATCATGTAAGCCAGAGGCTGAACCTGAATTCAAAGCCATTCTGCAAGCCATGTTGATGCTTAGATTCCCCAACTAACCAAAGCCTCCCCCAAGTTCTCCTGGTGCCCAAGCACCCCCCAGCATCACCTGCACTCTCCCCATATTCTGCCCCTCTTCCCCTATCCCAGTCCAGGCAGAACTAATTGGTCTCTCACTGCTCACATTAGCTCCCAGGAGCTGGTGTAGAGCCCTCAAAAGTCTGAGGGCAGGGTGGTTTGGGAGCAGGTATGGGCACAACTATCTTGGAAACCTCCCCCAGCTCCCACCTCAGACAAACAAACATCCTCAGTGACCTTAGCCTCTGGGAATCTGTCAGATCCTGATTTAGAAAATGTGCTCTGGGCCCCAAATCAGGCAAAGGATCAGAAATGGCTCATAGGCACAAGGATCCACACTTGTATGCTCTAGCTTCATCAATTTAAAATATCAACTCTGGGATGTTGCCCCATTTCTTTCCAGACAGAATGTGTTATCCACTCTACAAGACATAGCAGATTAGGAAAGCCAGAAAGGATTGCCATGTCCATTCCAAGTGGACTCTCTGGGGTAGCCTCTAGAAACTGAAAACATTTCTCTTCCATTTATTGTTCCATTTTTATTTAAAGGGAAAGTCCCCAAATGGAATTGAGAATGTTAGGGTTGTTTTAAGGGCATCTTTCCTTTCTATGACACGGTGAGCCTGCTCTCATTTTTCCAAGCTCCAGAGAGAAACTCCGCTTGCCAACACTTGAGTGATTTCACCTCTAGTGTTTCCATGGTGATACACATCCCCACACAGCCTGGAGAGAAGGTGCAGCTCCAAGTGATGATGAATATGAACGAAGCTCGGCAGCCTCCCTGGGCCTGGGGGCTCTCCTGGAGGAGCTGGACTCCACAGAGTGCTAGCTCTGCATGGCCTCTGCTTCAGGTAGCCTGAGACAGCCTTCTCAGGAAGGCCTAAGAGAGTGTGGATGCATTCTTGGAAACCTCAGCTGTCAGAGGCTCCAGGGCCTGGGGAGAGAAGAAACAAGTTGTCCAGGAAATGTGAGGAGAGCATCTCCAACACATCCTGCTCTAAGCAGAATGCTGCTCAGAATTATACAAGGTCTCCAAAGCCCTTGGAGTCTTTGGGGCCTTGTGCTTTCTCCAGGCCCAACCCAGCCCAGGCTACCTGTAGGCTGCCATTACATTATCTAAACGTAGCTATAGAACAAAATCAAAGCCAAATATTATTCCTCAAGAAGCTAAGGTTGATCTGCTACTGAGTGAGCTCTGCTAAGCTAAGGTAGGGGTAGGGCTGTGGATGCCCCTCTTGCCCTGTCTCGGACACTAATGGTAATAAAGCTACCATTTACTTAATACTTGCTATGTGCCCCCATACCACACTGCATGAAATTTATGCCTTCTCTCACTTGATCTTCACAATAAAAGCCACTCTAGGTGGTAGGTATTATTATTTCCACCTCACAGGTAAAGAAACAGGGGCTCAGAGAGGTTAATTGACTTACCCAAGGCCACCCAGCTAGTAAGTGGTAAAGCCAATTAGTAGTCTCAACTTCAAGCCTGATATCAGGCATTTCCCTTAGCCTCTGTGTTCTAGGGTCAGGCTGATCCTAACCCCAAAATGAACAATGACACACCAATTTTCAGAACTCACATTTGTTCAGCCTTCCAGTTTACAATGATACACTTTTCACTTCTTCAGCATCTTCTGTGTGCTAAACATTTTATACTTAATCTGATCTGCACAAAAATCTTATGAGAAAAGTGTTGATAGTCCCACACTTCACTTGGAAAAACTGAGGTCCTGAAAGATTGTCTGCCCAAAGTCCGATGAGTGTCAGAAGCCACTTTTGAACCAACTTCTGACTCCATGGCCAGCATTTGACTGAGCTTCATTTTCCACATATCTCATTTAATCCATACCTGCCAGGTCTGACGTTGAGTGCCCCGCTCTCCAAATTTGGGGGAAATCCAGGAGCCTAAGCAAGATGGGAACGCTCAAGGCAAAGCCACTCCCCTTTTACTGCCACCTGCCCTGTCTCCTTTAGCCAACTCCCACTGGTGTGCTGTATGTCTCTCCTGGCCTAGTCATTCCTTTTCCTCTTTAACCAGTATTAATAGAATATCTGTTGTGCACAGACCCCATGCCAGGTGCCAGGGACACATGGAACAAAATGCCCAGTCCCTGCATTCAGTGTGCATATGTGTGCCCGGCCCTGACATGCAGGCTCTTACTGAATTCTAACAGTGGCCCGGAGGGCCACACCCTATGATTCTGCTCACGTCACTGGCAAGGAAGTTGAGGCTTGCTATGACTCTTTAATCATCAGTCCATAGGATCACAAAGCAAGTAAATGGGAAAGCCAGGACAAGAACCCAGGGTAGCAACTGCACCATACCATCTCTGGAGACCTTGGCCTTGTAACCTGTTGTGCTTGGCTGTGCAGCAAGGGCTACGGACCATGTGAGCACTGAGAAGGGAGCATTTCTGCCTGGGGCTTCAGGAGCAAGGCCTACAGAGGATAGGACTTTGGTACAAAAAGTTCAGGAGCAGGGGTTCCCTATCAGGGGCCATAAGCTTTTAAGGTTAATGGATAAACCTCAGGGATTTCACAAACCACCCGAAATGATATCAACAAATATGCGCCTAGGGGGAACTCTTCCTTTTCCTGAGAAGAATAATAATCATTTTCTTGGAGTCTCAGAAAGGGCCCTGATCCCCCAAAATAGATTAAGGACCACTGCCTTAAAGTGATGCATTTGGTCTGAGGAGTGACTGATGGGAGAAAGCTGTCCCATCAAGAGATGCAGTGTAAGGATCCAGCTCACAAGGCCTCAACATCCACAGAGCTGCTCCATCAAGCTCAGACTCTTCCCAGTTTGTCTCCTGGACCTCCTCTTCCTACTACTGGAGAGGCGGAGGAAGCTGCCACAATGGGAGTGGGGGGTGGGGGAGGGGAGAATTATCACTCTTTTCAAACCAGAAAGTTATCTTTCTCTGCTCATTTTTTTTTTTTTAGCATCTGCAACCTGGACGTTGTTCCTTTGGGCTCCCCGATTGCCTAAGGAGACCAGCCTCCTACTCTGATCTGATGCATTTCAAGCTGCATACCTAATTCCCTGTGCTTTCAAAGTGAAACCACTGATGAAGTGACTTATTTGGAAAGGCTTGTGCCTGGAGCATTTGGTGACCAAGTGACTAATTTGGGTGATGCCCACTGCAAAGATGGACAAATAAAGGACTTGCAGGGTTAAACAGTCTGGGAAGATGGCTCTGCAGCAGCAATGGTCTCCACTGCCGAGCTGATCCCAAGGCAGGCCCTCACCAACGGCATAGTAGAGTTATGCCAACTTCCCAGGAGCCCAGGGTCAGACTGCTTAGCTGGGAAAATCAAAGCATTTCCGTGATGATTCTGTTTGAACTATGCTCTGCTCACTACTTATGCACACATTTACAAGGCCAGTCAGACCCAATGCCATCATCCAATTAGCACACGCCAGCATCCAGTTCCCCAGAGCTAACATGGAACAAGTAGGCTGAGATCAAAATCTCATCCCACTATTTTAGGGCAGATGTCCACAAGGCACAAGAGGATGCAGACTACACCTGCTGCAGGCAGCTGACAGTGTCACTCCAGCCCAGCAATCCCAGTAAAGTCTGGAGCTTGATACTCCTCCATCAGGACATCATTACTGTGCCCCTCCTCTGGGCCTGGCAATGAGCCAGGCCCCGCAGAGTCCTAGATGAAAGACGATCTCTCTTCTGAACAAGCTCTGTCTAGTGGGAGATGCGGCCTGGTAACAAGACAATTATAACAAAATAAGATAAGGGCTATGATAGAGTAAAGCATAGGGGACTATGAGAGTACAGAGGAGGAGTCCCTAACACCTAGAGAAGTGTCAGGGAAGACTTCCTGGAGGAAGTAATACATGCATTGATTCTTGAAGATGAATCAGGAGTTCGCAGAGGGAGCCCCGTATTTAGCAAGCAAGTTGCTCAGTGTGATCAAAGCAGAGGGGGAAGGGGCTATGCAGACAAATGAGGAAACTAGAAATGTAGATGACTTCCTAAGCCGCTGATAATCACACTGTAGCATGCCTCATCTGAAGAGCTTATTAAATAGATAGCTAGCCCCCCCCCCTAGAATTTTCAATTTATTAGGTCTGGGCGGGGGTGGAGGGTCTGAGAATTTGCATTTCTAGTCTGTTCCCAGGTAATGCTGATACTGATGTTCCAAGGTCTGCTCTTTGAGACTCTCTTCCCAAAACCATTTTGAGATGTTTGGATTTATCTTGAGGAGTGGGAGGAAAGCTATTACAAGGGACTGATTAGGGGAATGACACCAGATTTGTAATGTAAGATCACTCTGACAACAAGTTCAAGAAGGGATCGAATGTGGTAGGATTCAAGACAGAAAGACTAGTTATGAGGCATTTGCAATGATTCCCAGCCAGCAAGAAGGCAGCTCCAGCAGGAATGGAGATGATGGTCATATGTCAGGTCCTGTGGGGTCTGGAGATAGGCTGTGGATCGCAAGGCAACAGGGGAATCAAGAATAGTACCAAGGCTTCTGGAACAGAGAATTAGTCCACAGTTAGGAGCCACTTCCTAAGACAGAAAATATGGGAGGAATATTTTTTCCTCACAGGGGATAAGGGTTTGGGTTAATGAGTTCTTCTTAGCACTTGTTAAGTTTGAGATGCCTGCAAGTTATCAGCAAAGCAGACCTAAAGATTGAGAAAAGACGTGAGAGGGGCGCCTGGGTGGCTCAGTCGGTTAAGCCTCCGATTTCGGCTCAGGTCATGATCTTATGTTCATGGGTTTGAGCCCCGTGTCGGGCTCTGTGCTGACACCTCAGAGCCTGGAGCCTGTTTCCAATTCTGTGTCTCCCTCTCTCTCTGCCCCTCCCCACTCATGCTCTGTCTCTCTCTGTCTCAAAAATAAATAAAACATTTAAAAAAAATTTTTTTTGAGAGAAAAGACCTGAGAGATTTCGATTTTTCTATTAGTGTGAGAGAAGAGTGAAATACATGGAGGATAATAAGATGATGATGAAGAACAGTGGGTAAATTGAGAAGAGAAGAGAGCCTAGACCAACGCCTTTGAAACAGCGTCGTTTAAGAAGCCAGTAAAAAGTAATAGCAACAAAGGAGTATAAGGAATATGTCACTTGGAACATGCACCCCAATGTGTATAGCAGCTCTATCAACAATAACCAAAGTATGGAAAAAGCCCAAATGTCCATTGTTGGATGAATGGATAAAGAAGATGTGGTTTATGTATACCATGGAGTATTACTTGGCAATCAAAAACAATGAAATCTTGTCATTTGCAACTATGTGGATGGAACCAGAGGGTATCATGCTAAGTGAAATTAATCAGAGAAAGACAAATAACATATTATCTCACTTCTATGAGGACTTTAAGATACGAAACAGATGAACATAGGGAAGAGAAGCAAAAATAATATAAAAACAGGGAGGGGAACAAAAATATAAGAGACTTAAATATGGAGAACAAACAGAGGGTTACTGGAGGGGTTGTGGGAGGGAGATGGATAAATGGGTAAGGGGCATTAAGGAATCTACTCCTGAAATCACTGTTGTACTATATGCTAACCAACTGGGATGTAAATTTTTTTAAAATTAATTTAAGAAAAGGTATATGTCACTTGGATCCTCCAGGAAACAAACATGGAGAAAGGGGAGAACAGAAGTTTTGCTGAGAGCAACAGCTGTGAAAGGAAAAGGAAAGAAGCAAGATTAGGTGGGTAGGGGGTTGGACTGACACAGACCAGACTAATCCTCCACCACCCAGTGAGAAGCTCCATAGCAAAGATCTGTGCTAGAGAGTCCCGCGCTGTAGGGAAATGTCTGGGCCATTCTATCTCAGCTTTGGTCAGTCATTGGTCCAGGGGCCACCCTAGAAGAGTGAGGCCTTGGCCCAAAGATGCAGGGAATTCTGAGGGAGGCTCATTTAGGCAGTAAGTCCTTTCTCAGAGGGGATCTGAGGGCTTCATCTTCATGACTGCCGCAAGGAGTAAGTGGGAAAACACCATCAAGAATTGTCACAAAAAACTCTGGTTTCTCTTCAGATGGCATAAATCTTTCCCCTTTTACTAAAGAATTGTCACAAAAGCCAAAGGAAGAGCTATTAGGAGGGAGTCATAGACAATTTCCAAAGCCTCCCAGCAGGAAGGTATATCACTTAGCCCCCACAATAGTAAGATGAGCTTTACCACCAAGAATCAGCTACAATGGAGGGAGAAAAGCCCTGAAAGGGAGGTGGCCAGGAATTGGGAAGGGGATGTAGAGATAGAGGGAGGTCCAGACAGTGGGTGCAGTTAATTCCTTCAGGGAGCTCTGTTGAGGAGAGAAGGAGACGCAGAAGGTAGAACCTGAAGGAACATTTAGGAGGCAGGGAACAGGAACAGGACAGAGAAAAGGCGAAAGGGTCACGACTCTGATGTAGCTGCTGATCCTGCCTCAGTGGCTCTCCTTCCCACCTGGATCCACCTGCCACCTTGGGCAAGGGGGCAGTTGGCTGGTTCATGGCTGGTGAGCAGACCAGAGGACAAGACAGTGCCCTGGGAGGCAAGCAGCATAATCCCACCAGCAGAATGGTTTAGCCCACTTTCTTTGTCATTGATCCAAGTTCAGCCCCCACCATCACTCCCTGGAGGTCTCACTGAACTGCACAATCATAAGTCATTGTCCTAATAGCTTTATTAGGGGGAAAAGGTATTAAAACCAGCTTAATGAACCCAGGACACAGAAGGCAGCAGGCAGCACACTTGTCACCTCACTTCCTTTGGCCTCTTGGAGTCGACCAGAAAATGCTTCAGTCTTCAGGACTGGGGCGATTAACCCTTGGACAGAAGTAATGCGAGCCATAAACATGTTGTGAGCTTGTTTTCTTCCTTAAAGGCTTTATAATAGGAACGAGTATCTCATGGTAACATGTCATCATGGGGCAAATAAAGTCTGGTTGGAGTGAGTGCCTGAAGCTTGCCTCCTCTCAAATCTCTGCCTTGATCAATAAAAGATCACAACGAGGCAGCTTAGAGCTTAATTATTTACTATTTCTGTGCTTTTGTATAAGAGAAATTTTTTCTAAAGAAATCAAACTGCCTGCTCAGTGCCATATGGAGTCAATATCCTGTGCTCTACGAGTTGTTAATGAATTAATTAATCAACTAATGGCAGCGAAGGTCTTCGGAGACCATAGATACTCAGCTCCCAAAGGGAACACTTTTCACTCGTATTGGCAATAATTTAAAATCATTCTTTATTTCCTAAAAATCCCAGATAATTTCTTAGCCAAGAACTCATTGGATTGTGTATATTTTCAGTGTCGATTGTTTTGATAATGTTTTCCTATTTTGTTTTTCATGTCATTTCCACTTTACAAAGCCAACTCCCAATTACCTGTGGAAATGGAAGAATGAGAGTCCGTGAAGAAGGGAAACACCTCCTTTTAGCCAGTCAGTGGCAACAACAGTCCCTCGATCAAGGCATTATGAGTCTTTTCCCTGACTTCTCTAGAGAACAGTGAAATTAGGGAAAATCCAGGAAATGAAAGACAAAGGAGCAGATATCCAGGTCTAAAACATCCCACAAACTAAATTATGAATCCTCAATGTAATATTAATAGTAACCATAGGCAAGAAAGGTAGTTTAAGGTCTTCCCAGTAGTAGTAAAGGATGCATGAGAAGATAATTACAGGATAGCAGAATTAAATTAAGACTTGCTCTTTAGGAAAAAGGGTGGGCTGGACTTTGCTATCAAAGATAACTATGAAACCTTACTGGAAGACTGCTTTAAATAAGAAATAAATAAGGTGACAGTATGTTGAGTAAGATGCATGCCAACGGGAAGGATTGAGACAGCTCAGATGATTTTACAAGATTCCCAACACTTTCAGAAGATTAAGGAAAGAAGAGATTAACCTAGTGGAAGGAGGAATGGCAGGGCTAAAGATGAGAGATGAAGTGTAAGGAAGGTTAGGATGAGCCTCACCCAATGAGACACCCACTGTGGGAGAGGGGCAGGCAGAAATCTCACTATATTTTAGAGCCACATCTTACTGAATGCTTACAAAGTTAAGTCCTGGTCCAAGCTTGGAATTAAATAGTCACCGAATCCTTTTATCAAACCTGTGTCAGTGGTTGGGCTATACCCAGGTGGTAAAAGCAGCAAATGTAATGAGAAGTGTTTGCATTATCTCCAGCTCAGATACCAGATTGGGGGCATTGGGGGTGGGGGGAGACAGTGGATGGGCATGACCAGAGATGGAGACAGGCTGTCTGTCAAATGACAGTAAGAGGTTTTCATTTTGGGCCAACCTATCACACTGATTCATTGTCTCTGTGTTTCTGTCTCCTCTCTCCTCTCTACTCTCTTCTCCCTCTCTCTTCTCTCTCTCTCTCCCCTCTTCTCCCTCTCTCTTCTCTCTCTCTCTCTCTCTCTCTCTCTCTCTCTCTCTCTCTCTCTCTCTCTCTCTCCTATTGAGGAGAAAAACAGGAAAATTGGAAGGGCAAAAGGGGATTTTATCTGCCAGAGCTGAATGATGTGCTCTTGGCATTGCAGTTGGAATTTGGAACACATTTTTCCATGGAAACTTTGATGCAGATGGTGATTGAGACCCATCAGGAGGGCAGGGAGAGTGTGAAAACAACCAATGCTGGGGCCAGAGAGACCACAGGGTCCTGGTTTTACCATGTACACGCTGTGTGTCCTTGGGCAAGCTACTTAAGCTGTCTGAGCTTTGTTTCCTTTGATACAGAGTTGTGAGAATTAAGCATCAAAATAACATATAAAGATGGAGTAAAGATTCAGGCACATAAGCGAAGCTCAGTACGTGTGAACTGTGTCGGTACAGTTAGTAAATGACAAGGCTGCAGCACACTGTGGAATATGTGGGTTTTTGTGGTCCAGATTTGGAACTCAACCACCATTGTTTCTATAAGAAAAAGCATTCCGAATTCAAGCAACCCACTTAAAAAAAAGTTATACTCCCAAATTAATTTACAAATTGAGCACTGTCTGTTCTTGTTTTTTAGCATCCTGTGCAGATCTAAAATCACTTGATACATTTAAGAACATAAAATGTATTATGTATAACTTGGTTGCTCATAAAATTATCATGTTTGATATATTTAGAGATGTGAAGACTAGGGAAGAAAAGAAATTCATAAATATGTGGGGGATTTATTTTTCCAGTTTGGGGAAGAAAAGGCAAGGAGCTCTAGGGAGATGAAAATTCTTAAGGTCTTCCCATCCTTACGGTGATCTAACTCCCCTCTCCCGGACAAGCAGAATCCTGCAGTGTGAGACAAGATGCCAGCAGAGGACCAGACTGGTAGACAAGCAACAAAGGGCCACCTTGATCCCTCTGAAGTTTCATGAATGTCTTGTTTCACTGTAAAGGAAGAGTGGCTCTGGCATTTATTAGGTTGCCACTTCAAAGGTGTTCCTTTGGCCATCAAGGAGGTTACAAAGTAGGTTTGGAGAATCCTAGGCACATACACATCCTCAGAGGAGCAGCTGTTGTGGGATCTATGTGGATGCCTGAGCTTGCAAGTGTCATTTATTTATAAGAAATAAGTCTTTATAAAAGAAGTTCAGGTGAGTAAATGGGAGAAGGGATGAAAAAGATGGTGACTGTAGCTTGGAATCCTTTCAGCTCCATGTAATGAAAGACAGTTTTGAATAAATGAGAGCAAATCAAATAAGGGCACTTAGCTCACATAACATGAAGTTGGGAACAGGAGCATATTCAGCTTAATTCAGTGGCTCAATCATGTTATCAGCAACCCAATTGCTTTCTATATTTTGGCTCTGTCATCCTCAGCATGGTGCCCTTTACCTTCAGGCTTGAATTCTCATGGTGGCAAGTTGGCTGCCACAGCTCCAGGCATCGTGTCCTCAAACAGAAATGTCCAAAGGCCTAGGGAAAACATTCTTTTCTTATATATCTTTTAAAGAGTAAGGAAAACATTCCCAGAAATAGCCGTACACACATGCTTCACATCTATCTTATTGGCCAGAATTCTTTCACGTGCTTATTTCTAAAATAGTCACTGGTAAGCAGAATGTCATTAATATGGTTGATTTCTACTAATGGAGATTTATTTCTTGAGGCTGAGAAGAGGTCCAGTGCCCAATAGCTAGAAACGAGAACAAAATCAATTCTGCTGGTAGCAAGGATGCCTGCAATACCACTACCAGGCCATCTGAAACGTCAAGAAAGCTAGGGAAAGATGGCACTCCCCATTGGAACATGGCTTCTTCTACACAGTCACTGTAAAGGAACAGCACTTTCTAAAATGTTTACCCTGGGCAGGAGACATGAGTGGAAAGTGAATCCGCACAAGCCTATATCCTTCAGACGCTGTCTTGTCTATACAATCTGAGGGCCTCATTCAGCTAGAAAGACCCAGTCCCTCGCTTGTTCTAGAATCCCTCACCTGAAGCCAAAGAGTCTGAGAGCTTTTAGGGACCAGTGCACAATATTTTTTTTCAATAATCAAATATAAAATTTCATCCATTTCTTACAAGGCATGAACTCATTTTTCCCCATTTCTCTCAGACCATTAAATCCTTTGAGATGAGGCATTGGATGATAACTACCCTCCCTGGACAGTTTCTGATGTCGTTGGCAGGAGCAGTACTGGACTTCCAGGCACTACCTTCATTACTCTGATAAGCATTGTGTTTAAGACGAATTCATTAGAATGATATTTCATATCACATTAGGGAATGCACTATTTGATCCAAATGTGAGGGCAGTGAGGATTTCTCCTCCTCTCTTTTACCTGCTGCTGCAGAATAAAAGGGCGCCGTCAACCTGTAAAAGGCAATGACCTCATTCACTTTAATAACCTCTGCCCCTTTGCCCAGAATGTTCATTCTGTACCAGAGGAGAAGAATTTATGGGCATATTTAGGTTCTAGTCCACCATCACCTTTAGCAATCCTAATTAATCTCTGGGATAATCATTCCCATTTTTTAAAAATGGGCCAAGTTAATTGGCATGAAGTTCTCTTAAAAATTCTCTCTTCCTTCAGATGTTCTACAAGTTTTTGAAAAGAGCCCCTTAGCATGAAAATTAAGATCTGAAGTTTCCCAGCAGGAGGAGATTTGCAAAAGACTCTAAAAGGTGATATATACCTAGATTTACTTTCTTTACAGTTTCAGGTTAGCGCAACTTTATTTTAGAACCCCGAGGATTGTTTGTAGTGGGAAGGGGCTCCAAGGAGCCAGCCATCAGCACCCCTGCCAGTAGGATAGATGCAGCAAAGTCGTTGCTGACATGGTACCATGCCAAGAGCACCAGAAAATTCTTGCAAACATCTCTGCTGCTCTAAAGTACGGTACATAGCCACCACTTAAAGAGTCATTCCTTCCCAAGATGCAGGTGAGGTTGGAAGAATGTTCTCCAAGAGAGATCATACTCCAACAGTGTAATTTAACACTAGCGTGTAATTGACCATTAATGCAGACAAACTCATGGAAAAGGGGACCATGAGAATGAGAAGAGGATAAAAACAGGAGGTGGAAGGTGGTAACATGATTTCCTAAATCCCCTCAGGGCAGCCGAACCTGTCTCTAGCAAGACTGAGGACAATTCCAACAAAACTACTCTATTTAAAAAGGCAGGGAAAGGCTGGACTAAATCTTATTTCATATGAAATTTTAAAAAGTCTCTGTGGCATGACTAGGGATCGAGTGATCTTTCATGACCCTACTGGCATGAAAGTTCTTTCCTCCCCCATTGTTGATCTGCTCACCTAGGACCTTTCTGATCTATCACAAGCCCACTGCCCCAGTTATATTCTCCTGTGCTTTTATGGTAAGATGCTGATAGGAAACACAAGATTCCTGGGTTGGAGATGAAGGATTACTTATTACTCACAGTAATAGCGGCCAGAGTATCAGCATTTTGCACCATTCCCTGAAACCTAATTCCCACGAGGTGATGTGAAGAGGGTCAGAAGACACCAGCACATGCCAATGAGACACAATACAGAAGACATATGTATCTTACAGACTTCAGAAGAATCTGCATCTTTGATCCTTAGCAACATACCTTCCTTTTGCTCGTGAGGGAGATACCTTTCAAGGCTGTAAACAAACATGTCCTTCTCTTGGCACAAGACACTATCTCTATCTTCCAAGGCTGTTTGCTATACCAACAATCTTGAATAGATAGTTTATAACTATTAATAGGCAATGAGTACTGTGCTCAGAATATGTGCAGAAACATGGCAAACCCATAGAGAATTGTCTCCCAACAGAGTGCAGATTGAGAAGGATTTACTATACCCAGCCTTGATGGGATGTCAGTTAGTGATTTCTGCAACTAACTCTGGAGAATGCACTTGCAGCATTAATGCTACATATTGCATATTACATGATTAGTTACCAAAAAAAGATATAAAGTATAAGAATTAATAAGAGAGTTCAGTGGCCATTATAAAATAAATATGTAAAAAATAGATTCCTAATATACCAGTAAGAACTAGTGAACTAGTTAGAAAATATAATGAAAAAAAGATGACATTTGAAATACCGTTTAAAAATATGAAATATCCAGAAACAAAGCTAACAAGAAATATGCAGGACAAAGTAAAAAGGACCATATATTTTCAAAAAAGGACATTAAAAATTAGAATAAGTTTAGAAACATCCTATGTACCCGGGAAGAATTCACTATAATCAAGATGTCAACTCTCCTCCAAATTCTTCCATCTAGTTAATGTCATTATAGTCCCAGACATTTGGGTATTAGTTTGCAGAAGGGAGAGGTGATCATCCAGGGGAAACATTTGTTTTTATTGGTTGAGCCCTAGATTAACAGATTGTTCTAGTCATCCTTAGTTGGCCATCCTATCTAGTTTGTCAATTTTACAGAGAAATTTCTTGATCTGCAGCTCTCTGTGATTTAGGGAGAGGAACATTAATATAATAGATCCCTTCAAGTTCTGCTTCCCGTCTTGCTAAGAGCAAGTTCCACATCTGTAGCCTCTGACTCTTTGGTGAAAAGGCAATGCCAAAGTCTGAAGACAAAACCCTCATTTTTAAGGTTTGCCCTATTGGACTCCTCCACCGTACCCAAAGTCCTGCAGTTGAGATTTTTGCAACAGATCATATGAACAATAAATAAGGGAGCAATAGAAATGGAATTAACTATATGGTTCCAGCACCAATAAACCTCTAAAAGAGGTTCAATGAGGACCTTTTAGCAGCTCTTCGGTGCCCTGTGTTTTGATCTCATGGTGTCAGCTATAATGTATCAGAAAGCTGTTCTAATTAGCCCAGCCCACACCCATTCCTCAGCAACTTGAACGTTTTGCTGACCTGAAAATGACCAGGAAAAACAGTGGAGTCTCCTGGCTCTTTTATTCACAGGATGCTGTCTGTTCTCCAGATTCCTCTAACGATAACACAACAGCTATGTTGTTATGTTAATTCCATGTCTACCTGCATCCTCTTTGCCTAACAGCTAATCCAGATCCAGCACCTGAGACAAAGGAAAAAAAGCCCTGGGAGGTGGTCGCATCACAGGAAATTTACTCTTTCCCCACCCTCTCCACTTACCAAGAAGCAAGAGAGATCCCCCTCATGTTTAAAATGGTCAGGAAAGCATTTTCTTGCTACCTGGTTTCCCTGGGCATTACCTCACCTCACATAAAAGTTCAAACTAATCAAGAATTCAAGAGCTTCCAAACAAAAAAACAAAAGACAAAAAAATTCCACTTATGTGGTGTGCTTCCAATTCTAATCACATTTATGTAGGACAGCTACATAATTTGTGGGGCTCGGTGCAAAATGAAAACACAGGCCCTCTTGTTGGGAAATTATTAAAAATTTCAAGACAGCAAAAGCAGAGGATTAAATGGGGGAATGAGGCCCTTCTGAATACAGGGCTTGTGCAGTAGAACTGGTTGCAAATCCATGTAGCCAATCCTACATTTACGTTTTAGTATTGCCCAGGATTTGCTGCTTCAAGTTGACTCCTCTTTTCTGTAGATTTTACAAGGTTAAGTCTCAGCTTGCATCAACAGCAAGGTTGTAGACAAAAGGAACACTAGGTCTCCAGATGAGTTCAGACCTGGGGTGGGGGATGTGGGGTAGAAGGCAAAAAGTCTGTGTCCAATGCAATTATTGTTGAAACAGCAGCTTGGCAATAGCAGGTGGCTGCAACTATAGCTCTATTGCCCCAGCCCTGTTCCAGATTTGCAACTCTGGGGACCTGTCACACTTCCAGAGAGGTAGGACTTAGAAAGGACAATCAGTCCATCCTGTGATGGCGGGGGGGAGGGGGGGAGCGGGGGGGGGGGGGGATGTTCACTGGATGATCACAGGCAGAAGGGCCATACGTAGGATTCCTGCTTCAGAGAAGAGTATCCCAGACTGACAGCTAACAGATCCCAGACAGCCCACAGACACACTTTGTTTGGCTTACCATATTTTAAAAACTGTAAAACTTCATCCTAAATCTGGATTCATGTCTTTCACAAATAATCAGAAGAGCTAGAATTTCTGAGCCCACATCTTTGCATGGCAACAACCAGTTAGAGTTGAGAAAACACTACCCTTAGACGATATGCTTTCTGGGTCCCCACAGACCCCAGCTTCCGTATTATTCTATACCATCCTGATTAACATATGCCTGATACCTTAATTCTTCATGGGCTCTTCCAACTCTGAGAAGCCACTGGGGGTCCAGCCTCTAATATGGACCAACATGGGACAGAGTACAAGTGTAGTACAATACACTATAATTTCTATAGCTAACTATCAGACTTCTGAATGCAACATGAACATAAGTTTAAAGTACTCTTAAAGATGATGATGATGATAGTGGTTGCCACTGTTTAGTACTTATCAGGCATAGTATACAGACTGTATTGTATATTATCTTGTTTAATCCTGATAAAAAGGTTTGGGCCTTAACACAATACCATCTAACTTAGGTGTCTCCTATTATCACCCAACTTCAGACACCCGATGAGATACTTCCTACCCCCACTTTACCAGGGTTCACCAAACTCTGCTATGCCAACAGGACAATACGTAATGCGTTGCCTTAGCAGCCAGGCCATTCAGCTTCTGCCACTCTCTTACCTGTATGGATTGTGAGTTCCAGCAAGACAGAATCCTGGGTCTGCTCATTGGGTCACCTAATGACTTCTTTATGATGGAATCTCAGAGTACTACATCCAGGAAAAAGGGACCGACTCCCCCCAGTCCAACTATCTCAGGGAATTGCCCACTGTGGAGTAGGGGCACTCCAAAAATTAGGTGAGTAGGACCACGGAAGTATTGCTGCAAGGAGCACCCAGGAGCCAAACCTGATTGGCATCCTCCCCAACCAACTTCTCAGCCTCCAGACCAATAATAACTTTCCCATCTCCTCCCACTGTGCCATTTTCCTCTCCATCTGACCCAGGGCCTGACAGTTGTTACCCAAAAGGTATAATACAAGATTGTCTCCTAAGATATTGCTGTGTCCTGTCAGGTGACCCAGGTGAGTCCCTTCCTTCAAAGCCTCAGGACACTCTAGGCCCAAAGGGCCCTCCCATTCACCTAGCCTGGTAGTAGGAAGACTTGTTCCATCTCTGTTTTGGGGCACTAACCTGAGTAAGTTTGATACCCTCACAATGAGGCTGTGTTTAAAAATACTTTGTAAGATTTTTGCTCAGACTTATCCTTTGAAACATCTGTTCTTTGAAGTTTAGGACTAGATGGACATGCTGGGTTCCTGAACAAAACAAGATTATGGTCTTCATAAACCATGAAGGTCACATAATGAGAAAGACTGTCTTTTTCAGGGCCTCCCATATATGACTAAACCAAATGAGAGACCCAAAGCCCATAATTTGTTCAACATCTGAGCGAGATCAGGGTCTTTATCAGTTTCAGCAGAGATAGTCAGATGAGAGACTGAACTGTAGGAGCTGAACTCACCAGAGACTAACTGATAGACCAATATCCCACATTTGCTCCCAGCAGGAGGGTCCTCACTGAGAGAACCCATGCTAGTCATTAGCACTCAGGAGGCCAAATTGCAAGTTCTCTGCTGGGTGAGCTGAGAAGACGAGCCAGGGCAGCCGGACGTCCTTACAGAGAATTACTTTCCAGCTCTGGTCTTGATGATGAATTGCCCTTCTCCACTGGAGGGATATTTCAGTCTGAAGAACCAGTACAGGTCATCTAAAGTCAGATCACACTCTCTTCAGGCAACATTAGAGGAAATCTTTCAAAGTCTTAGTCTCCTGTGTTCCTTTCTCAATATTCCTTATCAGTTACCTTATCTTTCAAAGCCAATGCCATTATGTGATCTCATGTTACAATTTCCCAGATTACTGCTTGTTCTACATTAGCTACCTTTGTGATGGTTGCTTCCCAGAACATGAACAGGGAAGGCCATCTCCCAATTACGGTGACTTATGACTTACTGCCCCAAGCCATCATGTTTTCATTCTTGTAGCTTCAATTTCCCAGAATAGCACTTCCTAACCTTATTCTCCAAAGGAGGCAGGTAGAAGATAATGGAAAAAAGACCAGGAACCAGAATCAGAAGACTTGGTAAGACAATTTCCTAGAAAAAGTTCTGTATCCACAGTTGGAAATGGAGACAGAAAGGCCTTGCTTGCATGCCTATCTTATTGTCAGATAAAAAAAGCTCTTTGTAGGATACAGAAGTGCTGATGCATAGGAGCACATGTACCCCAATGTTCATAGGGGCACTTTCTACAATAGCCTAATCATGGTAAGAGCCTAAATGTCCATCACTGATGAATGGATCAAGATGTGGCATGTATATATATAT
>NC_043704.1:124618073-124625733 GCF_006229205.1 Suricata suricatta | reverse complement strand
ACAGAGGACCATAGGGAGGGGAAGGGGGAAAGAGAGTCGGGGAGAGAGAGGGACACAAATCATGAGAGACTATTGAATACTGAAAATGAACCGAGGGCTGAAGGGGGAGGGGGAGGGGGGAAGGGGATGATGGTCATAGAGGGGAGCACTTGTGGGGAGAAGCACTGGGTGTTATATGGAAGCCAATTTGAAAATAAACTATTATATTTTTTAAAAAGCCCTTTGTAAAACAAAGTGCTAAATAAGCCTTGGGGTGATGGCTTGTCTGGGCAGGTTCAGTGGATTCCAGCTCAAACACACTAACTCTGGGGCTCCTGCTCATGCCACTCTCTTTTACTGCTTCTCTTAATCCTATCCAGCAACAAAGCATGCCCTCCCCTGCCACCCCACACCATACTCTGGTAGCCAAAAGGGCCATAAGTGGGCAGGGATGGGGGAGGGGTGAGCAGAGGGTAGAAATGAAAACCGAAAGCCTAGGACTAGCAAGTTTCCTAGTCATGATCTGTCTGGAGAAGCAGATCTCCACACCCCAAGACACCATCAAAAAGGAACAGAAAACCATTGGATGTTATCATCTCTCAAATCTGGGCCCCACTAACTTCTTAGCTTTGAGATCTTGGAAAAGTCACTTAACTTCTCTCAGCCTTATATAATACAATAGAGAGAAAACACCTAACAGGCTCTCTCTCCTGAGGATTATATAAGTTAGGTAAAGCCCTGATCTCTTAGGGCAGCCCTCCCTGATTTAGTCAGAATTATAGTCTATCCCAGCATCACAAAGCCAAGTGTTCTAGTTTCCACAGGCTTCTTCATCAGGCTTCAATATCAATTATTTGTAGCAACTACAGACACTCTAAAATGGCATGCAAAGTGTTGTGGGGGTTATGGGTGTGTTCGTTTTTCTGGAGAAAGGGCCAACAGCCTATAAAATTGTCCTTGGACCATATAAATGCCCAGAGTCTCTGCTACAAAGAATGTACTCTTCCAGAAAGTAAAAGTACCTGCAGACAGGAAAAGGGTAGACCTTTCTGTTCAGACTTGAGGCTGTGCCACAGACCATCCCACACAGTGAGTTCTATTTAGTATCTTATCTCTATGATTTGCAAATTTCCTTAGACAAATAGAACCATGATGACAGATTAGGGTTGTTTGGAGGTTGGTTTGCTTTGATTCAGTTGTTGCTATTGTTTTCTAGCCTCATGCAGTGATGGATGGACTATAATGGCATGCAGTCCATTCAACAGAGAACAGACAATGAGTGGGCCCACATACACACTTGAATTCCCTCTGAAAACACTCTGTGCTTAAGTTAAGCTATGAGTTGGGCAAGTGGGAAACTGAGGTTTGGGGTTACATAAATTGTCTCTGAAAACTTCTAATGCTAAGCACCAGTTATCTGGCCAATATCTCCTGTACACCAAGTACTCTCTCTCTCTAATACCTCTAATTTTCACAACAAACCCTTAAGCTAGATGTGATTCTCCCATCATCAAGGCAACTGAGACCCAGAAGGTTAATAACTTGACAAAGAAGATTTGAATTCCAAATACTTCCAACTGAACTGGAGGGAAATTTCATTAAAAGCCAGTAAACACATGTAAGACATTTAAGAGTAAGACATTTAAGGGTAAAACAGAAACCAAAAAAGCATGTGAATGGGAAAAAATAGGAGGTGTACATTTATAGAGCCTTAGGTGGAGAAAGAAAGAGCCTTTCTTCCACTTACTACTGCAACATAATAAACCAAATCAGATATAGTAGAATAAAATAGCAACCATTTTATTATGCTCACAGCTTTGGTGGGTCAGAGATTTGGAACAAACACAGCAGAGATGGCTTATCTCTGCTCCAGTATATCTGAGGCCTCTTCTGGGAAGACTTGAAGGCTGGAAGGGACTCAGCGGCTAGAGTCTGGAACCATCCTCTGGCATTTTCACTCATGTCTGGTGTTGATGCGGGCTTGCTACCTGGCATCCCAGTGGGAGCTGTCAACCAGAGCACCTCTCCAGGACCCTCCATGTGACCTGGGTTTCCTCATGGAGTGGCAGCCTCAAGGGGATCGACAGTTTAAGGTGGCAGCTCAGAGCCTCAAAAGCAGGTGTCCAAGCAGACCAGGCAGGAACACCAATGTCTTTTTTTGGTTTAGCCTCAGAAATCACAGGGTCATTTTTGGTACATTCTATTAGAAGCCAGTCACAGCCATTTAAAATAAAACCTCACAGCATTCTATCTATTTTCTAGGACATAAGAGAGATATAAGAACCAGAACAGAAAAGCGATCTGGATGGGATTCTGAGTGCTTCAAGTTTGCAGAGGCCCTGGAGGGTGATTGAAGAGGGGGAATGGGCGCTAATATAGAGCAGAAGGCCAACAAACATATATAATTTAAACTTTTTAAAGTATTGATTTGGAAAAATCAATTCCAAAAATTCTTCATAGATGGGACTCAGTTATTCCAAATCAGGGCTCTCTGACCAAGGCTGAGTTAAAATTTCCTCATGTGCTATGTGGACATAAAGGCTTCTTCAGCAATTTAATCATGTAAACAAGATGCAGGGTCAGGGAGGGTTTGTCTATAACCTACTTAGGAAAAACTGTTCTTAAGAACTTTAGCACTTTAATCACCTTAATTGTTTGTATGCCAATTAATTGGCACTGCTAATTATAAATGAGTTATCTGTTCATTAAAGCAGGCTTAGACGAATGCCAGCTTAAAAGCACTTAGCAGTTAGTGCGGATTGTTGTGTTATCTACAAGCAAAACCTACATCCCTTTAAAAATGTCTACATTATAAGAAAAAAACCATAATTTCTTTTCCACAAATTATGATTCATCCTACTGGGGTAATTTAGCCAGTCTGTAGCAAATAAGACAGGAACAATAAGCAGTGAGAAAGGCAAATCTTCCAGTGAGAAGGATGGAAGGCACTCCAGTAGACTGAGGCAAAAGCAAAACTCTGGGGGAAATGTTTTGAGCTGTGTTTGTAATGAGGGTAAAAACTTGAAGAATAAAGAGAGAGAGAATTAAAAACAGGAGGAAAGACAAAAGAAGGCAAGTGGCAGTGGGAGGTCACAACAGTGAGATCTGGGGTCCCTGTATCATTAGTCTTCAAAAGAAGCAGCCCTGTTCTGATTCCCTGTTGCTGGCTAACACATCACCCCCAAACTGAATGGCCTGAAACAACCTTCTTGTTCTTCTGTTATTGGTATAGTACATGCGGAATACAAGAAGAGCTCAGCAGGGCGCTTCCCCTATGAGCAGCATATTTTCAGCTGTGGCAGCTGGGACAGGATGATCCACCTACAAGACAGTTTCTTCACTTACACATGTGGCACCTCAATGTTCCTTGGCTTTTCTCTCCACATGGAGTTTTATCCTCCAGGTTCTCTCCATGTGGCTTGAGCTTCTCACAGCACAGAGACCTCTGGGTGGTTGGACTCCTTGCATCCTGGCTCGGGGCTCCCAAGAGACCAAGGCAGAAGCTACCAGTCCCCTTAGACAGAAGACGTACAACTGTATGGTGTCTCTTACATTCATACTCCAGTCATCAAGGCTGTCACAAGCCAGCCCAGATTCAAGGGCCATAAAATGGACCTCATCTCTCTATGAAAGGGGTGTCAAAGAATTTGCAGCCATTTGTAATCCACTGCAGGTCCACCATGAATCTGGATGGAGTCATAAGATATTTAAAGTAGACAATGAAAACAATGAAGGTGTTCTCACCTGGGGGCCTTTTTTTTTCTTTTTATAACAGTTCTAAACTTCTATTTTTACCTAAAAAATAAAGTTAGAGTTGTATAAGCAATGACATGTTAGGCACTTAAACCCAACAATAAAAAAGCGAGCTGGGATGTAAACTAAGTCTTTGGAAGGAAGTTCTATGTCTTCTCCATTTAAAAGTTTGCTTTGAATATGGCTTCAATACAAACAATCCCTTTTATATGAACCAGAGTTAGTCTCTCACTCTGACTAAACACCTTGATGTGCTGTGTTGAAAGTGAAGATGTCTTCCCTCTCCTTCTCCAACATACCATTGGCAAATTAGTCACCAGGTCATATCAGTTCTTAATGTGTAGGATCTCCTGCACTGTTCCACGTCCTCCTATTTCCATTGCCTTGCCTTCCACAGTCCTTATCACCATGTGCCTAACATGTCATTAAATTTGTTACAGACCTCCCTACATTCTACAACCCTTTTTCACACTCATGACAAATTAATGCCTCTTCCAGTTTAGAAATTACATATTACATAATATTATGTAAATTACATATTACTTCCGTAGTCTTTTAGTATTGTCCTTAAATTTTTAACAAGTTAATGTAGCTACCCTCCTTCTGAGTAATAAAAAGGACCTTAAATGCCTTGAACTTCCAATCTCCTCCCTTTCCTGTATGTTATTACTGTCCAGTAATATAGTCTATGATGATGACTTTCATATTCTTAGCCAATACTTTTATTTCTTTACCCAGTCAATGAATATTTAGATTTATCTACAAGTTTAACAACTATTTTGGTTTGTTTTGTTTTTGTTTGTTTTTTTTAAACTGAAGTATAACTTACATACAATTTTATATTAGTTTTAGGTATACAAAATACTGATTCAACAATTCTATAACTTAATGCTCAGCACAATAAGTGTGATGTGGTCACCATGTACACCTACAATATTATTACAACATTATTCGCTAGAACCCCTATGCTGCACTTTTCCTCTCTGTGACCTATTTATTTTATAATGTGAAGTTTGTACCTTTTAATCTCCTTTATCTATTTTGCCCATCCCCCAAACTGTTTGTTCATCATTATTTCTTGGGCTCAATTTCATTCTTTATGAAGCACATCCTTTTTATACAAGTGGTTCTCAAAGTTGATATCACACTATAATCACCTAGGAATGTTTTTTAAATCCCAGTTCCCATTCTGTACCACAGAAGGATTAAATCCAAACTCTAGGGGTTCACACAGGAATCAGTATTTTGTAAGCATCTTCTGGTAATTCTAATGTATAGCCAGAGTGATCACCTTCATTTTCGAAAATCTTTCAGCAAAGTTCTCTTAGTGGTAAATTATCTCTGGTTTTCTCTGAAGATGTTTATAAAGACATTCACCTTCATATGGAATTATAATGAAGCTGAACTTAGAATTCTAGATTGATAATTTTTTTCTTTTAGCATGTAAAAAAAAGGTTATTCCACTGTCCTCTGGTTTCTTTCTCTTTTTTTTTTAATGTTTTATTTATTTTTGAGAGAGAGAGAGAGACAGCCTCAGCAGGGAGGGTCAGAGAGAGAGGGAGATACAGAATCCGAAGACAGGCTCCAGGCTCTGAACTAGTTGTCAGCACAGAGCCTGACACAGGGCTCGAACTCACAAACCACAAGATCATGACCTGAGCTGAAGCCGGACGCTCAACTGACTGAACCACCCAGGCTCCCCTGTCCCCTGGTTTCTATAGTCTCTTTGATGAAGTCTGCTCTCAGGCTAATTTCCTTCCTTATTAAATAGTCTTTATTTGCTTTATGGTTGCTTTTATATTTTTGTCTTTGTCTTTGAGGTTTTCGAGTTTAATCAATATATGTCTGAATAGGGACTTTGTTTTACTAAAAAGGACAAGTATTTGAAATTTATTATATTTCCTGAATTTGGAAATTCATGTCTTTCAACATTTTGGAAAATCTCAAGGCATTAGCTCTTCGAGTATTATCTTTCTCTCATTCTTTCCACTGTGTCCTCAAAAAATTCTTATTTTCTATTTCTCAATCTTTTTCATCCTATTTCCATGTCTTTTAATATTGCTTTCACATTTTCCTTCTTTCTAATCTCTCTTCAAACACCTTCTAGTTTACTTGTTAGTAGCCTAATCTACTACTTACCTTGGCTTTTGAGTTTTTAGTTTCAGTTTTATAGTTTAATCTTTAGAAGTTCTATTCTATTCTGTATAAAACTGGCTGATAATTATATATGCTCTATTTCTTTATTGTAATTTTTATTCTGTCTTTTTTGTCTTCAATCAACTTAAATAACTTTCTTTAGAGAATATGTCCAGTAATTCCATTATCTGAAGCCATAGAGACTTAATTCTTTTGTCCCTTTTGGTGGATTGTCCACTTGTGGAAGATTGGTTCCTTGCGTGCGTGGTAAGTTTGAATCATGATCTTGAGTTTGGCAGGACTTTAGCTGTAGAAATCTTGCGTAATCGAATTTAAGAGATGTCCTTCCAGAGTCAGGCTCCATAGGTGCTACTAGTCTGGAACCAATTTCATGTTAGTTTCTTTGCTTGGATTTCCTGGAGCATGCAAGTAAGGACAATAGGATTGTCCTTATGAATTCTCATGAGACATTTTTCCCCACTCAGCAAAGCCAGCTGGGTATCTTCATAGGGTTTTTAGTATTGTTCTGCTTTGTTTTTTGCCAGTAACTTTTCAGCCACCCTTTTACTGAGAGGGCAGCCCTTCAATAAAATGGGGTGAGAGGGGGTCCAGTTCAAATATCTTGCTGCAAGAATGCTCAGGGCCTCAACTTCTTGTGGTCTTTAATCTGAAGTCACTGCTTATTGAGACCAGCAATACATCCCAGGGCCATTGAACTGGATGTTGACTTGCCACTCTATCTTCAATTTTCTTTTCATGTTTTGGTCCCCGAGACTTTCCTTTCCTAACCTCCTGAAAGTTCTGTAATGCATTTAAAAGAGTGTTCATTCCATTTTATTCAATATTCTAGGTTTGTTGTTGTTGCTGTTGTCAAAAGAAGGTTTTTAGCTTCACCAACTAATCAGTTCACCAACTTGCCATAAATGGAAATCCTCATGTACATCTCCTCTAAAGTCTGAAAAGAATACATTATAATTTGCACTGTTCTTTATATTATTAGACAAGCAACATTGTTTATTAATTGATAGTTAAATTAGTAAGGTCACTTTTTTGTTTACAAAGAGTTTCTGTTTTCAAAGAATCTACCCAAAAAAATAAGAAAAAAAAAGTTTTGGGCTTAAAACCAAAAAATTCTTTTCTAACTGTTAAATACTGACACAAAACTTTTTGAAAGAGAAATTGTGAACTTTCCTCTTGCCCTTTAGCCTTTAAGAAACCAATAAGGCATCTATAGAGCCAATGTGGTGAAATCGCTCTCAAAGTTATAGCAACCTAGGAAATGATCCTTTGGGTGTACATTCTACTCTAGTGAGAGCTAATAAAACTAGGGTGGGTATTTTTTGAATATTTTGTTAATAACCCGTAATTAATAGCTCTCAGCAAATTTAACTTTATATTCCTTATGGTGAGATATAAACCTGGGTAGACTTAATTTGCCTTCCATTTCATAATTCATTTAGTAAAGCATCAGAGATATGAATGAAATTTAAAAGGGAAAAGTAATGATGTGGGCCAAAATGAAGTTTTACCAAGATAAATCTGTGGATTCCAGTAAGTCAAATTACTTCTAACACAAAGCAGCTTGGCCCAATGAAAGAAAAATAAACTTTTCCAACTCATCCAAGACTTCTTTGAATTATTGAAATTTCCCCACACCCCTCTTTCATCCTTTTATATGCCTCACTATGTCCATACCTTCCATTTTTATACTATAATATCTTCAACTCCAAATTCTACAGGGTTCCCTGCCCCTTTTTCTTTTGAGATATATATATATATATATATATATATA
>NC_043704.1:124614852-124617973 GCF_006229205.1 Suricata suricatta | reverse complement strand
AGAGAGAGAGAGAGAGAGAGAGAGAGAGAGAGAGATACCAGCCCCAGCACTAAATTAACATCAAAGATAAATCACTACAAGGGCTGTGAAGTTTTACCCTATAGAACTCACATATAAGTATGGATCAATTATTCTGGTCAGATAAATTTTGTAAAGCATTCCCATGAAGTAGACAAATTGGGAAAATGTATGGTTCCCTGCAAGTGGGTGCAGCTCCATGGACACAAAGCTTGATCCGGAGGCACTGGTGGAATGTCACCTTCCTGTTGTCCCCTCAGTGGGGAGCTTTGCCGGAGCACACCACTTGCACAATCCTATGTTCAAACCCACAAGTCTGATTCTAAACCCCACAGTATGGTCTTTCCGTTCATAACAGTGATTCATGATCACTCAGTGTTTGTCTCTAAAAAGCTGGATTTCACTTATTTCCTCTCAGTCATCTCCAAACAAGTTAATTGTCCTTTATGGAGAGCTTAAATCACCTGATCTTTGGATCATGGTGCTCCACTCTACTCGCTCATCAATGTCCACTGCTAAAGAGGACTCCCAGAGCTCTATTTCCTTGACCTCTGAGCCTTTCTGGTGAGAGGGACAATCACTCTATTATAACTAAGCAAACCACACCTCCCACCTCTCTAGCACAAACAGTGGCAACATGGCTGCACATCTCCAGCCTTAAACAGGCTCTTGCTAATGGAAACTCTGACAAATCACAAAGCAAAAGCAGCAATAGCAGGCACCAGGGTAATAATTTATTTTTAATGCCGTTGCTGTCTTTAACAGTGCAATTTCCTCTAGGGTGTTTGCTTTGAGATTGCAAGATAATTACATCTCAGAAACCAGGCTAATTACAGTTAACAGCCTGAAAACCAAAGGAACCCTTCCTTTCACCCCCACCTTTTTTTTCCACTAGAATACTACACAAATTCCAGTTAAAATGTGCAGCATCGTTTAGGAAGCCAATTTGACTACAGCTTAGAGGTTCATTCTCCCCTCCTAGCCGCACATGTATAACTTGCATTGATGTGTATCAGAGGGACCTGAGTAACACAGCCTCACTGATTAGAATAAATAACAGCACATAGAAAGGAAACAATGACAGCAATTTTCCAATAGAAATAAAAGTCTAAATGTTTTTGGTGGAAAACCAGGGTGGGAGTGTGGATTCATGCTGCAAAGAAAAGATTACCTGTGGCTTCTAGATACTCTTTAGAGTCTCCTGGAGTAAACAATCAATGAATTTGAGCCATCTGTAGTTGAGGAGATGGAAGGGATGTGAAAAATCATCTGCTCAATTATCATTCCATCAAAATCGCAAAGCATCATGTGCTGATCTAAAAGTCTTCAAGAATGAGAATTCCATGACCTGGTCATTCAGTGAGAAAACATTTTCTATCATCTCTAGACACCATGCTTTGAGGTGGGGATATACAAGTGGATTTTATAATTTTTTTATAATCCTTACATCAAAAAGTTCTCCCAATCTTAAATTTATTTTGATGCAGCTTCAGACCTTTTCCTCCACTGTGGTTTAGCTGAGATAAAGACTCTCTCAAATAGATAGAGCTGCCCCTGCCCTCTCCTTTGAATGGTATAACTTTCCATCCCAAGTTCTTCCCAACTTTTTATGCAATATTCCCAACATTCATGCAAATGTGCATATTATTTCCCAAATTGTCTCCAGTTTCTATTACCCTTTGAAATGTGGAAGCCAAACATTACTAGTTTTGGCTCAGTTTGGCATCTCCTAGAAACTAGGGCCTGGATTTTTTTTTTCTTCCATTTGTAGGGAAAAGGGGACTGGACTGGGAAAAGTGAAGAGGAAATCCAATATTATGAATTTTCACATAAAAATTCATTCCTACTTTGATAGTGTCTCCAGAACTTGTCTACCTGACATCATAGTCTCAAACATACTGTAACTAAAACCAAGCTGCTTCTTCAGGCTTTTGCAGAATACAGGTAGAGTTCCACATCCTATTCATAAAAAGCGACATATTGGCCCTTCCCATCATCCTCCTTGCTAGAGGCTCCTAGTTGCTAATAATGTAAAATTTGCATGCAAATGGTATCTTTCATAGTAACAACTCCTTAGCAACACTACTTGACTTCATTATTTTAACTAACACGTATTGAGTGCTCATCAAGGGGGAGGGACTCTACCATTTTTGTTCCTATTCAACTTCTCTTATTAGCTCTCCCCTTAAAGAGGAGGAATTGCTAATCTTATTGATCAGGACAGTCAGTGGAGCCATTTTTTACCAGCAGACAGGATTATTTTGCTCTAAAAGTCAGCACCCAGGTATAGTGCTTGCCTTTTGGCCTCAGACCCAGGTAGGTCCTGGTACTAGAATTGGGTCAGCCACCATAATTCAGTCTTCTTCTACTCTGAGACCAGGCTGGGAAATGTCCTATGAATTACTCTTGGGACAAGCCACCTTTGTCTGCTCTTTGTTTCTATCTCTTCACAGACATGCCTGAGCTTGATGCCCTAAGATTTAGGTTAGGGGCTGATACAGAGGTGAGAGGTCCCCCATTCTTCTCAGATCTGAGCCAAGTCTCTTTCCCAGTTTCATCACAGTCCTAAATTGGGTTATAGGTTGCTTACCTGAGGAGCAAATTTAATAGCTTCCCAGGAAGACCTTGGGAAGACAAAGAAGATAGAGCAGGATTTGAATATCCAGGCTATCAAATCATTGCATTAGCCCAAAACCTCACCTCGAGTCTCTAAAATTGACTATATATCATGCCAGGTGCTAGACTCCAAGGAGACAGTCATATGAAGCACAACTGTCTCCTCCAGGGGCTTATGATCAAGAGAAACATTTTATCTACCTTAGAAAATTAAGTTTGCATTGTCATTATCTGAAAGAAATCTTACCCTTACAAGAGAGCATTTGTTTTGTTTCTTGGTTTGTTTGTTTGTTTGTTTGTTTGTTAGAATATTATATTTTTCTTTATTTTTTAAACTTTTTTAAATAGTTTATTGTCAAAGTGGTTTCCATACAACACCCAGTGCTCTTCCCCATAAGTGCCCTCCTCCATCACCACCACCTCTTTTTCCCCCTCCCCTTTCCCCTTCAACCCTCAGTTCATTTTCAGCATTCAATAGTCTCTCAAG
>NC_043704.1:124613304-124614752 GCF_006229205.1 Suricata suricatta | reverse complement strand
CTAAAATGAACAAAGCAAAAGACTACAGTTGTTGGAGAGGGTGTGGAGAGATGGGCACCCTCATACACTGTTGGTGGCAATGTAAACTGGTGCAGCCACTCTGGAAAACAGTGTGGAGGTTCCTCAAAAAACTATCCATAAAAATAAGTTTTTAGGGTAGGTTTTGCCTTGCCTAAAAATGTTCCTAGGTTATTCTTAAAAATTATACCATCTATCATCCCTTTATAACTTTAGGAATGCAATCCTTCTATGCTTTCTTCTTATGTTTTTTCCCCTGCAGTTAAAGTGAGTTGCTATTGGATGATTTGCAACTGAGTTATATGATCTAAGTCACATGGACTAAAGGAGACCTATTTAAAGCACAAGATTTCTATTTAAAAATTTTTAAAATAGATAAAGCATACAAAAAATTCACTAACCCCCAAATTTCTAAAATGATACTTTCAGAGTAAGTATTTTAAATTTTATACAAATTATTTTCCTATTATTATCAATTAAAATTTTATCCAACTTGAATTCTATTCCCAGAGTTTTATTAGACTTTCTCTCTCATCCTGAATCTTATAAGTTGCAGCTCAACTGTTTAGTTGAACCACCCACTGTGGCCTGCCTGCTTCATGTGACCAGCAGAGACCTTAATAATGGGATTTTCCAGTTACCTGGCAGTGCAGGTAACAGTGATTGACTGTTGACCCAACTTTATGAGAACAATTCAGAAATGGTTTTCTTGTTACTCAGCAACACCTGCCCTTTACCTGCCCTAAAGAGTTGTTCAAAATGATAAACGAAAACTCTTCTGAGGGAAGCATCCTTAAACATCCATCATTTCATTTGTCCCCACAGCTTCCTTTCAAGTAGGAACTTCTGCTCATGAACTCTAATGAGTTAATTCACACAGTTTTGCCTCTAATTTTCCCATTTTGAGGCAGAAATGTCTTGGGGGGATGGGAACCATGCTGTGTGTGATGGGGGTCAGAACGTTGTTCTGGGTGTGGACATTCTCACAGCTACATGCTCCTTAGTTCTAAACTCTTCTCCCATTAAAAAAAGCCAGTTGGTCTCCAGCTGTTGTTTCTATTGCTCCAGAATTGTGGCTGGACATTTTGGACTTGAGGTAGAACTATATCTTTTCATTAATTTCTTCCCCTTTCCCAGTTAGTAGAGTTTCTGAGGCAGAGCCATAAAATATAAGGATATTAATAGAGCATAACACAGGTGCTCTGACCTCACTTTCACAAATTCCCAAATTTCCACAATGAAATCTTTTAAACCACACCTAGACTTCATTTCAAATGCTCTCTTGTGATCCCACCTCATGCCAGTCAGAGGGCTAAAATGAACAAATCAAGAGACTATAGATGCTGGCAAGGGTGTGGAGAGATGGGCACCCTCCTACACTGTTGGTGGGAATGTAAACTGGTGCAGCCACTCTGGAAAACAGTGTGGAG
>NC_043704.1:124557150-124613204 GCF_006229205.1 Suricata suricatta | reverse complement strand
GGGGGGAAGACAGGTGGTGGTGATGGTGGAGGGCACTTGAGGGGAAGAGCACTGGGTGTTGTATGGAAAACAATTTGACAATAAAATATTATGGAAAAAAATAAAAAAGTCAAAAAAAAACTAAATAAACATTAAAAAAAATAAAATAAATAAAATAAAAAAAAACTTATTTTTCCAAAATTTCCTTGAGTTCACTTATAATTTCTCCAAAGACATGCCCCAGTAAGTAAGTAAGTACATCCCATTATAGAATTCAGTAGGGTAGTAAAGATCTGCTTATACCAGGCTTCTCTCTGATCACTGTCATGATTTTCTATTCATTCATTCATGAAAATTATTTTTCTCTAATTGGACCACAGATGCACAGAATTGGATTCAATATAATCCTTGATTGATGATCCTCTCATCATAGGTCCATGCCGGAGCTACTTTTATTTAGTTATTTTAAATAATGTGTGAAGCATTTATGAATGCACTACCCTCCTCCCCAAAAAAACCTGGAACTTCGAGAGAGAGATCTATATCTAATCACATGCTTCCCTCCACCTCTCATTCCACCTTCCTATTTCCCTTCCCCCCCTGAGATAAGCATCCTTTTGAATCCCAATTTCACTCCTTCCTTTACTTTGTATATAGTTTTATTGCATTTATATGTACTCTATATGTATATATAGAGAGAATATAAATTATATATACAAAGTATATATGTATATATATATATATATTACTGTTTTTTATTTTATTTTTTAAAAGGGTATCATACTGTAAGTAACCTTTGGGAAACTACTTTTTTTCCTTAACATGATATTTGTATTCATCCATATTGTTGCAAGTTACTGTGGTTCATTTGTTTTTGGATAATAACAGATGATATTATGTCATGGAAATATTTTATCATTTGCCTCCTACTCTCCTAATGTTGGGCATTTAGGTTGTTTCCAGGTTTTTGCTATTGTAAAAATACTGCAAGATCATTCTTGTAGTTGAATCTTGTCATGCATGAACAAGACTTTCTCTTGGATATACACCTAGGAAATTAATTGCTGGGCAAGAGGAAATGTGAATATTTAACTTTAGAAGACAATGCTAAAAAAACTAGACTTCCATGTGAGAAATGCTGGACGATGGTGTAGAACATGGTCAAGTTTGATGGAAAGCCTGTATAAATGTTGACTATGAATATAGTGTTCTTTTGGAGTAAGATGCTGTTGAATGGTTAACTTGTGCATTTCTCATTTTGATGTTCATGTATGTTAATATGAAATAAAATCAAAACTGGTACCTGTTTATACATAAAAAAAAAAGAAGAAAATGCTAAACTCCTTTCTGAACTGGTTACATTTTTAACTTCAGGAGATTAGGTCAAACTCTTTTCCAAAGTTATTGCAAGCCTACTTGGCATTGTCAGACATTTTAATTTTTACCCAATTAAATAGGTATAAAATGATATCTCATCGCGGTTCTTATTTGCATTATTCTGTTCACTAATGATGTTAAACACGCCTTTACAAGTTTGTTATTATATGGTATTTTTTTCTATTCATTTGTTCTTTTATCATTTTTCTACTGGTGTGTGTTGTGTGTATGTGTGTGCGTGTGTACATGTGCACTTTTCTTATTGATTTGTAGGAATCCTTTACATTTTTTTAATATTAATCCTTTGTAGTTCTATATGAGTATTTTACCTGTTTATAACTTTTCTTTCAGTTTCCTTAAGGTATCTTTACATTTTTAATCTCTTTGGAGTTGATATGATATGAGGCAAGAATCCATTGTCATCTTTTTCCGTATAAGTAATGAATAAGTAGTTTTTTCCAGCTCCATTTACTGACCACTCTTTTTCTCTTGCTGTTCTGATATGTTATATATGTCACACCCTCCAAGGTCTCATCTATGCTTCCCTAACCTACTCCTCTGGTCCATTTGTCTATCTCCGTACCAACCTATATAGTCCTTCCTCTCTGCTCTTGCTTTTCAAAAAATAACTTGACTGCTCTTGGCCCCTACCCCTACATATGAAATTTGGAATCATTTTATCAAATACTATGAAGAACCCTGGTTTTTTTATGGGAAATATATTGAATCTACAGATAATAATTAAAACCTTTATATTGTCTTATCCATGAACATGGTATCTTTCTTTTCTAGCTAGGTCTACTTTTTAATGTTTTATTTTATTTTTTAGAGAGATGGGGGAGGAGCAGAGAGTGTGGGAGGGAACAGAGGATCTGAAGCTGGCTTTGTGCCAACAGCAATGAGCCCGGTGCGGGGCTAGAACTCAGGAACTGTGAGATCATGACCTAAGCTGAAGTTGGACGCTTAACTGACTAACCCACCATGAACCCCTCTAGGTCATCTTTAACATTTTTAAATAAGGCTCTGTAATTTTCCCATAAAGATCTTTCACATCTAATGCTAGATTACTGCTAGATACTTGATATTTTTAAAATCGATTTGGATTTTAGTCTATTTTAATTTTGTATATGCTGTTTTCTCTTTAATTTTTGTTTTATAGTTTTTGCTGGCATAGAGGACTTCAACTGATTTTCATATTAACCTTATACCCAGCCACCTTACTAAACTCTTTCATTTTTTGTAATAATTTGTAGAGTACTTTGGGTTTTTTAACTATTTTATTTCCTCCTTTCTAGTCCCTATTCCTCTAATATCTTTTTCTTACCTTATTGAACTGTCTGGAATCATCAATACAGTGTTCAAAAGAAATGGTAACAGGAGTGCCTGGGTAGCTCAGTCAGTTGAGCAGTTGAGCATCCGACCCTCAGTTTCAGCTCAGGTCATGATCTCACAGTTTGTGAGTTTGAGCACAACGTCAGACTCCCCACTCTGTCAGTGCAGAACCTGCTTTGGATTCTCTCTCTCTACCTCTCTCTGCCTTTCCCCCATATGCACTCTCTCTCAAAATAAGTAAAACTTTAAACAAACAAATATATATTGAAAAAAGAAAGAAATGGCAACAGAGAACATCCTTCCATATTCCTTCTCATTCTGCACTCTCATCATTGGTGATCTCTTCTACTTCCATGGCTTCAACCTCTATCAAGATCTCTACCCTGACTCATGCATCCAACTGTGAATTTTTTTTAACATTTTTTTTTTGAGACATAGAGACAGATCATGAACAGGGGAGGGGCAGAGAGAGAGGGACACACAGAATCAGAAGCAGGCTCCAGGCTCTGAGCTAGCGTCAGCACAGAGCCCCACACGGAGCTTGAACCCATGAACTGTGAGATCATGACCTGGGCTGAAGTCAGACACTCAACTAACTAAGCCACCCAGGTGCCCCGTGAATTTTATACCTCTTGATCTGAATGTTCCACAAGTGCCTCTATGTGTCCATAACACATCATCTAGTCTCATTTCTCAACTCATGCTTGCTCTTTTTTTATTTTCTAAGTTTCTAGGGGTGCAACCATCTATGTGGTCCATACTAAAACACTTGAAGTCCTTTTTTATTCTCTCCTACTACACACACTCTCAGTCAACAATTCCTATTGAGTCTAGTTAGTTAACCTAATCACCTGCATCTGGTCTTGCCTTCCACCAAATCCTCTTGCATGCCAGTCTCTCTAAACTTCAAATCTGGTCATACAGTGCCCATATTAAAATTCTCTAAGGGTTCCCCATAATTTGTAGGAAACGACTAAATCCTTTGCATGGGCAAATGTCTAAAAGCCAGGCCCTTTTTGACCTGGTCCCTATACCACATCAGCCTCATCTCCTGTTCTCCTTGCTCTAGTACTCTACGCTCTGGCCCTCCTGAGGTCTTGTAGTTTCACAAATGCCTGGTACACCCTCTCTTCAAGGTTTTGCACCTTCTCTTCCCTCTCTGAATAGAGTGCTTTCCCTTCTCCCCTTCTTTCCATCATTTTCTGGTTAACCCCCACTCACCCTTTAGGACTCAGCTTTAGACATCACTTCCTCCAGGAAGCTTTTGCCCTACTTTAATTGACCTTGCCTGTTTCCCCACTCCTTGAAGGCAGGGAAAAAATCTTATTTGTGTTTACATCCCCAGGACCCAGTGTAGTATCTGACATGAGGTAAGATCTCAGTGAATACTTTGGAAATGTACAGTGAATCAGTACTGCTCCCTTTACCCAAATCTCTGATCTTATATTTGTTAAGAATCTTGTCTTTCAAAACTCCTTTCAATGCCTTCCTAATCCCCTCTCTGTCCCCTGGGATGTGCCCCACCACTTTGTTTACATCTCTGCTTAGCGCATGTCTCATGAGACTTGGGCTTACCCCTGATCCTCTCTACCAGCTGCTTGAAGGCTGAGGTTTTGCCTCATCCATCTTGGTGTTCCTGCCACCGGTAGCCCAGAGCCTAGCACATAACTGATGCCAAATAGATATCTAAAGTAATAAAATTGAATTCCCTCCTGGAGCCACAAACCAAGCAGAGTACATGCTTTGGATTCTTCTGTGAGCTGCATTTGTGTTCAAAGTAGGAAGATTTCTGCCAGCATCTCCACCTGCACAGCCTTCCGCCGCTACCTCCCCAGTGCTTCTTCAGTTTTACAATGGAAGTCTCTGAAACAATGTTATTCATTTCACATAATATTATTCATTCCACAGGCAAAGCCTCTTCATCTTTCTATTCTGTACTTCAAGGTGCACCTGCATGTTTTCTTGGCTTTGTTTTGGACATTTTTAAGGGAAAAGCCTTTCTATGGCACTTTTTCTAGATTTTCCTTCCTAGAAATATCACCCCACTCCTCCATAGCTGTTTATGAGTGTCACACTCTGCCATTTAAATATTAATGTTATGGAAACAGAGGAGAAAAATCGGTCTCTCATCTGATATGCGATGCTGAGGGAAATTAAGATTAATAAATGGTGACAAGCTCTATAGAGGAAATAAAAGTTAAATTGCCTTGGACTCTTTTCAGAAGTTGTTTGAGCAATGAGTATTACATTGAATGCCCCATAACTGTGAACGTTCTAAAAGCGTGATTTCTGACTACAGATCTCAAATGAGAACTTAAACCTTAGCATTCCCCTCAGAACACTTGCATTCTGCAAGTTCACATGTAGGGAAAATCCTTTAAGGGACAAAACTGAGAAATCTCTGAAAATCAGGCTCTCTTTGTCAAATTTCAAGCAGCCACTGTAATTGGAGAAAGACAAATTTTAGGTCTAAAAATTTAGGTAATAAATATGTCTAGCAGGTAAAAACATAGGGAATTAACTAAAACGTTTCACTTCATGGAGATAAATCACATCACAGACACATTGACTTGGCCCAGCTAACTGCAGAAGGAGGGGCTCTCCAGCTCCTTTTCCGGGTTTAGTTTCCAGAGCTCTGCTCTGCTCAACCTGCCCGGGCTATTGATGAAAATGTAAGGCAGTGACTCCCAAAGTATGGTTCCTGGGCCAGCAGCATCAACATCATTTGGGAACTTGAGAAAGATAAAGATCTTCAGGCTCCAGCCCAGACCTACTGTATCAAAAACTCTGGGAGTGGAGCTCAATAGCTTCTGTTTAACAAGCCCTCCAGGAGATTTTGATGCATCTTCAAGTTTGAGAACCACTGATTCTTAACCCTGGCTGCACCTTAGTAACACCTGGGGAAATTTTTCTTAAAAAACTGATGGCAAGGTTCTGTCACCCAGAGATTCTGATCTAATAGTTTGGGGGTGAAGCCAGTGCACTGGTATGTTTTAAAAGTTCCCCAGATGATTCTAAAGTGCAGCCCAGGTTAAGGATTTGATTCTAGGCTCTGATTTCTTACTCTGGTAATGGCAACAACCTCAGAAAAGAGCTTTTGGCTCACAGTCTTTCCCTTCAATTATTCTCCACCCTCCCACATCCACACCCAGGGATTTATCTCTAATCCAACAGTTCTCAAACTTTACTATGCATTAGAACCACTCAGAAGGATTGTTAAAAAAAAATTTCGCTCAGCCCTATATTTAGAGTTTCTGATTCAGTAGGTCTGGGGCCAGGCCCAAGAATTTGCCTTTCTAGAAAGTTCCCAGGTAATGCTGACACTGCTAGTTGGGCTTCTAACCCATGCATTCTCCAGTCACTCCCGCCTGGTGAGAAGGGAAAAGTTCTCACAGGAGTGAACTTACCCTGTAGAACCTCCAGCCTCTTGCAGAGCCCCCAGCCTGTTACATGGCGCTCCCTGCTCCTGACCAGAAGCCAGTGCAGGGTCAGAGTGCAGCCTCAGGGGCCAGACTGCAGTGTTTAATTCTGTAAATGCTCGGTGCCTCAATACCCGGTCATAAAAAGGGGGGTAATATCGGACCTACCTGAAGGGGTGGCTGTGAGGATTACATGCATTAATACATGCTGCATGCATAGAAAGTACTATATTAAGTGCTCAAAAATATTGTAATTAGTTACAAACATAAAGTTATAATTAGTTATAACTTCTAAGGAGTCATAATTACAGGTAAAAATAGCTCTTTCTAATTATTGTAGAGCCCCTCCCTCTCTAGAGTATAGAGACTAATGCCTGGGAGGGTTCATGCACACGGATGAATCAAAAGGACGCACATCTTGCCATCTGTCCTCAGAATCACTTGTGCCACTCCACACAAAAATGGAAGGGCTGTTAATGGACTGCTAGGAATCTGAAAAGGGTTCTCTCTAGAGAGGCCCCACCCATCAGTCATGCCAAGCATAGCAGCATCTCTTGGAAGCAAGTGAACACAGCCCCTAAACAAGTTGAAGAACCTTTATTACAGTTTGAAAAGTGAACTTGCCTAAAATTATCCCATGACTTCCTACTGTGTTAGGAATAAAGGTCAAGTTTTTTACCATTACTTAATGGGTCCTAGACCCTTCCCAGCTTCTCATTCTGTAAGAAAGCACTTGGACTTTTCTACAAAAACACCCTGCCCCATGAAGTCACCGTGCCTTCTCCCTTGCTATTTCCTCTCCTGGTTGCCCTTCTCCCTCCTTGCACCCCTTGCATATAAATTTGCTGCTTTATATTTCTTTTTCGTGTTTCCTCCAAGTCACTTCTGCCCTAAAATCTTCCTGACCCACAATCCCCTTCCTTAGATCACCTCCCTGCCCTATACAATCCCCTGTTGTGCTGATGAGAGCATGGTTATTTACAGCCTCTCTCCACAGCTAGACTGTGAGCCAAACCAAAGAAGCAGCCATGTTCTTCTGGTCATTCTTGACCGCCACACCAAGCACAATCACTAGCCCATATTAGGTACTTCATTATTGAGTGAGTGTATGAAATATCCAGTTAATTTTCCATAAACTGAAGTCAATTCCTGGATGGTTAAAGGACACCAAGAGAGAGGAGATCAGAAAAAGTGCAGAAAGAAGAAAGTGTGGTGATCACCAGAGATGACACCAAAAATCAGAGGCACATGGGACATACAGCTGCTCATCAACAGGAAACGTCAGGCAACCTTTAGTTAGGGCAGTGGTTCTCCAACATTTTTGACCTTTTTATACTCTTAAAAGTTAGTGACAACACCAAAGTGCTTTTATGTGGTTACATCCTCCCATTTTTACCATTAGAAATTAAAATGGAGAAATTTTTTAATGTTTCTTCATTAGCTTGTTTAAAAATAATAAGCATGTAAACATAAATACTTTTTTAAAAAGCTATATTTTAAAAAAAAACTTTTATTGAGAAGAGTGGCACTGTTTCCTTACCTTGCAAACCTCTTTAATATCTGGCTTATGTTAGTGTATCCGGCTTCTGCATTCAACCTGTTATGATATTGCTCATCATGTAGCCTCTGGAAATCTCAGCTATATGTTTGCAAAAGAATGAGAGTAAAAAAGGCAAATGAAGTTTCAGAACTTCTATGAAGTAGCTCTAACCTGTGAGCCTCATGAAAGAGTATCAGAGATCCCCCTATGGGTTCTGGGGCTACACTCTGAGAACTACTGAATTAAGATATAGATCATCTATGGTTGCAGAGAATGAAATAGTGACTTGGAAAAGATCAACAAATTCTATCTTGTGTAAACGTCCAGATGTAAGCAATCTCCATCAATCATGGCACTCTTTCTGGTTGCCCTTCCATCCCTGGTACATATGGTCCAAAATGGCTCCCCAGTACCACTTCTACAATCCAGCCAACAAGGAGGGAAGGGTAGGCCCTGTTCCTTTGAGTACATGTCCAAGAAGCTGCATATATTACTTCACTTCATATCCCATTCACCCAACCTTGGACAAAAAGCCTATTACTGAGCTACGCAGAAGACTGGGAAATATCTCTGATCTCACTGGCCATAAGTTCTATCACTATAGATGAAGGTGAGAACAGATAAGGGGATCATTCTCAGCCTCTGCTACACTGACCTTTCTCACTAGGGTCATTTGGGCACAGTCCCAGAAAGGAGCTCAGAAAAGCCAGAACTTACTTCACCCCTGCCCAGAAGGTCAAGGAAGCTGGTCCTGTCAAGGAACAGGACTCACACAGCAAGATCTAGTTGCCTGTGCATCTGTCTCACAAGAACAAGGAGGTTTCAAAGCAGCTGGGCCTTCAGATAGGAAGTAGGAGCTCACATGAAGAGCAGCAGATGGGAGCTAGAGATCAATCACAATGGAAACTTACTAGTTAAGAGGAAAACCCCATGCATCAGCCATAAATGAGGCTCTGGTTGGGATAAAGGCCAAAATCATCAACATAGCTCACAAGGCCTTGCATGATATCAACCCCTTTACCCCAAAGCTTATCCCCAGCTACAGCTCATGTCAGTCTCTCCCTCACCTTCCACATTTTGGTCATGTTCAACTCTCCAGTGTAGAGTATATCCTAATCTTTCCTGTCTGAGGGATTTTACCTGGTGCTGTTCCTCTCCTGGAATACTCTTTTCCCCATTACTACCTGGCCCACACATGCTCATTCTCCATTCAGGTTTGTTGAATAAACAAAGACCAACCAAATGAGAACAAGCAAAGGCTATTTATTCAGAGCTTGCTATAGCAAGGGAGTCAACCTCTATCACTTGGGTTTTGGCAGACTCAAAAGCAGGCAGAGGAGCGGGAAAGTTTCATAATGCAAAAAGAAAAGGCTCCAGGTTGCCCTGACTAGAAGCTATTGGTATGAGAAATCTGTAGATGGGATAACTAGAGTGGAACATCCTATGTGATTGCTTAAGTGCACATATTTGGCTTTCTCTGGTTGATCCTAAGTTGGAAGTCAGAACAGAAATTAGGGAAACTGTTTGTTATTAATCAAGTCCTGGGTAACTGTCATATGGGTTATTGTTTGGCTTCCCAGGGCTGCTTGCTAGAGATGGTGGTCTTTCTACAGCTGACTTACAGATAGCAGGCTGGTTGCCTACATTCGTTACTATAGATGATCGGTTGGACTGTTGGGCTAATTGCTACAGATTATGGATCCAAGTTCTATTTTGGTCTGACTATTGTCCATTGGGATATCCAGTTTCTCAGGTCTCAGCTTATAGCAGATTCTCCTGGAAACCCTCCCCAGCCCCAGACAAGGGTAGATCCACCTGTAATATGTTCCTGCAGCTCCCTGAACCCCTCTTTGTGAACTTTCAGTAAACCTATAATTATTTGCCCAATAGGCTATAAGTTCCACAAGGGTAGGAACTCTATTTTTATTATCCATTCCTCTGTGTTCAGCATCACACAAATGCTTAGCCTGTAGTAGGAGTTCAATAAAACAATTATTATATAGCTGGATGGGTGACTGGGCAAGTGGATGTCAGACCTTTGCAGAGCTAAAGACAGTGTTCTGCTGCTTTTCAACTGACAAATTTCTGGGACCCTCTGCAAACAGTAGCTGAAAGCATGAGTTTTGTATTAGTTTTATACCATGAGCTATTATGGCATTTCAACAGAGTGACCCACTAGACAGAAAAAAGTCCCATTCCAGATTGAACCACCAAAGGTGTGAGCTGTTTCAAATTTAGCCAATTCTCCAACCATAGTTCTAATTTGAGATCTGACATCTACCTTGGGGTCTCGATCCTAGACTATGGATCACTGACAATACCCTATAGAATTCTGTTGGGTCTTGGTGCTGCCCATTTCGCGAGAAGATTACTTGTCCTGAAGTTCTAGCATAAACCTGCCAGCTGTAACATATCTTGCTAGTCTGACCTGATGGTGACCCACAGTGCTCTATGTAGGGGCTGTTTTCTTTTATTTTCCATCCTCTGAAGATTGTCAGAATTCTGCCTGTCTAAGCAATAAATCCATCTTTTCAGGGATCAATTGCCGTGGCTGGCTGCAATGCCTGGAAATCCAATTAACTGAAAAATAAATAAAAAATGAAAAATACACTGAAGCTGTGGCATAAATCAGCTAGAAAATGTTCTGCACATTAAAATAAACAAGGAGAAATTTCAACTTCATTTGTCTTCTTTTCCTTTTTTTAAACCCTGTTATTGATAAATTTAGCCTTGGTTCCAATTTTGTCTTAGCCACGATTTGCTCAAGTATAGATCTGTTGGGATGGTTATCTCTGTTCTAATTATACCCTGCAGGCGCTCTCCTTAGAGAAGCCAACTCGGCTAGGATTACCTTGTGCCATATGTAAAACTTTAGGCCCTCTCTCCCTTCATCTTTTTACACCACATGTGTTCTCAAAGGGGCATAAATCTGCTCTAACATTGTGTGGGAAATGGGAGTTATTTTGGCTTTCTGGGACATTTTGAAAAGGACAGAGTTTTCATCAGTTGGCTGAGTGAAAGGCCTCATGCCTCACTGCTACTGGGTCTACTGGGCTAGAGCCATGACACGCAGAGCCCATGGCACTGGACAACTTTTCTGGAGTGCCTCATGGCAGTGAACCTCACTCCCAGCTGCATCACCAGACGTCCTGTCAATGCCCTGGAAAAGGCCCCACTGGGGTCCAAGGAACCAGACAACCTGCAGAGCCCACCTGGGAGAGAACTGACCAACAAAGACACAGAGGGATATGGCTACTTGAACTCCCATCTGTAACTAGAACACATGTTTGTTTCCTGTGGGTGTCACTGCAGAGGACAATCAGGGACTGAGATCCTTATTCACAATCATGGCTCAGGACCAGAGTGACAGGGCTCTACCACTCACTCGCCATGTGACTTCAGACAGTCATGAGCTTCTCTGGGAGTTTCCTTGTGTGTAAAATGAGCAGATTGAAAAAGAAATTCCCAAGGTCCTTCCAGGTCCCATTGGAATTGATTCCAGGTTTGGTGAAAAAAAGCACATTTTTAAAATAAGGAACATTTGATGAACTATAAACTAGCTCTTACATCCTCCCTTCCTTTTTTTCTTGATACCCTACTGCTGTCATCACTGAATTTGTTACCTCAGGGTTATGAGCATTACACAGACAACAGGAGTTGGTCAGGGGATGTCACCACGGAAAACAAGAAAACAAGAAATGGACTGTTTCTCCACATTTCTCATCAGGAAAACAAAATGACACAAAAGTCCTCCCTCAAAAAGCCTACTTTTACTTCATACTACATCCATACACTCCCTGAATTAAACAAATGATACCAACAAATGTGAGAAGGAACCTCTCCCGGCTTCGGAATGTGCCCATATGGCAATTTTCAATTCAAATCAAATATTCGGCTGTCCTTAGGTGGCTATTGATTTGGTTTTACTAAGAAATATCGCTTTATCTTCTAAACCTATTTCAAAATTCTACTTACCCAAAAACAAAACTAAATGGAGAAATATAGGATGACAAAAAGCCATAATCATTGGAGACATAGTCATGACTACCTAGAGGTAGTTCCATGATCATAAAACTGCATTTGCTGCCACAAAATATAAAAAAAACACATAGGGCTTAAGTTCTGTCTTTAAGTCAAGCTGAAGAGATCAGGCTTATGCAAGGAAATTACTGGAAAACAGTCTCAATATAACAGAAGAAAAAATTTACCCTCTTAGTTCTAAGCCTGATTACTATAGTACTATTCAATCATTTATGCTACAAATGTTTCCTGGACACTAACTCGTTGCCAGGCACTGTGCTTGGCAAGAGGAAAACAGCAGTGAACACAACAGTCAAAGCCTGCCTTCTTGGAAGTTTACGGGGGGTGATGTAGTTATCCAGGGGTCATGGAAACAATGGGTCAATTTCAGGGGAAACAATCAGTTATTTAGCATAGTGGAGACACAGCATTTTTTTGTTAACCTACGGCTGCATTTTTCTAGTGGTGATGGCATCAAAAAGGCAGCAGGAGCCTGAGGCTCTTATCTTTCCAATCCCTCTTTCTTCTCCAAGGCAGGTAGTTACAAGTACCAAATAAGTTTCTATTCTCACTGTGGGGTTTTTGGGTTTAAAACTGTTTATTGATCAATAAAAAAGTAGAAAATCACAAAGTCATTGCCTGGGGAAACTGTACTAGTAATTTTACAGCAGGCTAGATAGTAAGGAAAGATTACAAATGTTAGTAGGCAGGAGACCCAGCTCCTGCTGAAAACAAGTCAATTCTTAGAAATATCCATCCACCTTACTGACCTTGGAAAGCCTGCACAAGGTCAATAGCAGAGTGAATATGATCATACTGGTCCTGTTCCCAGTATGTTTACTAGCTCTAGAAAAAAGTGGACAGACATCATATGTACTCCCATATGCTTAAAAGTAATAAACACTGTAAATAACAGACTCAAGTCCTCAAAGGAATGCAAAAGAGAACATACATAGAATTTAGAACAACATTTTAAAATAGATTTTAAAGTTAATCTTTAAAATAGGACTGTCACTGGGACATATTGTTGCCACTGTGACTATTTATATTAATAACTCTGACTCACCCAATGAGTCTTTGTAAGCTCGGAGAGTATACTGGCAATATTCATTCATTCTTTCAGTCATCCCTTCCTCCATCTGCTCAGCAAGGACTGCTGTGGGTGTGAGCATCCAGAGCTTAGACAGGAATACCATTGCCCTTGTTCTTATTTCCAACAATGATCTTAAACTTGGCTCCTTCACAAAGAACATTCGTTGCAACCCACTCAGTACCTTTCCATCCACCCACTTACCTTACTTCTTAAACTTCCTTATGCCCATAACCCAGATATCCCTAAAATAACTGGGGTCAAATATTTCTAGTGCTCTCCTCTGTCTGCTTGTATCCTCACCTACTTCTCCTTCCATGGCTCCCATAGGTCACCATGTTAATTATCTTATATCTATTTTCAACTCCTCTGTTGCCTACTTAATGAATCCCCAGACTTAATTTCTTCTCTCAGCCTTCCTTATCTAACAGAGACAATGGTGTCTTTTCAGAGAGACAGCATGTTCTGAGTCTAAACAGTCATTCAACCATAAGTTTTATTTATAAAGATCCCTGGAGTATGGTGAAGAGGTAAGTGAAGGATTGGTTGTAGATTGTCTCAACAAGCAGGGGCCCCACCCATTCCCAGGTGAGCTGTCATTTTCATGTTCATGACAAGGCTTTTGGCCTTCAGTCCTGAAACTCAAATGTGGGTATCACCTGTCAGCTCTGACCACATTCCATCAGGAACAGCCAACTGAAGAGCTAGGACAAAGTTGTCATCATTGTTGAATATCTCAGCCAAAAATGGTTTATCTTTTCCAGAAAAGGTCAGATCTTGATGGAATGGAAACTTAGGCAGGTAAAAATTGATGGGGAACAAAGAAAGAGGATAGGCTCACAACTCAGGGCCCTGTGCCCAACCACATGCCAGGTCAGGCAGCACCATCAAGAGTCCTGGCAGACAGGTGGAGCTTAGGGGCACACCACCCCTCCAATAATAGGCAGTGAAGGATTACGGAGACAGGGGAAAAAATGACAGCCTCATAATAAAGGCAAGTTCTCCACTTTCCACTTTGGTCAGTGGGAGCCTAGGTTGTTTTAGGGAGAGCAACAAGGCCACAGGACTGGGAACCTCCTTCTTCCTCTTCCATAATAGGAGATCTTACACTGTGAGGAGTAGTGAGGTAACTAAGGGTTATCCCTTCTGATATGGACCCCCATATCAGGAACTTGTGCTCCAGTTTTGACTCCATATCCAGAATTCATGGGGGTGAAGACTTCAGCTTGAGCCTAAAGACTCAAACCTGATAGGTCTATTCCTGTGGAGAACTAAGGACCCTCTAGAATAAGCTCTATGCTGAGAAAAGAGAGACAGGAGGTGCAGAAGTTTGATTCGAGAGTATATGGATTGCAATCAGAGGTGACACACTCAATGGTCCTCAATTCCAGGCTTAGGGACCTACAGCAAAACCTAGAGCAGCAGTGACAAGAGTCAGTATCCCATGAGTCAGAGCTGGAGAGAGACTTTGGGGAAACCACCAAATGCCTATGTGCTGACCATATCTGAAGTTCCCCCAGGAACCCCCAGAGTCATTTTGGGAGCCATGGCATAGAGCTAGAGTGAAAATGCTGGCTTGCTGTCATCATAGGTATGGAAGAAACATGGAGTGGAGCTCCAAGGACCAGGCAAAGAGCCCTAGGTTTTCAGCTCAGTGCATCTTTTCACACAGACATTAGAGAGAGCCCTGGCTGGGACTGTGGGGAATGGGTGTCAAGAAGTCCTCCCAGAAAGGAATTGTGTGACACGTGAGTTCTCCCCACAAATCCTGGCCCTCATCCTACACCCCTCACTCCATAGACGCAGCAAAAGATGGCATCACTCCCATAATGGCTGCTTTGGCTTAAACAACTGTTGATCAACCCTAGTCAAAAAACAAAACTGCCAAGAGGCCTGATGAGAAACCAGAAAGACCCCTATGACTGAGTTGATCTGATGTAGTTAATTAAAGAAAAGACCAAACATCAAACTCCATCAGACTCTCATTTTCCATACAATTCTGACCTGAATGGCTTAAGTTTGGGGCTGAAATCAGGACTACAGTTCTCCATCTTCCTCTGAAAGGTCACAAGGTCACTATGCCACCACTTAACCTCACTGACTCTCCATGACTTCAACTACAATAAGAAGACCCTGATACCTGTGAATTTCAGAAGGGATTCAAGGACTCTCCAAATTACTATGGGGTTAGAGGAGTAGGCATTTTCTGAATCCTTGGTATTACTGCAGCAGGATTTACCCTTCTTAGACTTAGAAGAGCTCCTTCCTCTTTACAGATCCTAGGAAACTGATGCTCAGAGTAGGAAAGTGACTTCTGTGAGGTCACATAGCCAGTCAGTGGCAGTCTCAGAACAAGCAGCCAGATCGCCTGATGCATTTCTTCTACAACTCAGCTGGGACACCCAGACTGACCTGGTGGATCTGCTGGCAAAGAACAAACACACAAACAGCAAACATGACCTGATCCATTCATTGTACCTGAAAAATGCAGCTCTCCAGAAAAAAAGCACCTTCTCAGGGCCCTCTCAACTTTGGCTTTACTGGCCTTACTGTTTCTGAAACTTCTTCAGGTAGGCCCACATCATTCCTTGGGTTTTTTTCCTCAAAGGAATAACCACTCCTCTCTTCTAATTTCTACTTAATAATGTTGCAATAGTGAATTTTTCCTTCCACACTTCCTCATTAAAGGAATGCTGGGTGGGTTCAGAGAAAAGCTGATTTGATGTCCTCACCTTTGTAACCAAGCCCTGGTCCCTAATCGGGATCTCCTCAGTGGTATCCCTATTGCCTATGGCAGGAAGACTTCTTCATCTGGGTTATGAATTCTAATGTTTTTATCTTAACTCTCGAGGACTCCCTACAAATAAAATTTTAATATAATTGGTTTCGGTGCATCTAGGAGCCTTTTAATTACCCTCTGAAAGATGCTTAGGCAACAGCTTGCTATTAGATTAAACAGTGTCAGCATCTGTATTGTAAACATGAACAGGTTTGTTACATTTTGCAAACCAACATTTGCATTCTATTATTTTTTCTCTAAGGAGACTCCTTTGGGGGTACAGCTCCAAGCCAATGGACAAAGTGGTCACCATGCCAATTGGAACACCATCTTTTCTCTTTACTACCTTCAACATTGGATCCCGGATATTTCAGACACCTTCATAAAACCATGGGGCACCTTGTAATAATTCAGGAGCCGATTACACAGCAGGCCAGCTCCACAGGCAGGCCCTCCTCTGCTCTGGCGTTGCACGCCTGGCTATTTCACTGCTCATTAGCCCTTTTCCAGAGAGTGAGCAGAGAAAACAAGAAGAGATGAAATTCAAACCCATCCGTTTGCTTCTTATTAGCTGCTCTAGTTAAAAGTTTAGTGGAGGAGCAGGCTGGAGTGATTAATTGATATAAAGTTTGAGGGGTGTCTTTGAAGCTCATTTGTTGAAGCTCTTCCTCCTTCCTGGACCATCTCTGCAGTGCACAATGAACTGGCCACAGGACCAGGCTAAGGCAGTGACTGTGACTCCATTGGCCAAAGGGAAGATGATCATGTCAAGTGGCTGAGGAAAGAAAATTGACATCTGACTTTCCTTCCAACAAATCCAAAACTTTGTTATTGCCTACAACCTTTTCCAAGTTGTTTAATTAAATTCTAGGGAAGACTATCCTGTGGCCAGTAAAAACCAGAATAATCACTTCTTTCTTTGTCTATTCCATTTTTAGAAATCTCACTACAGAGAAATTCATACTTTCAGGAATAATAAATCTTAATAATGTCATCAGGTAACCGAGTTTTAATGATAAGAATTTACACAAGATACTAAGCAAACATTGCAACAAGCTAATCTAGGCTTAAATAAACAATTAATAGTGATCATCCAAGATAAGCTCTTCAAAAAGTAGAAATAAAAGTCTGTGCTTTTCAAAAGGAATATTTACCTGTGGATAGAGAGAAATACATATTAAATTTAAAGAAATAGACAAGCTATATCTTCCACTAAACAAAAAAGATTGTTGTCTCACACTTTAATATTTGTTGGTTTATTCTGAACAGTATTTTAATATTTCATCAGAAAATTCTTTTCCCTCTAAGCGCATGGTTTTTTCTATTATATCCAAGTGTATACCCAAACCTGAAAGCTTTTACAGAAGGAATACATCTCTAATCTTTGAAAGACATGATAAAATATATGACTTAGTGAAATTCACTTTATTATCAAATTTGCAAGAATATATCCACAGCATGCAATGAGGTTTCCCTGCATATATGATATAGGTTCTACTTCCTAAGTTATTTTATCTGAAACTCAAGGACAAATCACCCATAGAGCGTAGAAAAATTAAGAGACTGAATTGGAATAGAAGTCAGCTGGGGTCTAGCCCTGCTTCATCTCCCACTGGCTGTGGAAACTTGGACCAACCTCTTCCCTACCTGAGTCTTGACATGTACACTAACTGAAAACGTTTGTGTTCTCTGAGAGGATCAGATCAGAAGAAAGCCCAGCTGAGTCACAGAAGTGCAAATTCAAAGTTCAGCTAAGGATATAAATGATACTACATGACAGGTTCAGAGCTAGAAACCTCTAATTAACTGGAAATGATGAGGGTGGGGGTAGGGAGGGCATTCTCAATCCAGAGTCTGAAGCTCAGCACTGGAATTTTATGATTTTTATTATCTCACCTAGATATAATCAGACTCTCAAAACTCTTTCGCAAGGAGTGGGGAGGATATATAAGCCATAATGCCAATCTATTAACCTACCAATAGGGATAGATATTTATAGTGACTGAAACACTCCTCATAGCTATTTAGAGTGACTGTTCCTGTTATTAAGGTAACTAGAGACCTGAACCAGTCATCAAAACATTACCCAACGAGTACAGAATTAATTAGAGCTGAGCTGGTGCTGAGAGAGGAAGGAACAGGACATGGAACTTCTAAGGTCAGATTAAAGAAAGTGTTCATAACCAAGGGTCTCAGACCTTGGTCTGGGCTTTGAGGGATCTGTGGCCCTGCAGAAACAGTATGCAAAACTGCATATGAACAAGGCCATTTTTCTAAGAAGAATGTCTATAGCATTTATCAGCTTCTCAAAGTGGCCTGTGATCTCTTACAGTTCATGAATTGTTGGGAAACACAGAAGAATACACTCAAGATAGACAGAGGAGTCTGAAGCAGCTCTAAGGAGTGTGAAACTAGGAGCCACAGCTGAGTGACAAGGTGAGGATTCTCAGAGAAGGGTCAGGTCAGGAAGGACAGATCAAGCAGAGGCCTGGTCTAGGCCAGATGGGATGCTTCAGCACCAACTACAGGGAACCCACAAGAAACCTCACTCACAGGTAAAGCTGCAAGTCCTGCCAGATCACCAGGGCAGACTCCTGTACATCCTGCTCAACAGTGCAGCCAATTCTATAGGGTTACTCATTAAACAGATAGGAGGCATCAGACTGGGTCCCATCCACCCCAACTTCAGTCTAGCTCACACCAATACCCTCTGACCAAGCACTGCCCCTCTAACCCATGTCTTTATTCTTCCCTAAGTCCATCCTTTGATTTCTCTATGGGCAAAGGGGACACCTTGGGAAGAAAAGAGGTCTGGCCCCATGGGCACTAGTGCAATATACAAGTATTACTTTTCATGAGAGTTTTTGTCAGAGTAGATGGTTGACTCATTGGACCAAGATGGCCATTCAAATGAAAAGTTTAATTAATTAAAATTAAATAAAATTAAGAATTAACTTCTTCAATCACACTAGTCACATTTCAAATACTCAATAACTACATATACTCAGTGGCTACTCTTATTGGACATTTCCTTCATCACAGAAAGTTCTTTTCTATATAATCCAGCATTAAACTCTACAACACAAAGAGTAATTCCAATAATGATTCAGAGAAAGGTAGAGCCTGAAATGAGAAAAAAACAGCTAAAATGCTTCAGGGAGGGAATTAAGCTTTCATTGAGCCTCAGAGGATGAGATGAAGGGGCATTCGTTCAGAAGTCTGGTGAGAACAAAGGTGAGAAGGAGAAGAAATGGTACAGGCCTGGCTGGAGTCTGGAATATGTTCATGACGAATGTATGTATACTACAGGGATGCAGTAATGAGTGTATGGCAGGAAACAAGATAAGTAGGCAGGCTGCAGGCAGACAGGAATTTTGGTATCAGGCACTGTAATTTAGGCCTGACCATAATAGACCCTGGATACCATTTATTTAATACTTAATATGTTTCAAACTTCATACCAAGATATATATATAAATTATTAGAAAATTGTTAAATTTTATTATTATTTTCATTGTTATCTTTATAGTGTTTAATATTATATCTTAAGTTAATATATAACAATTATACATAAATTGATTAAAACATTAGTAAATTACTAAATTTACTCTTCACAACACCAAGAAGTAAGTACTTTTAACTCCTCTGATGAGAATGACAAAACCGATTGTTTGGGGAGTTCAGGTCACTAATACCAAGAACATGCAGCTTGGAAATGAGGGGTTGTGTTTAAACCCTATATTTTCATGCCCCTGCCTGTCCTCCAAACATTTTCTTTTTAATTAGGAAGGAGTTTTGCCTTCACCCTTTGTGGTGTGTATCAAATTTCCAAGGCATCTCTTCTGGAAATCACTTTCCTATTTTCTGACGCTAAGGGGGAAACTCTCTTAACATGGCCCCCATCCTTAATAGTTTAGACCATGTAGCATCACCAAGAGCTGGAACATGACAGAAGGAGTTTGGAACTGGCAGAGTTTAGTACTGCCATGTGGTTAAGAAATATCTAGACAAAGAGGCTGGTGTATTTGAGGCCTACACAACTTTTCAAGGGATGTCTAGGCGAAAAGTCATCTCCCTGACTCCAGAGTTCCATGAGCCGATCAGGGATGCAGAGCAGGTTTCCTGGCTCCACTGGCTCCTGACACCTTTGTGGCCCCTTTCATTGTCTCTCATTCCTCAGAAAAACTTGTTTGCTACCTTCTTATGTGGGCTTGGGTTTTGGAGTTGGCACATATGTACTCTTCCCCTGCATGACTATAACTACCACTTTTTCTGGCTGTTCCTGGAGCAGACTTGGCCTTGGATTGTGACCGTAGGTTGGAACAAAAGGTTTCCCACAGGAGAAAGAGAAGTTAACATGCTTTTCCATGCCTCTGTGATTTTTCTATAGAAATAGAATACTTCATTAAGTTAACAAAGCATAACAATTCATCTCAAATTATTACAGATAAAAATTGATTACAGCATTTAGAGCAAGATTTCAAGAAATGCATATACCTCATTACTACCTTTACCAGTCATCATTCACTGCTTGATCTAATCTTGGCACTCGCTCAAAGCTTAAACTAGAATTCACCCTCTGTAGTTTCTTAGAGTTTAAATCCTGTTTGGGGTTGACACTTGGCTTTTTTTTCTTCGGGGTATTAGAGATTTTGGCACCAAAAATATTCCACATGGTTTCTCTCCAGCTTTTCACAATTTTAGCTACCTTCCCACAGCTTATCAGTAAGAAGGTGCCTTGCTACAGAATAGCATTCTAATTAACAGTCTTGCTGTCTAATCGCTCTGTTCTCCTCATGAAAGGCTGACCTTCTACTCTGCACCATTTGCCAACAGCCAAAAAGAGAAATTAGAGTCAAGCCACATAGTATATATGGTGTGGAACACACACACACACACACACACACACACACACACAATAGCTTTTCTCCTTTTCACATAAGAAGGAGGTGATTTGACACAAAGAGGAAGACCTTCTTCAACCAGCCTTTCTGTCCATAGTAGCCAACTGTTTATTATTTTCTTACTTGGTTGTTAATTAATAAGGGCTAAAGACCTCCAGCTCATTCACAATCCTCATTCTACCTATACAATATTTCAACAGAATCTGATATTTTTAAGCCAAGATTGAGAAAAGTTTTTCTACAATCTTATTTTAGTAGGTTGTCAGATATGAGAGTAAAACATCCTATTCCTATGTATAAAAATAGAATTCAAATTTGTACATTATGGGAATCAGTTCTTTCTGAGTTCTATGAGGAAAGTTGCTCTTATAACAGAAACAAAATCACAGGGAACACCAAATGCCAACTGGTAAATGTGGGGATTTGCAGGAGTTGGGAAATCACTTTGTAAGCACCAGGGCAAAGATTGGTTCAAACAAGAATCATCAATGGTTGCTAACTCTGGAGGGGAATACTGATGAGGAGCACAATATCTGCGTGGCTTTAAAAGGTCTCCTTAAAGGTGGGTGAACAAAATTAGCATCAGCAAAAAAGGCAGTCAGACTGTGTGTGCCTCCAGATGTGTCACCATCTGAAGGCTATGCCTGGAATGCATAACCTGAACCTACTGGAAATATCAGGCAAGCCCAAAATGAAAAATATTATTTTTTTTAAATACTGTATTCTTCAGGGCACCTGGGTGGCTCAGTCGGTTAAGCATCCAACTTCGGCTCAGGTCATCATCTGACGGTTTGTGGGTTTGAGCCCCTCATCGGTTCTGTGCTGACAGCCCAGAGCCTGGAGCCTGCTTCACATTCTGTGTCTCCCTCTCTCTCTGCCCCTCCCCCCCGCTCAGTCTCTGTCTCTCTCTCTCAAAATAAAGACATAAAAAATTTTCTTAAAAACTACTGAATTCTTCAAAAATACCAATGTCTTAAAAGACAAATAATGGCTATAGTCATGTTCCAAATTAAAAGTGACTGAAGGGGCATTTAGGTGGCTCAGTTGTTTAAGCATCCAACTCTTGAATTCGGCTCAGGTCATGATCTCACAAGCTCATGAGATGGATCCCCACTGGTCAGGCTCTGCACTAACAATGTGAGACCTGCTTGGGATTCTCTCTCTTTCTCTCTCAAAATAAATGAATAAACACTTTTGTAAAGTGACTAAAATGGCATAACAATTAAATGCAATGCCTGATCATAGATTGGACCCATTACTGGAAGGGGAGAAATGCTATAAAGAACATTGAGTCAACTAGACTCAATTAGAATATAGAAGTTAGATTAGATCGAAATATTGCATTATTGTTAAATTAATTGTGTCATGAATTGTCTTGTAAATCAATTATATTATGGTTAAGATGCTATTTTTAGTCTTAGAAAATACACACTGAGGTACTTAGATGTAAAGGCAATGATGTCTACAAACTTCATTCAAATTGTTCAGAAAAAAATTATGCACATGCAGGTATGTGTTAGTGCACAAGTACACACAAATGATAAAGCAAATCCAGCAAAATGTTAACAATAGGTGAATACAGGGAAAGAGTTCATGGGCATTCCATGTTCTATTTTTATTCTTGCAACTGTACTATAGGTTTTAAATTATTTCCAAATAAAAGGTTAACAATCACACACACACAACACACAGGCAACGCACAGAAATTTGTAAAGGAAAATCCCGGGAGGACCAATCATCTCCATGGAAAGACACCTGTCTTCACTTATTTCAGCACTTCACTTCTCTAAGAGAGATGACCTCTGACAGCATCACATGGTTTCCAGTGGCATTCGCTCTTCCTCTCTATTGTGGCTTAAATTTTAATAAGCATCTTTTTTCTCTTGGTCCAGCTGAGACAAAGTGAAATTTTTTTCAATTTTTTCAGGAAGGGATGCCTGGGTGGCTCAGTTGGTTAAGCCGACTCTTGATTTTAGCTCAGGTCATGATCTCACCATTCGTTAGTTTGAGCCCCACAGACAGTTCCATGCTAACAGTGCAGGACCTGCTTGGGATTCTCTCCCTCTCTCTCTGTCCCTCTCCTGCTCATGTGCTCGCTCGCTCTCTCTCTCTCTCTCTCTCTCTCTCTCTCTCAAAAACTAAATAAACTTTAAAAATAAAAAAATAAACATTTTAAGGAAAAAGAAAGAAAAGGAATAGAAAACACAAGTACAAAATACAAGTGAGGTTATGGGTAGATTTCTCATCTTTAAGTTGCCAAATTATTTGACAAAATGTGGCCAGCATAATTTATTGCAATCACCTAAATTCACCACATCTCTTACTTATTTAACTCGATTGCTTTCATCTGCTTTTCTCAGCAAAGTTTGGGCCAGAGTCACTAGTGACCATGTGACTTCATGGCCAGGGCCATCATTCTAGAATTCTCTTTGCCTCATACAAATGACCTCTCCTTCCACAGTAACAGTTGGAGTGCTCACTAGTGATCAGAAATGAGGTGTGTCTCTTCATTCTCTGCCCTCAAGAGCTATGTAGGCATCTCAATGTCTCAATGTAATATAATGTAAGTTGATGGAAGTTTTGCCCTAACCCATGAATTGGCGAGAATGAACCATTAAGTTTGATTGATTGTGGCTAGATTTTGATGAGGTGAATTTGAAGATTATTGAATGCCACTTACAGTGCCTAATAAAGATCTTCATTCTTTTAGTTAAAAAAAAAAAAGATGTCAGTGTTCCATTGAACCAATAAGTTCCTGTTTATGGTCTGTGGAGAGGTCTGCAGCTCATTGGCAGAACAGAGATGATAGATATTTGCAGGGCCCAGTGGCCCTACCTGGATCAGGCACCATTTCTGCCCACTTGTCCTTGTGCACCTGAAGACACATTCAAGAGTCATTCCCTGCCCCGTTACTACTGCCACACTCTCACCACCACCCCCATACCAATCCTTCACCTCCACTGCCAAGGACATGGCAAAGATGAAAAGCTCTTTTCCCACACAATATCAGTGCATACAACCAGAGGAGGGAGTCCATTTGATCATAAACCTCCTTGGTTCAGATGCCTCTTTCTTAGATCCCCATAAAACCTCGTTCTCTTTTTTTGTTTTTTTAAGGAGGCTCCACACTCAGCATAGAGCCCATTTGTAGAGCCTGAATTCACAACCATGAGATAAGCTGAACTAAGATCAAGAGTCAGAAGCTTAACTGACTGAGCCACCCAGGCGCCCCCTAACCTTGTTCTCCAACCTAGTTCCCTTTGGTCTGGTGTTCCAAGTGTTTATTTTTTGTCTTTCTGTCCAACTTGAGTTTATATTTGTTACAATAGGCTAAATTGCTGTAACAAACATATTCACAAATATAATAGCTCAAACACAAAAAGAAATATTAATTTTCCCACATAATTATATGAGGCAAGCATTTTTGAATTAGCATAAAGCTCTTTTTTTTAAGATGACTTATTCACTGTCCTGTCTTTTCTTTATGTTCAATTTTTAATTTTTTTAAATTTATTTTTGAGACAGAGAGAGACAGTGTGAGCAGGGGAGGGTCAGAGAGAGAGGGAAACACAGAATCTGAAGACAGACTCCAGGCTCTGAACTAGCCATCAGCACAGAGCCTGACATGGGCTCCAACCCAAAAATGGTGAGATCATGACCTGAGTCAAAGCCAGACACTCAACCACCTGAGCCACCCAGGCGCCCCTCACTTTTTTTTTTTTTTTGAGGGAGAAAGAGTAAGCAGGGGAGGGCAAAGAAAGAGGGAGAGACAGAGGATCTGAAGCGGGCTCTGTACTGACAGCAAAGGGCCCAACATGGGGCTCAAACCCATGAACCGTGAGATCATGACCAGAGCTAAAGTCGGACACTTAACCAACTGAGCCACGCAGGGACCCCAAGAAGTTCTTCATCACATACTGATTCAAGGACCCTGTCTCCTTCCAATATGTGGCTACACTGTCCTCTAGAGTCCCATCATCCTTTGCAGTCTCTGTATGCAGCTGATGAAAACGGAAAGAGCTAAAAAAGGTCCACCTGCCTCTTAAATGCCAGAGCTTAAAAGTGAAGTGGTACACATCACTTCCACTCATGTTCCATTGGTGAAAACAGGTCACATGACTCCAGCTACTGCAAGAGACTTTGAGAAAATGTAGTCTGTGCCTGAGCAGCAAAAGGAGATTTTTGGTGGACAGCTAGCAGACATGGACACAGACCTTAAACAGAGAAAAAGGGAAGGTTTGGTTAATGGAAGTCATGTAGAAAAACAAAAGAAGGACTCTGATTACTTTGATTTCTGCCTATTTATTTTCAAGGAAATTTATGCCTTAGAATTATGTTCATATAATTATTCATATTCTTTATTCTTAATTTGTTTACTCAAAGAGGGAGAATGAATGGTATTGACTTTTGTTTAAGGCCAACACAAATATTATAGGTCGATATGCTTTGCCAGGCAAAAGATCAGAAAACTCTTGGACAGTCTGGGTTTCCCAGGGGTCTAGTCCCTGACTACCTCTCCAACATTATTTTCTACCCATCTTCCCCTCATGCATCACACTCTAGCCTCACTGCCTTGCTTACTCTTCTGAGAAGAATCCAAGCACACTCTTGCTCCATGACATTTACATTCCTCTTCCCTCTGCCTGAAACATGTCCTCCAGATATTTCCATGGCTTGCCCCCTTACTTAATTCAAGTCACTGAATAAAGGTGTCCTCTTTAAAGAAGCATTCCCTGACTTTCCTACTCAATATAAAATAGCATTCTCTCCCCAAATCCCACATAACTTCTACCCTCTTACTCTGCTTTATCTTCAAAATACTTACAACTACTGCTGTATATTAAATATTTATTCATTTATTTGCTTATACCCATCTTCCTCACTAGCACATAGGCTACATGTAAGCAAAGACTTTGCTTTTATTTATTACCCTATCACCAGCAACTTAGACATGCTTGGCACAAAGTAGATGCTCTGTAAGTATTTACAGGCAAATGGGTGTATTTGATCAGTCATGAGCAAAGCTATAGAGAGAAACAGTATCCAAACCACATTAATATTCAAAAAATTCCCACAAAAGGAAGTTTTTGGTTGCTCTAATTTTCTTTCCTTGCCATTTTTAAAAGTAAATGGGTGATTACTGGATATCCACATGCCAAAGAATGAAGTTAGACCCCTTTCTTATGCTACACACAAAAACTAACTTCAAATGGATCATAGGCATAAACATAGGAGCTAAAACTATAAAATTCTTAGAAGAAAACATGGAAGAAAATCTTTGTGACATTGGATTAAACAGTGGTTTCTTAGATGTGACACCAAAAGCTAATTGATAAAATTTAAAAATGGGTAAATCAAATTTACTTCATCAAAATTTAAAAACCTTCATTCTTCAAAAGATACAACCAAGAAAGTGAAAAGACAACCCACACATATGAAAGAAATGTTTTCAAATCATATCTGTGATAAAGAACTTGTATCTAGAGTATAAGGAACTACAACTTAGTAATTTAAAAAGCCAATAACCCAATTTTAAAATGGTCTAAGGATAAGAATAGACATTTCTCCAAGGAAGATATACAAATATCTAATAAGGACATGAAAAGATGCTCAACATTATTAGCCATCAGAGAAATACAAATCAAAACTACATGAGATATCACCTAAGGCCCACTAGAATAGCTATAATCAAAAGACAAGTGTTGGCAAGGATATGGAGAAATTGGACCCTCACTGCTGATGGGCATGTAAAGTGTATTATTTTAGCCACTTTGGAAAACAATTTGGAAATTCCTCAACTTGTTAAATACAGAGTTATCATATAACCCAGCAAATCCATTTCTAACTATATACCTAAGAAAGATGAAATCATATGTGCACACAAAAACTTGTACATGAATGTTCATAGCAGCATTATTCATAATAGCCAAAAGGTAGAAACAATCTAAACAACAATCAACTAATGAATGTATAAATAAAATATGGTTTATATACATACAGTGAAATATTAGTAGGCAATATAAAGGAATGAAATATTGGTGCATGCTACTACATGGATGAACTTTGAAAACATTATACTAGGTTAAAGGAGCCGAGAGCAGAAGACCACATGTTCTGTGATCCCATTTACATGAAATGTCCAGAATAGACAAATCTATAAAGACAGAAAATGTTCAGGGGTTGCCTGTGGCTGAGAAAAGTGGGGAAGAATTGGCTATGATTGCTAATAAGTACAGGGTTCCTTTTGGGGTGATGAAAGTTAACTAGCAGAGGTACACATACTGTGAACATACTAAAAACCACTGAACTAGGTACTTTAAATGGGGGAATTGTATAATATGTGAATCATAAATTTTTGTAGGTAATAAACCCTTTGTTAGGTTTCTGTTTCAGGGACAGAATAAAATCTACAGCACACTCACATTTTTGGTACTTTACCGAAACCGCTTACCATGCTCTAGAGCCATGGCTTTCAAAGCACGGTCCCTGAACCAGAGACATTAGTATCCCCAGTAATTTGTAGCAAATTCTTTGGCCCTGCTTCAACCCTACCATATCAGAAACTCTGGGGTGATGCCCACCAACGTCTGTTTCAATAAGCCCTCTAGGTAATTCTGATGCTCAATGAAGTATTAAATCCACTTCTTAGGAGGAACCTAAGATCTCTTTGCCTAGAACAAGTTGACTGTACAAAATTCCTACACCACCCCCACCCTCAGAATATTGAATAGACCACTGTGTGTTTGGGTTTTTTTTAATAAGTAGGTAGGGCTACTCTGTTCGTTTCCTTTCTTCTTTCTCCACACATGCAGTCAAGTATCATGGTCTGCTCTGTGTATTGCTATACACTCCCACGTCTCTGATTTCCTTTCTCTATATGGACACGCTGGTAGGAGTAACATCCCAATATCTAGGTTCAAGTGAAGCTGGGAAATCTCATTTCTTAGCCTTGAGACCTGAAGGCTGGAAAACTCAGTCTCTTACTAGAGCATGCTACCTTGTGTCATATTGGGTATTTGATACCCAACTTATGATTGTTCCTTTTGTATACAGTTCCCCTGAAACTCTGGGGAAAATAGGCGTTTATCAGACCAGGAGAAAGGCATATTGGACCCCTAGATGAATGGCCTCATAATAATGCCAAAATTTCACTCTTAATACATTCACCATATCTCCAGGGCATGTATTACATTTACGCTGCTTATCAACACCAAATCCTCTTATATCAGCCTACTTTGTTTACCCACACCTCCACCTACATAATCAGCACAGTCAGTGAACCTCCGTGTATATTTACCTGTACATGTTCACTGAGGTTTGGTGGGAAACTTAAGGGCGAGTGTAGTTGGTCTAGATCTCTGAGAGTCAGTGGCAGAACCCAGTGACCTTAGGCAATCTAGCTCCAGGCCTACCCACTACAAAAAAGTAAACCCCATGGGGGCCTGGGTGGCTCAGGTGGTTAAACATCCGACTTGGCTCAGTCAAGACCTCAGGGTCCATGGCTTCAAACCCCACATCAGGATCTGTGTTGACAGCACAGATTCTGGAGTCTGCCTTGGATTCTGTGTCTCCCTGTCTCTCTGCCCCTCCCCTGCTCATGTCTGTCCTTCTCTGTCTCTCAAAAATAAATAAAAACATTAAAAAATTGTTTTAAAGTAAACTCCTTGCCTAAGTGCTAAATATAGGTCACTTGCCCTCACATGGGTCATACCAGGTGTGAAGGTGACTTCTATCAACCATGCTAAATGTGCACACACAGGTATGTATATAATATCCAGAAACATGGAAATAAATCACCAGCTCTTTCTGCAATAGAAAACAGAAATAGAGAAAAATTTAACAACTGCAAATCCAGAGCTAAGTTATCAGAAACCAAATTAAACCTGTTGGTATTTTTATCAAAACATCTCTACCTCTGAAATTTAATTTCTTGCAACTTTCCATATAGGATCCTGTGTTGTATTATTTATAAGAAAATTATAAGAACCATTTCACAATATATGTAAATGAAACCATCATGCTGTATGCTTTATAGTTATATGTCAATTATTTCTCAATAAAACTAGAGGGAGAGAAAAAGAAAATAATATTCTGTTCTCCCTTGACAGCATTTTCTGGCTGCAGAAACCATTGCAGCCATGAAGTAACAGAATGATTTCAGTAATGTTTCCATAGCTACCTTGCTTCGAAGTGAGGTTTATTCTGTTTTAAAGTCTATTGACCTATTCACGTTCTTATTTGAAGTATTTTCAATCTAATTTCTTGTCTGCCTATTATTGTCTTGTGATTCCTATATTTAAGGAGGTTCTGGATGCATAAATATATGGTAAACAGGCCTTCCAGTTAGACATAACAGCGTGATGGATTTTTTTTTTTCTTTTTTTCTATTCCTTTCCGATCTGGCGTGTGTTCCTGATGTCCTGCCCTTGCAGAGTAAGGAAACATTCCTGGGGTTTTGGGAGGTAAAGTCTGTTTAAGGTGCGCTGGTGCCCTCTTGTGGTCACTTTGACCTTGTGGGTCGTTCCCGGAAGCTTCTTCCACACATAGACAACTGTCTTGAAAGAAATTAATGAGAAAGGATCACTCAAAACGCCATTGCTAATTCTCCTTGTGTACATGTTTTTTGCCCCCTGCAGGTGTAAGGGTCTGTCTAGAAGGATAGGCAGCCTCCCCTGGGTGGTAGCATAACCCTAAGGTTTACAGGACTCTGCTCTTTCCTCCAAGGCAGAGGCCTCATTACTAATGAATGCTGTTCAAGGGTTAAGCCATGGAAAGTGACCAGGGCCACATCTCAGAGAAAAATAGTACACCGAACAACTCTCAGAAAGTCTCGGGAATGGAGGCAACCCACAGAAAGAGGAGATAGGTCTTTGTTTCAAGAGAACATAGCCCATACTCAGAAGGAAAAAAAAATCAAGCCTTTTTAAAAGCTGAAAATATAAAGCTCCAGTATTGGGTGAAAAATCAATACAAAACAACCAATAAAATTCTAATTGATTCAATGCAACTAATTTTTTTTCAATAAACATGAGAGTGAGTCAATGATATATGGTCCCATCATTGTCCAATAAAGCTTTCTGAGATTGTGAAAGGTCCTCTGACTGTGATGTCCAATACAGTAACCACTAGCTACATGGGCTACTGAATACTTGAAATGTGGCTAGTGAAACTGAGAAATTGAACTTTGTATTTCATTTCATTTTAATTAATTTAGACACCACATGTGGCTAGTGCCCACTATTTTGGATGACACAGGTTGAGGGGAACACAGACAACTACAGTATAAGCAGAGTTTATAGTATAAGAAAGTACAAAGAAACGTCCGTGGTGGGAAGGCTGAGTTGAGATGATCAGAGAAGATTCCTAGAATATGAGGCATTTGAGCTATACCTTAAAGAATGGGTTTATCTTATTAGGCAGAGATGATAAGGAAAGCATTCCAGTTAGCAGGAATAGCATGTGCAAGGGCATGTAGGTAAATGTCCAAGGAACAGAGGTGTGGAATGTCAGGTACATGTGGCTGGAGAGAATACAGGAAACATCCACAAAAACAGGAAATATGAAGCCTTGACTGCCTTGAAGGGTATTTCGGTTAAAATCAATAGTCATGGAAACTAATAATCTCTCCAGAGAGTAGGAGGGGGAGTGAGAGCCTGTTCTAACACTAGGGCTCTGTGGTAGAAGTCACTGAAGGTTAGCTATCATTATCAGAGTTCTAGTTTAGGCTAATTAGCCTAATGGCTGTGCAGGAAGAGATTACAGGGACCAGGGCCTCAAGACACAGTATCAGCAGGGAACCATTGCCACAGTTGGCCCAGCAACAAATAGGAAGGGTCTCAATGAGAATGAGGGACTGGTTGGGCCTGGGGTCCCCCAGTCTCCAGCATATGATATATCAGAACTACCATTCTACTGGAAAACCCAAAAGATTCCACCAGAAAACTGCTAGAACTGATACATGAATTCAGCAAAATCACAGGATATAAAATCAATGTATGGATATTGGCTGCATTTCTGTATACAAACAATGAAGAAGCAGAAAGAGAAATCAAGGAATCGATCCCATTTACAATTACAATAATGACCGTAAGATACCTAGGAATAAATCTAACCAAACAGGTAAAAGATCTGTATGCTGGAAACTATAGAAAACTTATGAAAGAAATTGAGAAAGATACAAAGAAATGGAAAAACATTCCATGCTCATGGATTGGAAGAACAAATGTTGAAACTTCTATACTAGCTCAAGCAACCAACACATTTAATGCAATCCCTATCAAAATAACATCCAGCATCCAGGGGTAGAGCATTTGACTGCAAAATAACACCAGCATTCTTCACAAAGCTAGAACAAATGATTCTAAAATGTGTATGGAACCAGAAAAGACCATAATGTTTATAGCAGCATAGCAGCATAATCGACAATAGCCAAAGTATGGAAAGAGCCCAAATTCCCATCAACTGACAAATGGATAAAAAAGACATGGTGTGTGTGTATGTGTATGTATGTATGTATGTATATATATATATATATATATATATATATATATATATATATATAATGCAATATTACTCAGCAACGAAAAAGAATGAAATCTTGCCATTTGCAACAACATGGATGGAACTATAGTGTATTATGCTAAGTGAAATAAGTCAGTCAGAGAAAGACAAGTACCCTGTGATTTCACTCATATGTGAAATTAAAGAAACAAAGCAAACATAGGGGAAGGAAAGCAAAAATAAGATAAAAACAGAGAGGGAAACAAACCACAAGAGACTCTTAAATACAGAGAATAAACTGAGGGTTACTTGTAGGGTGTTGGACAGTGGGATGGACTAAATGGGCAATGGGCATGAAGGAGGGCATATGTTGGGATGAGCACTGGGAGTTATATGTAAGTGATGAATCACTAAATTCTGTCCCTGAAATCATTATTGCACTATATGTTAACTAGCTTGGATTAAAATTTTTAAAAAGATGAAATTAATACACACAAAAGAATTGTTCATTCGAAGGGGCACATGCACCCCAATGTTTATAGAAGCACTATCAACAATCACCAAATTATGGAAAGAGCCCAGATATCTATGGACTGACAAATGGATAAAGAAGATGTATTATGTATATACAATGGAATACTACTTGGTGATGAAAAAGAATGAAATTGTTTGAAAATTAAGCAACAAAACAGATGAGCATAGGGAAAGAGAAGGAAAAAAAATTAAAGATAAAAAGAGAAAGGGAGTAGGGCACCTGGGTGGCTCGGTTGGGTAGCTGACTTCAGCTCAGATCATGATCTCACAGCTCGTGAGTTCGAGCCCCGCATCGGGCTCTGGGCTGATAGCTCTGAGCCTGAATCCTGCTTCAGATTCTCTGTCTCTCTACCCCTCCCCCACTCACACTCTGTCTCTATCTCTCAAAAATAAATAAACATTAAAAAAAAAACAGGGTGGCAAACCATAAGAGACTCTTAAATACAGAGAACAAACTGAAGGTTGCTGTAGGGGAGGTGGGTTGGGGGATGGACTAAATGCGTGATGGGTGTTAAGGAGGGCACTTATTGGGATGAGCACTGGGTATTATATGTAAGTGATGAATCACTAGATTCTGCTCCTGAAACCAATACTACACTGTATTTTAACTAACCTGAATTTAAACTAAAAAAACAAAACTACCATGCTACTATAACCATGGTGAACCCAAAGACTCAGAACAACTTCATACCCTAAGATACATGTGATCTAGAAATCAAAAATTAATATCAAAATAACTTGAGTTCTGGGGGTGTCTGGGTGACTAGGTCAGTTAAGTGTCTGACTCTTGATTTTGGCTCAGGTCATGATCCCAGGGTTGTGAGATTGAGCCCCATGTCAGAGCATGGACCCTGCTTAAGATTCTCTCTCCCCCTCTGCCCCTTTCCCCAACTCATTCTCTCTCTCTCTCTCAAAATTTTTTAATTAAAAAAAATTACTTGAGTTCTTTCTCACATTTTTCAGACACCTTTGCACTGCCTCTGTTCAGACCCTGGCATCCTGATGGCCATGGCATTCAAATAAATTCTCTCTTTCCCCATGTACTTCCCTTGTGCCCTATAGCTGCTCTGACACTTCCCCTCAAAACTACCTGGAGAACTCTTCCATCACTAGGCTCTAAGCCTCCTGTGCTTCCTTCCTCTCCCTTTCCTCTCAGCTCTCCAGCTGTCTCTCTATCCCCTAGTCTCCATTTTCTGCCCCTCTAAACTCCAAGGAACGAGTTTCCTCATTGTGTAGGAGAGAGCAAAAAGCAGAATGTGCAAAGCCCAAACAACCCCCCCAACACACACACACAGAGAGAGAGAGAGAGAGAGAGAGAGCTATCCCATACATAAATGAACACTCTGGAGACTCTGGTAGTTCACTGTCTCCACGTCCTACCTCCCTGCGTTTTTTCATCTTTTTCTGGAGTAACTTCAAAGTAGGGGCCTCATACTGGCAGCACTGCATCAGCTGGGAGCTCATCAAAAATGCAAACTGATGAGTCCTAGTCCAAACTACTGAATTACAGGCTCTAGGGAAAGGGTCCTAGATGTGCCTGTGAGGAGACTCTTATCACATTAAATTTTAAGAATCACTGGCCTAACAGATTTGAAAGTCATTACTCTCTTACACCTGCAGAGGTGCTGCCAAGTGAACTTGACTAGATCTCTCTGCCCCCTCTAATCAATCTTGGGACTAGGTAATGAGAAGTTTCCCAGACAAAGACATGTCCATATTCACACTTAATCCTTCCTCCCTACAAGAGACTTGGCTAGGGCAGTGTTTCATGACATCTTATACATCATAGCTAATGAAACAAATGAGAGGATTTGGAGGCACACAAGTAAATACAATGTGATATCCACCAGAGGTGTCCAGCTCTAGACTATGAGGAAGACTGTGTACCTGAAAATAAGCTGTCACAGGATTTCCCTGTCTGCCTTAAAGGAAGCAAATATGAGCATCTCCTAACACTCAAATGCTGGGTTCTGTCTCACCCATACTGTCTTGAAACACCATGAGTGGAAGCCTAAATAGTTGCAACAGTCCTACTGGTGGCCCCTTCTGCCATATAAGGAGCACATGATAGGGACGCCATTCCTAGTTCAGACCCTAAGCTGCCTCTGAGCTGGGAGAGGAGTTGTTGAATATGGACACTATAATCCACCTCTTTCCCTTAAATGTGAGCTCAGCGGAAGATTTCCTGCAGGGCGTGGATGAACCACACCCTTATCACTTTCTGCTTCCAAATCCAGCCCTAGGATCTCAGGACTATACTTGGTTATTTAATCCTGTTCCATATTAGCTACTAGTCTGGCCTCCCTTTCTCTTAAAAGAGATACTTCTTCTCAACGGGGAGAACCAGAATGAGTTTTCAAGGTGGTGAGGAAGTCCTATATTATTATCCTGATTCTTCTGCCTTTTAGCAGACTACCTGCTGCAGTACTTATTCTAGCAAGAACACAGGCAGGACACACTTCTTACTCACTGGTGCATGTGTATGAATCCATATGGAAATTAGAGTTTTGGTCCACCCTACCACACAGCCACTCCTGGATGTCAGGCAGTCCTGCTCAGAAAAGTCCATGTTTGCTGAGTCTGTATTTATCCTCACTTCCTCATTAAGTTGTCAATTTCAAACCACTTCTCTACATCTCTATGATGTCTTCCTCCCCTCTTTGCTTTTTTCCCTCATGGTTCTCCCCTTCCATTTTCCCCTCATGTTCATATTTTTCCCATGAGGGAAAAAAAGGTCCACAACATTAGCTGATATGTACTGGAAAGAGCACCAAACTTGAAATCCAGCTCCCTCGATTGAAATGTCAACTTGTTAATGATATAAGATGTAGATAATAATGCATTTTCTCAGAGTTCATAAACAGTTACTAAATAGCTACAATGCACTGAGAACTGGGCTAGGTATTGGGGATATTTTAGTGATCACTAATAATTGTGTGCCAACAATTGTAAGAGGTACTCTGAGAGATGATTCAGAGGGCCATCACAGCATCTAACATGAAGGTCCATCCTTCTCAGAAGGAAGCCACAAGTGTATGAAAGAACATTGTAAACTGTAAAATCATAAGGAAAGGTAAATTCTAATAATTTATATTCTGATTTATTTCCCCTCTCTCTCTTTTGCTCATTCCTTTTCCTTCTCTTTCTTTTTTTGGGTCCCTCAAGTCAACTCTAGACTCTTAAGCAAGGATTAAGAACTTCCAAGTACCCAAACCCATCTATAGAGTCAATGCAATCCCTGTCAAAATTCCAATTGCATTTTTTTAAATATAGAAAAAATGATTCCAAAAGTTTGTATGGAATCACACACACACACACACACACACACACACACACACAACCCTAAATGGACAAAGCAATCAAAGCTGGAGGTATAATACTTCCTGATTTCAAACTGTACTACAAAGGTATAGTCAGTCATTAAAATAGTGTGGTTCTAGCACAAAATCAGACACAAAGCCCAATGCAACAGAGTTGAGAGCCCAGATATAAACCCATGCATATTCAATCAATTAATATTTGACAAGGGAGCCAAGAATACTCAATGGGAAAATGGTAGTCTCTCCAATAAATTGCTCTAGGAAAACTGGAAAATCACATTCAAAAGAATGAAACTAGACACCTCTCTTACTCTGCTGACAAAAATTAATTCAAAATGATTAAAGATGTCAATGTAAGACACAAGATCATATAACTCCTAGAAGAAAACATAAAGAAAAAAATTCCCTGACATTGGTTTCAGCAATAATCTTTTGCATATGATGGATGTGTAAAACACAAGCAATAGAAGTAAAAATCAACAAGGGGAACTACATCAAATTAAAAGCTTCTGCGGGGGCATCTGGGGGGTTCAGTCAGTTGAGCATCCAACTTCAGCTTAGGCCATGATCTCAAGGTTTGTGAGTTCGAATTTTGCATCAGGCTTTGTGTTGACAGCTCAGAGCCTGAAGCCTGCTTGGATTCTGTGTCTTCCTCTCTCGCTGCTCCTCCCCGACTCACTCTGTCTGTCTGTCTCTCTCTCTCCCTCTCTCCTTCAAAAATAAATAAACATTTTTTTTAATGTTTTAAGTTTCTGCAGAGAAAAAGAAATTATTGATCAACACAATGAAAAGGCAACCCACAGAATGGGAGAAATTAATTGCATATCATATATCTGATAAGGGGTTAATATCCAAGGTATATAAGGAACTCCTACAACTCAATAGCAAAATAATAATAATAATCCAATTTAAAATGGGCAAAGGACCCAAATAGACAATTTTTCAAAGAAGACATACGGATGGCCTAAAGGTACATGAAAATGTGCTCAACATCACTAATCATCAGAGAAATGCAGATTAAACCCAGAATAAGATATCATCTCACACACCTATTAGAAGGATTACTATCAAAAAGACAAGGAATAACAAGTATTGGCAGAAATGTGGAGAAAAGATAATCCTTGTGCCTTGTTGGTGGACTATAAACTTGTATAGCCACTGTGGAAAACAGTATGGAGGTTGCTCAAAAACTGTAAATAGAATTACCATATGATCCAGCAATCCAACTTCTGGGTATATATCCAAAGGAAATGAAATCACTATCTCAAAGAGATATCTGCACTCTCATATCTGTTGTAGAATTATTCATAATAACCAAGAAATGGAAACAACCTAAGGCCAATGATAGATGAATAAAGAAAATGTAGTATGTATATGCAATGGAATATGATTCAGCCATAAAAAAGAAATCCCTGCCATTTGCAACAACATGGATGAAACTTGAGGGCTTTGTGCTAAATGAAATAAGTCAAAAAGAGAAAGACAAATATGGTATGATCTCACTTATAGTGAAATCCAGAATCACTAAACTCATAGAAATAGAGACTAGAATGGTAGTTGTCAGTGCGGTGGGGGTTAGAGGAAATAGAGAGAGGTGTTGGCCAAAGGGTAAAAACTTTAAGTTGTAAGATGAATTAAGTTCTGGGGTGCCTGGGTGGCTCAGTCAGTTAAGCATCCAATTCTAGATTTCTGCTCAGGTCATGATCTTGCAGTTTGTGATATGGAGCCCATGCTGTGCTGACAGCATGGAGCCTGCTTGGGATTTTCTCCCTCCCCCCCCCCGCTCTTTCTGCCCTTAACCCACTTTCACGCATGCTCACTCCCTCTCTCTACATATATAAGGCACTTGTTGGGATGAGCACTGGGTGTTATATGTTAGTGATGAGTAACTGGGTTCTTCCTGAAGCCAATACTACACTGCATGTTAACTAACTTGAATTGAAATAAATAAATAAATAAATAAACTTGTAATTAATTAATTAAAAAAATTTTTTACACAAGAGGAATAAGCCCTGGGGATCTAATGTATGTATAGCTTAGTAACTATAATTAACATTATTGTACCAAATACTTGAAAGTTGGTAAGAAAGTAGATCTTAAAAGTTCTCACCACACACACATGTAACAGGTAAGTGTGTGAAGTGATAGATGTGTTAACTAACCTTGTTGTGGTAACCATTTCACAATATATGTGTGTATCAAATCATAATTCTGTACACCTTAAACTTACACAATATTATATGTCAATTATATCTCAAAGCTGGAAAAATAAGGTAAAATAAAATAAATAAAGCCACTAAATCTTTCTATACTCAGAAAAAATATATTTATAGGAAGAATGGGAATGGAGTACAAGGTATAGAAATAAAGATGAGGGGTGCCTAGGTGTCTCAATTGGTTGAACGCTGGACTTCAGTTCAGGTTATGATTTCTCAGTTTGTGAGTTTGAGCCCCATATGGGGCTCTGCTGACAGCTCAGAGCCGAGAGCCCCCTGCAGATTCTGGGTCTCCCTCTGTCTGTCTCTCTGCCCTCCCCTGCTCACACTCTGTCTCTCTCTCTCTCTCTCTCAAAAATAAATAAGCATTAAATAAATTAGAAACAAAGATGAATCTTCAAGGATTTTTTAAATTAGGTAAGCATTTATTCAGCATCTGTTGAATATCCATGTCTGCTAGCTGCAGTGTCAGGCACTGAAGATAGAGTAAAAAAAGACCTGTGCCTACCCTCAGAGAGCTCCCGTCTGGAGAGGAGACAGCTGAGCACACAGCACAATGTGGCAAGTGCTTTGACATGGGAAGGACTTCAGGGAGTACAGAGGTGAGGCTCCTAAACCAGCCCGGAATGTCAAAAGAAGCTTTGCAGAGGATGCAAGGTCTCAACTGGGTCCAGAAGAATAAGCAGGAGTTACCCAGCCAGTCAGACCAAGGGAGATACATATCACCTCAAAGCAAACATAAAAATAGCCTTGGGGCAGTAAACGTCTTTGGAGGAATATAGAGAGAGAGCATTTCAAATATTCCAAGGACCAGAATGTATTCTCTCCCCAGAAAAGCCACAGAGGGAAACACAAGATGGCAGTGGTGCGATGGGATTGCACAAAGCAGGGAGGCCTCGAAGCATCGGACAGAAACTACAAATCTAATAGAAGTTGACAAGACATGGACACTCAGTTGCCCCTTGGGGTGGCGGGTTGGGGAGAGCGAGGTAACACAAGGTTCCTGGAGGACAAGGCATTATGTACTGAAAGCCTCAAAAATGTCCATGGTCTTTGACCTAGTAATTCAACCTTTAGAAAATGATCCTAAGTGAAGATTTTTCACACAAGGCTGTTTATAATGGCATTATTTCAAATGCTAAGGAACTGGAAACAAGCCAAGTAATGGTTAGATGAACATGGTGTAGTAAAATAGCAGATGGCAATTATAATCATGCTCTTAAACAGCACTTAATGATAAGGGAAATGCTCGAGATATAATTTCAAGTGCAAAAAATAGGATACAAAACTGCATGGACTGCATGGTTCATAGTTTACTAAAAATTTGTGTGTGTGCGTGCGCGTGTGTGTGTGTGTGTGCAAAGAAAACAGACTGGAAGGAAAATATCAAAATATCAGCAGTGGTGGAATTACAAGTGGTTTTTATTTTACTCAAGCTTTTCTTTTTATTCCATATTTTTATCCTATATATGCCCTGCTATTATCAGAGAAATATAATAATCTTTATAAAAGAAAATGTCAACAGAGGCTATCTCTACAAAATTAAGTTAAAGTTGATTTTTTAAATTCTTCATGCTATTCAAAATATTTTCCCAACGTTTCAGACTATGACTGGTTATGACTCTTTAAAAAAAAAAAAAAAACCATTGAAGAGCCTTTTTTACTAGGAACCCAGAATGCTTAGAGAACAGGCTGCTATTTTGAGAGATTAGTGATTAACTCACCTGCTGAGAACAGGTGTCGGCTTAGCGGAGAATGACATGGTGGCTCCCCCCACCCCAGCACCAGAGGACCTCCTATCGCCCCTCCACCTTTTCTGCCCCATGCACCTACCTTTGAGAATGAGAAGCCAGCAGGGCTTTTGACCTTGTTCTGTAATATGCTGGCTTAACTCTCTTGTGTCTTTTCTCTGTAACCTGGCATTAAGAGGGTTTGCAGGTGGCAGGGCAAGGCCAGCCCGTTAAGCTTGGCACACACTCCCAAGAGTGCTGGGGAAGGATAGCCCAGATAAAGGGGAGCCTCTAAAATAAGCACTGAATCCCTTTGTGTAAAGATCTCTTGTCTCCTGGCCATACTTCCTTTTTGCACCCAATTAACTAACAAAATTTTTTCAGCAAGCACATCCCTATAAGCAAGTATTCAGAGGCTGGACCACTTCCCCGAACTTCCCTTCTCCTCTGTGTATTAGTTGGGGTCTATGGAGCTTGAAAAGCACTCTCTTGTTGGAGGGGACAGAAACAACACTCAGTGTCACTCTCCCTTGGTCTTTATCATCTGCAAACATTGCACTAAATTCCCAAACAGCAGGCCTACACCTATCATGCTCTACTTCCCCAAACATAGCTTTTTAAAACTATTTTGCTTATCTTTACTTTTTTTTTTTAAACTACAAGCTTTGGCTTGTTGCAAGCTTTAGTCTTCCTGACACTTCTCACGGGTATGACAGGCCCAGGCCAGCCATTGGTTCCCATAGCACCTCATCTCCATGGGATTATGCTCACCTCACTGTACAAAAATGTTGAATTCATTTTGTTTCTCAGATTCTGTACCTGATCTATAAGTGTACAGATCTCAAAGCCTAAGAACACTGCTTCTAACCCATTTACTGGATTCTTCCACCTGAAATCTCTTGTTTTCATATTCTTCTTGTGCTATAGTGGTTATATTCCCTGAAACCCGGCTTCATGGTTTTATTTCTCCCCACTCCTTCCAATTTGGGGTGGAATCTCTCAATTAGGTAGGTGTTTCCTGTCAAACAAGTCTTCCCAGATTTAGTGCAGAGCACTCAGTAATCTCTGCCTGAAGGGCTGGTATCAAAAGCCACAATCTAAAAACCAAAGCTTGCTAGTTAACAGTGGGAGTAGCCAATACTTTCATTTTCATTCCTCATTATTCTTCACAAGTGGCAACCTTTAAAATGGAAGGTGGCATGTTTATAGCTTCTGCCCACCTCTACTTCCATGCCTTCCATGTATTTTATAAGGGCCTTCAAAGCCAATAAAAATATATATGTGGCAGGGTCCTACCACCAGTGCTCTGTCCTTTATATATATATATCTGTAGGTGCGACTATTGATCGATAGGATTGATATATGCTGGTGGGTGTCAGCCAAATCCTGCTTGCCTGTGTGCTCCAGCCAGACAATTCACACCTGCTCCCTGTGTCAGCCCACGGGGTTCCCCCGAAGGGAGTTGGTCACCAACCGCCATGACTCACCTCTTCCTCACTGGGCAGGAACAGCCTTGCTGGCTCTAGCTCCTGCCAGCACCCGTCACTGCCATGCTCTCTGCCGGTTGATGAAAGTGGGGCTGCTGGGCGGAGCACAAAGCTGCCCACTTGGCACCAGATCTCCTCTGCAGGGTTGAGGGAGACCCCAACCAATGCTTTAACCCTTTCTATAAGCAGGGAGAACCCAATGTGCCTGCAGGCTGTACTGCTTGCTTATCCAGGAAACTGAATATGGTACACCGTGCAACAATCCTCTTGGCTGTCAGACTTTCTTCATCGTTTGTGGCTTTCCCTGTTTAAATGTGTTTGTTCACCAGTTCATCCTCTAGAAAATCCTTTCATAGTTCTTTTTAAAAAATAGCTCTTGGGGTGCCTGGGTGGCTGAGTCAGTTAGGTATCTGACTCTTGATTTTGGCTCAGGTCATGATCTCATGGTTCGAGATTTCGAGTCCTGTATCAGGCTCCACACTGACAGTGCTGAGCCTGCTTGGGATTCTCTCTCCCCCCCTCTCTCTCTGCCCCTTCCCCACTTATTCTCTCTCTTTCTCTCTCAAAATAAATAAACTTAAAATTAAAAAAAAGAAAACAGCTCTTAAATCAACTTAATCAGAGCAAACCAACTGCCTTTCCCTGTTAATAATTACTCTAGCAAGTTCTCAACTTTGAATGTTTAAGAAGCAACAAACTGAAAACACAGGGACAACTTACACACACATTGGTTTCCTCACTCCTCTTCCCACCCATGCTCATTTCCTGGTTATCCTGTAACCAGACACTCAATGGGCATTTCTGAAATGCTCCCACTCTACCTAATCCATGTCTCCCTTTTCCTTCAAGATCCTCAAGCTTCATCCCAGAGCTACAGATTTGTTCATATAGAAGAGACCTCCAAGATAATCTCATCTGTAGCAAGTACAATATTTTCTGTAGCAGGTACAAATTTTCACTCCCAGACTCAGTTGTGAAAAACATAACTTTCTTACACTGTACCTGGACTGAGTGCTTAAGTCCTCATTTTTGCTTAATCTTGCCAATCCAGGGTAATTTAGTGACCTTCAGGTTTTTTTCTCTCTGGTCCTTTTGGGTTAATACTCAACCAGTTCAGGATTCTCCCTCGGTTCTCATCCCCCAACACCCACACACAACCTAAGGTCGAGTGGGGTGGAAGGTACAGTTTATGTTCCATCCTGGCAACGGGAATGAGGAAATGGAGTGTCCCAATCCTTCCTCCATGCTAGTCCCTGTAGAGTTAGCCTGCTTCTCCTCTGATTCTAATTGTCAGGCACTGGTGTCCACTGCTGCTGTCAGGGTTCTTTCAAAGCCTCCAAATTCAATGGGCTGCATTCTCCTTACCTAGGTATAACAGATTTAGCAAATAAAAATATAGGACCCAGAAAAAATTTATATATGTGTGTGTGTGTGTGTGTGTATGTGTGTGTGTATGTGTATATATATATATATATATATATATATATATATATATATATATACAGCATAAAGTGGGTTAAATTTGAATTTCAGATAAACAACAAACGAGCATTTTTTGTCTAACCAACCACCAGCCCTCTCTCAGTACTTTATCATAAAAAAGAAGTGGAGGGACCAAGACTTCCAGGCCTCCTCCACGGAGGCAGGCCTTGACACAACTCAACCCAACTGCTACTATGTGAGTAGAAAGAAAAGCCAGAGAGAAAGTCACCTTATGTGTTTGACATTCAAACACCCTGTGCCTTCCCGTAGGAAGCAAGAGCCCATACTCTGGAATCCAGCCCAATTAAAAGTCCCTTTTCAGGGCACCTGGGTAGCTCAGTTTAAACCGGCGACTCTTAGATTCGGCTCCGGTCATAATTTCATGGCTTTGTGGATTTAAGCCCCACATTAGGTTCTGTGCTGACAGCGGGGAGCCTCTTGGAATTCCCCCTCTCTCTTTCTCTCTCTTCCCCTCCCCCACTTGCACTGTCTCTGTCTCAAAATAAATAAATAAACTTTTTTAAAAATCCCTCTTCGAGTTTCAGTCTGGGATGATGACAAAGTTCTGGAGATGATTAGTAGTAATGGTTGTGCAACAGTGCCAATATACTCAATGCTGCTTAACCAGACATGTAAAACAGTTAAAATGGTAAATATTCCTGTTGTGTATATTTTACAATAATTTTTAGAAGTAACTCTTCATGGAGAGAAGGGAAGGAGGGAAAGGACAAACACTAACTTCCAAAATTATAGATGAAAAAGTAGGGATGCATTCATCTCCTCTGCCCTCCAGCAATCCCCTCCTCTATGCTTTGGTTTACTCCGCAGCTGGAGGCAAGATTGATGCTACCAGCCTGTCTTCGCACCCATGTGTCACAATAGCTGTCGGAAGACACAACCAGCTGCTTCCAGGAGCTCTTCTAGAAATTGAACAAGTCCCTCCCCCAAGTCCCAGCAAACCTCTCCTCACATCTCATTGGCTCAAATTCTGTCACATGCCCATTCTTTACCCAATCTCGGACAAAGGAGTTGAGAGTCCATTGGACCAATCAGACCCAGACTCGGAGCCAAAGCAGAGATCAGTTTCCCTTCAGCAGTAGGTTGTGGGAGACTAGGCGAGAAAGATGGGATAGTACTTAAAAGTTGGCCTGTTGGGAAGGAGGAAAGGGGAAATGGGTAGAAAATCCATTGCAGGGGGCAGGGGAGGGGGGCTAAGTAGATTGGAAATCCACTGTCTGGTGCTTATTAGGGTATTCTGAAAGCCGCAAGAGGCAAGAAGCTGAGAGGCAGAAGCCAATTACTCTATTCTGTGACACCTCTCATGCCCTCCCTACCCCCACCAAAGATAAGTCTTGAGTAAATTCTGTTCAGCTAATTGTTGTGAGCTCTGCATGGCTGAATCCTTAGGTGCTCTGTAGCCCTGCTTTTATCCCCTCTCCCTACACCAGCCACCATGGAGCCTGTTTTGCTCAGGCATCCCTGTTATTCCCTGATGATACTCCCTGAAGGACTGATGCCTTTTGTGTCTTTAAACCAGAACACGTGTTAAGCCAGTATGGCTAGTAACAAGAGCTCTTTTTAACTCTAATAATGTAAACATGCAATTGGATTTATTAGATAATGACTAAATTCTTGGAATGAGACAGCAGATAAAATTACATGGATTTGAGAGAGACCTAAAATGAATGTAGGAAACCCAAATGTTATGACCCACTAAATAGCCGTACAATCACCTGAAAATGAAAGTGGAATTCAGTATATAGTGTTCTTTCATGCCTGCGGGCCCAGAAGAAAGAAGTTTTGTAAGAAGTCTTCAGAAGCCAGAGAAAATTGTACAAGCTCATCTAATTCAACAGAGATTCTTTCTAAAATAAGAAGTGAAAAGGGTGGCTTCCCTAGAGGAAGGATGGAACCTTTCTAATAATATTTGAATTTAAGTTCACAGGTGCGAAAATGGAAGGGGGTCTGGAAAAGGTAGTTAAAATTGACATCCTGTGAAACAAAGAAAACAGATGTGAAGGAACATTTGTTTGAGGACTTTGTGCCTTACCCCCTCCAGTAAATATGCCACACATCATTTGAATACTTTTTAAGGTTTAAAAATCCATAATTTTTAGAAAGTGCCTCTATGACATGGTAATGTGGACTTATTTGAGAAAGTGCATTAATCACTTATTCAACATATATTTTCTAAGCACCTACTATGTACTAGGAACTGTCTTGATATGTGTGTCTCTTATGTAAATATGGTATTATAAATGTTTAAGAACGATCTGAAATGAAAATGGTTTTTTCACATTCTTTAAGTATGTTTATACCAAGACATTTTGATTGCTTTAACTGCTTGTTTCTCTACTTGTGCATTGAGAAATTGGACATCAACTTGTTTCTAAATTAATTTCAAGGTTTACAGCAAAATTATAGCTTTTAAAGACATCAAAGCAATAGCTCAGAGCTATGGTAAAATAATAAGCAAATATAGTAAACTAGGAAAAGAATGCCACTTTTAATTGAATGTTCTTGCTCATTATTAAATATCAAGCAGATAAATAATATAAATTCTTACATCATTCATTTTTACTTATGAAAATAATTATTGTGATCATCTTCAGTTCTGTCTTTGATCAGTTTAATAAGCTGGTGTTTTATTATCTTATTACTGGTACTAAGAATTTCTTTGTGGACTTAATAGATATTCCTACAAAGAAGATCTACAAAAGGTCAACAGGAACATGAAAAGATGCTCAATATCACTAGTCACTAGGGAAATACAAAGTAAAACCACAGTGAGATATCACCTCACACATGTTAGAACGGCCATCATTAAGAAGACAAGAGATAACAAATGCTGGTGTGGATGTGGAGAAAGGGGAACCTTCTAGACTGTTGGTGGGAGTGTAAACTGATGCAGCCACTATGAAAACACTATGGGTGATCCTCAAAGAATTAAACTTAGAACTGCCATATGATCCAGTAATTTCATTTCTGAGACTCTATCCAAATAAAATGAAAACACTGATTTGAAAAATATATGTACCCCCACGTTCACTGCAGCATTATCCACAATAGCCAAGTCATGGAAACAATCTGTTTATTCCTGAATGAATGAATGAATAAAGAAAAAGCAGTATACATACATACAATGGAATATTCAACCACCAAAAAGAAAAACAAGGAAATCCTACTATTTGTGACAACATGAATGAAACTTGAGGGCATTGTGCTAAGTAAAATAAGTCAGACAGAGAAAGGCAAACACTGTATGATTTTACTTACATGTAGAATCTAAAAACAAAACAAACTCATAGAAAAAGAGATTAGACTTGTGGTTACCAGAGGCAGATGATGAGTGGAAGGGAAAATGGAGGAAGGTGATCAAAAGATACAAACTTCCAGTTATAAAATAATTCCTAGGGATGTCAAATGTATAACATCATGACTAAAGTAACACTGCTTTAGGATGTATGGGAAAGTCAAAAGAGTAAATCCTAAGAGTTCACATCACCAGGAGAATATTTTTTCTATTTTCTTCTTATTGTATCTATATGAGAAGATAGATGTTAACTCTACTTATTGCAGTAACCATTTCACAATATATGTTAATCAAGCCATCACATTGTATGCCTTAAACTTATACAGTGATATATGTCAATTATTTTTCAATAAAACTGGAAAAAATAACTCCTTTACAGTGTAAGCCAATTTTCATGTACTATCTGATATATACTTATAAATAGAAGTTTTCTACATTTTACTGTGCTTTGTAACCTTTCATAAATCGAACTTTTCATTTTCAAATTTAATCAATTCAAATTATTTATGGCTATAATTGTGTTGAGTAAGAAAGTGATTGAATTTAAGATTTTGAAAAGCTGGCCATAAATTGAGCAACATTAGTTTTAAATGGAACTATTCCATTGTGGAATTTATTATTCAGCCATATGAATAGTAATGATAGAAATTATCCATGGTGAGAGTAATCATTTTTATTTAATTGAGTTTTACCTTTGTCGATACACACTCCTGTTTAAATATAATACACCAATTAAAAAAATACTATTCTCTGGATGGCTGTGGTGCAATCGTGCAATCTTTATGCAATGTGAAGCCAGGAAAAATAGTGTGGAGTATTTAATGCATGGAATTTGGGTGGATACTTTGCAACCTGAATAAAATTGTGCTTACTGGGGTCTTGTGGGGAACAAATTTCACTACTACACCTACCTCTGGGACTACATTTAGTAGGGTCTGAAAGTGCAATCTAGCAGGAAGCCAAAGACAGAGCAAGAGCCCCAACCTCAGTATCTTTGGAGAAGTAAACATGACAATCTTACAGAACCTGTGGTTGGATTACTTAAGAATTCAGATATATCCTCATTCTGACACGTGGTTCGTAACTGATAAAAGGAGATCAACAAAGATCTGTCTAATGTCAAAGGTCTGCGCACTCCCACCATTCACTGCCTTGGCTGTGTGTGACCAGGAATTCAGTCCAGGTCACAGGTAACACAGACTTGGCATCCATCATTCCCACTTACCAGTGATCTTAGATTCGATTTTGGACAGTGTGTGTAAATAAGTATCATTTCCTTCTTATATACATAAGATGGAATATATATGTGTATATATATATCTGTTACACACACACATATATATATACACATGCACACATAAATATATATCCCTCCTGCTCTCCCTATCTTTCAAATCACCATCATCTGCCCCACTGCTCTGATTATGTCTAATTCATATGGAAATTTAACCCTTCTCAGTTAACATTTCATCAGTAGTGGGGTATGGTAGAAAGAGCACAAACTTGACTTTTTGTCATCAGAAATATCTGGGTCTGGACTTCACCCCATTTGATTTTGGGTAACCAGAACTTCCTAATTTACTCATTGACAAAATGGAGATGGTGGTGATGATGATGATGATGATGATGATGATGATGATGATAATGGTAATAAATGGGAAAGATAATGTCACCAGCTTGTGGCGTAAAGGAGACCCCATGTTCCAGTAACACTGACTTTTGCTCCTACACTCTCATACCATGTTCCTGTGTCACCAGATGAAACAGGAAGACTTCTTCCAGTTTATTGCTCACCCCAGAAGTTTATGTATGGTTATTTCTGTTACATAGTTTTTTAATATAAAAAATAAAACCAGAAAAAGATAATATTTAATGGATTTCAGAGTTAGAAAGCCTTTTCAAAGCATAAAAGCATCAGAAGGAACAAAAAGGAAATTGCTTTTATATGACCCCTGCCTTAGTAAAGCTAATTTTCTAGCTATTCTCATTTCTGTATTCTTCCAAGTAAACTCTGGAATAATTTTGTTATCCTCCTCCTAGCAATCCCATTAATACTTTGACCAGGATCCCGTTAAATTTAAGTAGCATTGAGATCCAAGCTGAAGCCTAGACCTTTTATCAAGAAAGCACATGTTTTTCCAAGAACCCCTAGCAATTTCTGCTCACATAACAGAACCCAAAACTGTCACAGAAATGACAACCCTTTTGGCAAAGGAGACTACAAAAGATGGTTAGCCTCCAGCTTCTAGAATGGAGGTGGGAGAAAGAAGGATGACTCACCCTGACTTACCTACAGGGTCTGCCACAAAGCTGCTGGAGCTATTTCCATGAGCACCTGTGCATGACTGGATACAAGGACCATTGCTGTGGGATGCAGGCAACATGGTGCACACTGTTGAGAAGGCCACTCTGCCCCTTTTTGTTGTAGGCAGTCAAACAGCTTTGATACTCTGATGACTAGGAACAGCCACTCAGGAGAGTATCTGTGACTTACAGACCAAAAAAGTCAGGGGCAGCCAGCAGAGCAGTGGTCTTATTAGAGGCCTCTCTCAAATGCCTGTGGGTATTGCATCTTTGGGAAAATTCTCCCATTTCCCCTTCTTCATTGCTAACAGAACCACAGTTTTGTTCTGGTAGCCATGGTCCCAGCCATGGATGAATCATGTTTGATCAAAACCCATCATGCAATTGCCGTCCACCTTGGCCTAGAGGTGGGCAATATAACCCAGCTTTGGACAAGAAGATATAAGGAGAAGACTGCTGGGAGTGGTTCTAGAAAGATTTGTCTTGCCTAATTAAAAAAAAAAAATACACCATCTCCTGAGAAGAAATCTCTTTCATCCCTGCCCCCTTATTCCTACCTTGAACATAGTTATGTGTAGACATTATGCATGGAGCTATGGTTCTTCTGACTTGTATCCACAAGGCAAGTCTGAGAACAAGATAAATTTTCCCAGGTTGGCAAAAGTGGAAACACAGAGCCTAGGTCCTTGATTTTGAGAAATCCAGTGTGCATCAATCCTAGAACTACCAACCACTTCAAAGATGATGAAAACAATTAAGTGTCTTTATTATTTAACTCACTGATGGTGGAATTGTTCTATTACTTGCAACTGACAGGATTTCTGTTCCAGCCCTAAAAAAAGGAGAGTAGAGTAGAACATTGTGAGTTGGCTTGTTCTTAAATAAAGACCTGAGAGGCAGATGTCAAGAGAAGCAAATGAGCTAGCAAAATCTGGGCATTAATATGAACATGACCTCTTCCCAATACCCACACGCAATGAGTCAGCTGACACCCAAAAAGTAATTTGAGAAGAGATGACATTTTTATATAATACAGACTTCCATTTTAGGAAAATTAATGTATTTCTCAATTATTTAAATCTCTTCTATCTCTAAGTTTTACATTTTTGTCATATGTTCCCCACCTATGTCTTGCTAAGTTTATTCCTGGATATTTTGTGTTTGGGGATGTTGTCTCTCTCAAGATGCTGGGCTTCCCTAGGGATCTGTCTTCTGCCCTCTGTTCTATACCGCAATTGTCTTGTATGATTCCTCCTCTGCTGTCCCTCCCCCAACTACTATTTCAAGCTGCTCCTTCTCCCTTCTTGGTAAGTATCCTTAACATCCTAGGTACACAGACTTTTGCCTGGTCTGCTTTTTGGAGGTCATCCAACCCTGATTGACAGGAAAAGGTAACATTTGGAATCCAGTAAGCTTGAGGTTAAAACGTGTCATGTCAGCAATTGCTAAACAACAGTACATCAGATTAGGTCAAGAATTTGTGAAATGTTTGTGCCAAGTGAAATGTCAAAGCACAAAGTGTGTGAAAGAAAAAAATCTCTGTGCCAGTCAAAATGTCATGCTGTCTTGCAACAAGTAATTTATTCCTTTCTGTCTTTATCGCTATTCTTGTTTCACATGTATTAATGTTGCCTCTAACTAATTGAAATTAATAGTGGCATTATCAGTGGGTAAGGGCAAAAACTAAAGAGCTAATTTAGAATCACTCAGTCAATTTGGGCTCATTTTGAAAATGAAATTTGTTAACCCAGCCTTTAAAAGGAGCCCTTACCTGATTGTCCAGAGCATTCATACTGCAGCCATTGTTTGTTCTGTTAATTTTCATAACATGCTAAAAGAAGGCACAGAGGATAGTAAAGAATAAGCATTTTTTAAATGCTGTATCTGAAGACTTGAAAACACAATAGAAATGCTATGATATGATCACTAGATCAGGTAGCCCTCGACGAATAGGATGCCAGTAGCTTGTTGAGTTGATCATGAAGCAAACCTTCATAATGTTCATCACCATTTTCCTATTGGTTTTAAGTTCTAAATTGGCAGAGCTTCCCAGAAAATGGCTTCTCTCCATGCCATTTGCTTTCTCTGAGAGCAGCTTTCTGTTGCACAGTCATGGCTAAACATTGGGGAATGGGTCCTGCTCTTGATGCCTCGTTAACAAACCAAAGTACTTCTCTGTAGGCTTCAGGGACAGATGAGGGTGAGGCAACAGAGGTGCCCAGAGTCCAGCACTTCATGAGGTCTTCATTCTCAGGTGCCACCCTGCACTTCTGTGGCACTGATATGAATGCTTCCTTAAATGTTGTGCCCTAGGCACCTCACTTGCCTCACACCTGTCCTGGCCCTGGTAGGCATTATCATTCCCCTTGGACCTGAAGAAAAGGACCTGGGAGTAAAGAAGAGCCCTGCTAGTCTTCTGACAAGATAACTGAGTTCCTACCCAATTATATTAATTGCATGTATTGGAAATTTAACAATATTGAATTTGAAGGTTAATAAGAAGACCGTATTGCTAAGATGAGAGAAACTTCTCAAGAAAGAGTCCAACTAATGACTCAGAGCAGGTCCAACAGAGTGAAAGGACCCTGTAGGACCACCATGTTCCAGAGTTTGGTCCTCAAGTTTTCAGATTTGGAGCTCAACTTTATCAGCACAAAGATAGACGGTCAGATTGAGACAAAGTGACAAGAGAATTTCAAATAACTCAAAGATCCAATTCACTAAGTTAGAGTTACAGCTATTTTCCAGTGGCAATATCCTAGTGTTCCATGTTCAGTACACCCCTCCCTAGAGTCAGGGGCTGTGGAACAAAGTGTTAATCATCAGACAGTTGCAAATGAGCATGGAAAGAGAACAGAGTGGGGGAGGGGAGCTGTCAATGACAAGAATAGTTCATCTAGGCCAGGGAAAAGTCCTTCCTCAATCCAGAATATTCTGTGTATCCATTCACTCAACAAATATAAATTGTGCACCTACCATGTGCTCAGCAAACTCTTGCACCTCTATCTTCAAAATGAATTCTAAATCCAGTACTTCCTGCCATCTTCACAGTAAACATTGAAGTCAAGCACCATCTTCCTGGATTAATTGGGCAAGCCCCCTGACTTGTCTCCTGGTTTCTACTCTCTCGTTGATAGAGTCCATTCTTCACCTACCTGTCAGGCTGATCCTTTTAAAATTTAAGTCAGATCATGATGTACCTCAGATCAAAACCCTCCATTGACTTCCTACCTGTTAGAATAAAACCCCAAATCCCTTTCTTGGACTGTAAGGTCTACATGCTCTCACCCTAGCTCTCTGATCTCATTTCCCACCACTGCCCACCTCACTCACTCTGCTCTAACTACAGAGACTTTCTGCTCCTGGGAACCCAAGGAAATGCTTTTGCTTCATGACCTCTGCACATACCTCTCCTACCTGAATAATTTATTCCCAGATATCTGCATGGCTCACTGTGCTCAGTGCTTAAATGTCTGTGCCTGTCACCTTACTGCAGAAGCTTCCATGACCACTGCCCTATCTAAAAGAATATTCTTCCATCACTTTCTGTCCCCTTACCCTTACGTATTTTTCCATAACCATCTGATAAGTTTTCTGTCTTCCCTCAGTAGAAAGTAAGCTCCATGAATTTTACCTGTTTTTGTTTATCCTTATATCCCTAGCTCCTAGAACATTTCGTGAAATATGATAAATACTCCAGATATATTTGCTGAATTAAGGGCAAATACATGCAGGTTATGTAATAATTTCAGCCACTAGAGAGGAATATTCTTTGGTGACTCAGGACTTTTCTCTGGCCTCAGTGAAATAGCTTTTGGGGACCTTTGATCTCTCTTTGCCTTTTTTTTTAATGTATCAGAATATGTCTATAGATCACTGGCATATTTATGAGTATCTGACTTTTTTTAGTTGCTCATTTCTATCAGTAGGGTTGTGACTGGTTAGTGAAGGGCAGCCATTCAGCAGGGTCAATGGCATATCAGAAAACATAGCTGATATGTCTAACATTTATACAAATCATACCAATCTTATACCTTCGTTTACACAACTGGGATATTGCTTTAGAGTCTTGTCTGTTTTCTTTGATATGGCCTCTTCTCTACCTTTTGTTGTGGAGTTTGTTCTGCCAGTCATCAGGCTTTTACTTATTTATTTATATTTCTGGGATATTTAGGATGATTTGACAGTTATCTAGCTGTGTTTGTGGGAGGAGGGCCTACGGTCCTCCTACTCTGCCACTATCTTTCCTTCCTCCACTCTCCCTTGGCTTTTTGATGGACTATGTAAGGTATGTGATAGGAAAAGAGGGATCAAGGAAAACCAAGATTTTTAGCAAGAGGAAATGGAAGAATGGAATTTCATGTTTGAGTCAGGAGGAGGCTGGGGGCTGAAAATCAACAGTTCATTTTTGAACATATGAAATTTAAGATGCCTATTGGATATCCAGTGGAGATGTTCACTAGACAGTTAGATAGGAGTCTGTCATTCAGGGGAGAGATTCAGGCAGGGCATAGAAATTTGGCAGCATGTGAAAAGTATTTCCAGTCATGGAACTTGGGGCACGTAGGTGGCTCAGTCAGTTAAACAACCAACTCTTTTTTTTTTAATTTTTTAATGTTTTATTTATTTTTGAGAGAGAGAGAGAGCGCGCACACGTGAGCAGGGGAGGGTCAGAGAGAGAGGGAGATACAGAATCTGAAGGACAGGCTCCAGTCTCTGAACTGTCAGCACAGAGCCTGATGCAGAGCTCGAACCCACCAACCATGAGATCATGACCTGAGCTGAAGCCAGACGTTCAAATGACTGAGCCACCCAGGTGCCCCATCCAATTCTTGATTTCAGCCCACAGTTTTTGAGATGGAGCCCTGAGTCAGGGTCTGCACTGAAAGCACAGAGCTTGCTTAGGATTCTCCTTCTTTTTCACTCTCTACCCCTTCTCCACTCCACCCCCCCAATAAATTAAAAAATAAACATCAAACAAATAAATGAATGAATGAATAAAGTCATGGAACTCTGTCAACCCCCTTGGGGATAAGCATAGACAGATAAGAGCAGATTTCTGAAGACTGACCCCTGGGACACCCCAGCATTAGAATTCATGGATATAAGAAAATAGCAGTGGAGGACACTGTAAAGGGGAGCACAGAAAAAAAGTTACTGGTTAAAGAAAGCCAGGGGTCTAGGAAGGATTTTGTATAGTTGAGAAATATTATAGCATTTGTGATACAGTAAAAACCATCCAGGGAAAAGGGAAAAATTAATGATGCAAGAGAGATAAACAATTGCAGTAGTAAAGTTCTGGACTAGGGAAGAGGGGTCGGATCCAGTGCCGAGGTGGTGAGACCTACTTACATAGAAGCACAAACAGGTTACCTAAAAGCAGGAGGAAAGGCAGAGTGTATGCCAGAAGGTAAGTAAGTGTGGTGGTAGAAGCTTGTGGAAGTTCTTTTCTAGTTGCTTCTATTTTCTCCATGATAGATTGGAGCTATCGGTGACATGCAGGAATCAAAGGCTCACACCACACTCACACATGTGTCAAAGGAATGTTTGGGTAGAGGTGAAGGAGTGGGATATTTGAAATAGGTTTTTTGTGGGGAGTGCAATTGTTGGAATGACCCGGTTGAGGATATGACCCTAGGAGAGCTGAGTGAGGTAGGAAGGGAGACAAGACCGCACTTGTGACTAGCCAGGGAATCAGACGGACGGTCTTTCTTGATATAACCTGAGGCTGACACACGTGTGAGTGACAACATTAGCTACTATTCCCTGAGCAACTTGAGTGGGCCAATCTGTGCATTCCTCTCCTTTAATCCTCACAACAACCCCACAAGTCCAAGGATCAGAGATTGTTATCCTCCAATTGTTTTCACAAACTTAAAAAAATGAGGCTCACAAAGGTTCATTAACTAGCTCAGGGTAACACAACAATATGGATGGAGGATTGAGACTCAAGGTCTTTTAACCCCAGAACCAGACTCTTTCCTGTGCCTATGCCATATCTCTCCAACCTGCGAGCTTTAGCCCGCAACCACAAGTCACAAGTGAGTTTGACCAGGAAGTCTTATGGCTCAGGTTTTGTTGTTTGAGCCTGAGGCATAAGTCTGTTCCGAAAGCTAGATGCTTCAGTCTCCTGAGAGAATAAGCCTCTTTTCTCTCTTATAGGTTAGTGTCACTTTGGAGCATCAAAAACCAACATAAAGAGGCAAGTCTAGAGGTACTTGCTTGTCTCAGTCAGTTGGACTTCTGACTTCAGCTTAGGTCATGAATTCATGGTTTGTGAGTTCGAGCCCCACATCAGGCCTGCTTCAGGTTCTGTGTCTCCCTCTCTCTCTGTCTCTCCCTCTCTCTCTCACTCTCACTTTCTCTCTTTCTCTCTCCCTCTCTCTCAAAAATAAATAAACATTTAAAAAATTAAAAGAAAGAGGCAAGTCTAACAGCTAGAGCCTATTTGGGTTTGTTTGCTTCATGGCTAACCTTTGTGGCCTGCCCCAGCAGCTACCTTTATCTGAGTGTAGCAGGATACAGGATACCCTTGGAGAATCCTGTAGCAAGGGCCAGGGTACTTCTCGGCCATTTATCACATTGTAACCCCCCCTTCATCTGGAAGAATGTGAGCCCTGATACCCTGTCCCTGGTATTTTCAGAGCATTCAACTGCAAGTCCACTTTTTTCTATCCCCAGGAAGTAATTTATGCAAGTGATAAAAGAAGAAAGTAAAGACATGAAAGTTTTCATAAAATTCATTTCTTGCTTCAGATGGGAGAAATTGCATACATTCTGCTTTATAATAGTTCTACCAGGGAGTCGAGGAATCCTACCTGTCGGTGCTCCAAATGAGAAAATTGCAGTCAAATGTCATCACTGTGACTCATCTCGACAAGAACCATCCAATAGAAGTTTCTGCAATAAGGAAATATTCTGTCTGTACTTTCCAATTCGATAGCCATTAGTCACATATAAATATTGAACACTTAAAATGTAACTAATACAATTGGGGAGCAGAGTTTTAAATTTTATTTAATTTCAACTCATTTAAATTTCAATTTAAATCATCTGAGGCTAGTGACTACCATATTGAATGGCACAGATCCAGATTATAAAACAAGAGGCCAAGCCACCTCACCCCTTTGCACACAGTGACCAAGTTTGCCCACAGAATCTTGCCATGAAGACCCTTGCTTAGTTCCTCCCAAGAAAGGAAGGTCCTCACTGCTCACATCTTCTGAACAAAAGACAGAAAGCCCATGTAACCATATCCTATCACTGCCACAAATTACCACAAACTTTGAAAATTAGACCAATCCATATTTACTGTCTCACAGTTTATGTAGGTCAGAAGTCCAGGTACAAGTAGGTCAAGTAGGTTCTCTGTTTAGTGTCTCACAAGGCCCAAGTCTAAGGGTTGGGCAAAGGTGCATTCCTTTCTGGAGGCTCTGGGGAAGAATATACTTCCAAGTTCATTCAGTTCCTTGCTGTTGTAGGACTGAGGTTTCTGCTTGCTTGATGATAGTCCTCTGGGGGCTGCCCTTAGCTCCAAAAGGCCTCTCCCTGGTTCTTGCACATGTCCCCCCATCTCAGATCCAGCAACAGCACATCAAATCCTTCTCATACTCGGAATCTCTCTGCTTCCTCCTCTGTTCTCAGCTTTGAAAGGCTCATGTAATTAGACACAATTTATTCACATAATCTCCCTATTTTATGGTCATTTGGTTAGTAACCTTAATTATGTCTAGAAAGCCTCTTTGGCCAATTAATACAGCATAAGCACAGGAGTATTATTAGGGAGCAAAAATCTAAGGACCAAACTTCTGCCTATCACAATCAGATAACAGAGAAACCAGCAAGACAATAGCTATCAGTTACTCAGTGTTTTCCTGAGTAGAAAATAAAAAGGACTTGTTGGGAAAAAATAATTTAAAAAATACTCTTTTGACTATTTTCTCTCAGAATCCTAAGTCAGGGGGAGGAGCCAAGAGGGCGGAGAGGAAGGGAGCTCTGTAGATTCTGTCCACCCCATCTATCGAACTGAGAGGGACATTAGTCTCATCTGCAAGAGTGGAAGGAGAGAATACGGACTCCGGAAAGAAGGGAACCTCAAGGATACCTGAGTGAGCTGGGGGTGGGGACTACGCAATAGAATCTGTGAAGGTGCGCACTTCTACTCCTGCTGCTCATTTCGCCTCAGGCAGGGGCAGCTGAAATCCCTGCCTGAGCCAAGACAAACTGATTCCTCCCCCTAAGAAGCAAGCCACCAAAACAAATACATTTCATCTGTGATAGCACAAACGTGCACAGACTGGAATTTTGAACTGAGGCGGGCCTGGAAAATACAATTCGGCTCAACTGCAGCCCAAGAAGATCGGACTCATTAGAGTGGCCGACCATGCTTAGTTTAGCTTGGCTTGCTGCCATTCTAATCTCCATAGACACCAAGGCGGAGCCTCTGAGAGCAGCCTCCAAGACCTACCACATCAAACCACGCCTATCCACAAGGGGGAGCTGCTGCTGCCTTTTTTATATATATATATATTAAAAAATTTTATTTCCTCACCTTTTTCGTACTTATTTCTTTGTCATTATTACCTTTTTTCCTTTTTCTTTACTTAATTCTTTTAAATTTTTACTCCTTATTTTCCTTTCTCCTTTCTCCCTTACTTTTTCACCTTCTTGCAACCCAGATATATACTCCAATATCTCATCCTTACCTCTCCCCTCAACTGGTCATACA
>NC_043704.1:124536778-124557050 GCF_006229205.1 Suricata suricatta | reverse complement strand
AAAAAAAAAAAGAATCCTAAGTCATTTGTCTCATTTCATCATTATGAGAAACAGGCAAAATGGTAGCTATCCCTGATCTCTTTCAAGGATCTGCAAACATTTCAGGTTATACTCCTTGGAGGGTCTAAATCTTCAGAATAGCTTTCCAGAAGAGCTGCTACACCAAATTGGAGATCATGTTCCATCACAATAGAACCTACCAGCAATTTTGAGCCCTTGTTCTGGTTTAACCAGTGTTCAGTTAGATATTAAGTCCTGATAAGAACTGGATGCTGTTAATTAATAAACAAACCTTACATAGAAACTAAGCCACTCAGTTCCAGTTAGTAAATTCCAGTAAGAAAATGAAGTGAATGGAAAAATACTTCCTTCTAATTAGCTGAAAAGAGACACTGAGTTTTCAAGTCCTAAACAAAGAGCTGCTTTGTGTCTGTCCTCCTCCTGGAGAGAAGGGAGAAAGATATCTTTGAGCTAGGAGTTCAGAGAGAGAGAGAGAGAGAGAGCTGCCGGGGAGGACCAGTCTGTCACCTGAAAGAGAGCAGATGAAGGACAAGCTGCTGCATTTTCCAAGAGTAAGCCATCAGGGCTGGGGAGTTGTTCAGGGGGCCACAATGTTGAAAACATGTAAGAACTGGACCCGAGGCCTGGGCAGAGAGGTCACCAGGACAGTTCAAAGCTGTCTACTTGGTACTCACCCCAGGTCTACCAATTCCACCTTCCTTACTTGAGGCTGGCCCATGCAAAAGCACAAAACCAACTTACAGTCATGTTCTATTTCTTTGGAGCTTCAGACAAAGGCATCTCGTTGCTGACTAGACCCTGACAGTGGGCAGCACCTAGCCTTAGACACCCTGGCACCCTTGCTGGAGGGGTTTAGAAATCTCTTATGCTGGAGTACCACACAGTTTCTCTAGTCTAGTTAATGCTGCCTTACTCCCCACCACTGGCAGAGTTTACCTCCACCCTGAATGCCAGCCCCTCTGATGGCCTGTCTTTTCCTGGTACCATCACCTCCATCTTCCCGCTTGGCTCAGCCTCTTACATTTCCCTTCCACAGCCCAAGCCTTCCTGCTGGCCTTCTGGAGCTCTCATCCATTGATAAACTCCCTTCCCTACAATGTTAGACTTTCCCACTGGGCTCTTTTCTCCTCCTACCTTAACTGAAACATGATCCTTGTTGAAAGACCATGCCTTTTTCCTGGGATCAAGGATGCTTATGTTTCCAACCCGCACACAACCTAGTGTATGATTTGGGAAAAGGCACAGTACCCTTCTGGCTCCACGTTACCACATGCAAGCCCTTATTCTTCATTCAGTTGTAAAACCTCTCCACCCTTTGTTGTGGCCATGGTTTTTATTGGTCCTTCTTTGGTCACTTGTTCCACATTCACTGGACCTCAGTGAGACTCTCCTCCCCAGCCCTGCCAAGGTTACACGTGACCTCTGCCTCCCCTCCCCTTCACCAGCCTCTCCTGTGGCTTCACCCTGAATGTGATCATTACCCACAACTGTTTCAACTCTGCCCACTTAAACTCTAATACCCAAACAAAACCATTACCACACCATTTTCCAGTTCTCTCTTTTAAGAAAAACAAACAAAAACAACTACTGTTCGGCCTCATTTAAAATGTTAACCTATGGGTTCCTCAATTCTATCCTAATCTATCTCTCATCTGCTCTCACTATTTCATTTATGTGCTACTCATTAAACTAGCATTTCACCACTATCTCTCACTGATCCATTCAGAGAAAGCAATGCCTGAGGGTAGACAAGCTTATTTGTAAATGAAACATTAAAACAATAAAGAGTGCTCTGGATAAAATAAATATTAATAAAATAACACTTCTAGTGTTCACATTATCCAAATAATCTTAAGATTTTCCCAAGTGCTGTCTAATGTTTAATGATTCACGAGTCTGAACAAAAGCGCATCGGATGCCTATAGATAAACTCTCCTTGGATTTTGATAGAGTCAGAGATGCCACCATCACCTCCCAATTGGATTTTGAGCAGTGTTGGAGCAGTAGAACTTAGAAGATACTACCCAGGAATAATTTAAAACTTTATTATCCAACAAATGTGTTTTCTGTCAGCCCTACCCTGATTCCTTCGCTTCTTAAACAATTGTCATAATGTCTTCAGGGAATTATCTCCATTCAACCTAACTCTCCATCCATCTTATATCACTTTTCTTCCTTTACCATGACTTAGAAATATATCTTAACATCAAAATTATAGTCATTTATAGCCAATATTCTTGCCAAGATGTATCAGTGCTAACCTTCAAATCAAATCTCTGCAGGAAGCCTTAGCCATAACGGGCAGGCCTTGCTCTCTGGATGGCAGGCACCATTTTCCTCTTCCTTCTTCCCTTTGAGCCATGACTCTCTAAAGCTGATGGCGAGAACTGTATAAGCATGACTGTCAAAATTTGCATCCAGTAAAGAGTTAGGCAGGCTGCTAGGGAGATTGTAAATAGAATAGGAATGGAGGGCAATAAATCTAGAGATGAGGGAAAAGGGGATCAACAACAAAAGACAAAAATCTGGGCCAAATGTAACAGACTCAGCCCAGTTACGGGCCAGGGGTTGTGGCAGGGGAGGAGGGATCACAGAAAGAGCCCACTCAAAAAACAGGATCAACAGAGTGAGGAACTCTGGGTCAAAGAGACTCATTGAGACCTTCTGTTCGCTGAGACAGAAGGGCCCAGTCTCAGGAAACAGGCAGGCAGGATCAAGGTGTGAAGCAGGCCCCATCCACCTGGCTGACACACAAGGACAAGACTTGCTACCTCCACATACCACTTGGCATGCCAATGACCTGGGATCCCAGGCACAAGAGAGCTTGGGAGGAATTACTACCTCCCTGATGGAAGATGGCTGCAGAGAGCCTGGCCCCTCTGCCTGTGAGTTTAAAAGAGCCAAAATGTTATGAGACAAAAACTTTTGCTCTGCCAGTCTCTTCTTGAAAGGAATGGCACTCATCGGGCGCCTGGGTGGCTCAGTCGGTTAAGTGTCTGACTTTGGGTCAGGTCATGATCTCACAGTTCGTGGGTTCAAGCCCCATGTAGGCTCTGTGCTGACAGCTCAGAGCCTGGAGCTTGTTTCAGATTCTGTGTGTGTCTCTCTCTACCCCTCCCTCACTCATCCTCTGTCTCTCTTTGTCTCAAAAATAAACTATAAAAATTTAAAAAAGAAAGAGATGACACTCATAAACAGCTCTGATGATACATCTGGGTAAGGGCTAATAATTCTTCATTCATGGATTATTTACTGAAAACCTAATACATACTAAATGCAGAGCTAGGTGCTAAGAAAACAAATATGACAAGGACAAAAATATTAGTGTATAGATATTTCCAGCCTCCTCCTGTCCTTCTACCCACATTCCTAGCCTCTGTAAGGAGCCCACAAACTAAACTTCTGGAGCCTTGTTTATCAGGAGAATGGGTAGAAGAAATAACTGGAAGAAGTCAAGGGAGACTATATAATAAAGAATTGAGTCACAGATGACTGGAGGAGGGAGAGCAAAGATCTGGAGGAGAGGGGAATGGAGAGAGAACACATGAGTGAGGCTAAAGTCGAGGTGATGAGAAAACTGGGAGCAGGGAGTTAATGAATGGACTTGGGGAGACAGATCATTGAAGGCCAGAACAGCATGGAGAGTGTGGTGTGTGTGTGTGTGTGTGTGTGTGTGTGTGTGTGTGTGTGATTTCTGCCCACAGTCTCTTGGAGAGTTTATGAACTTCTTTGTGATTGGAATTACGTTCTACTCTTGGATGCCACACAATGATAAAGCTGCTTACAAGGTGACTCAACGTTTTGCGGATTACAAAATAAGATATGGCCTCTGCCTTCCAAGTGTTCAAAATCAAACATTTAACATAGGAAAACAGACATTTAATAGAGGCACCTGAGTGGCTCAGTCGGTTAAGCATCTGACTCTTGATTTTGGCTCAGGTCATGATCTCATGGTTTGTGAATTCAAGCCCTGCATCAGACTCTATACAGCCTCCTTGGGATTCTCTCTCTCACCCTCTCTCTCTGTTCCTTCCCCACTTGTGTTTTCTCTCTCTCTCTCAAAATAAATAAATAAACTTAAGAAAAATGAAAACCAGGAGGACAGACATTTAACATAAAATAACACAATAAAACCTCACAAATGCTGTGTCATACATCTATATCCGGAATGGGGTGGTAAGTGAGGGAGAGGCCACCTAATTTACCTCTAGTTCATGGAGAGCCAGATGTTCTCTCTACTGGAGCTTAGGAGGGGATTTTTTTTTTAGCTCCCAAATCAATTACCAAGAGCATCCTATGCCTCGGTGCTAGACAAGAAGAGGCAGAATATCCAAAGGGCCACCTTGAACTGATCAGAATTCTATTACTTCTAAGGCTTGCCTGGGTATCAGGCGGCAGCCCGCTGTGGCAAACTGAGGGCTTCCTTTCCTTTTTTGACTAAGAGCTCCCTGGGCAGGACTATCTTCTTTTCTACTCCAGTATCACCTAAACAAAGAAAAACATGTGTAGACTGCGGTGTTAGCATGAGAGAACTCAGTACCAAGTCTTGTAAGCATGGAAGGGGGAAAGGGGTGAATGCGAAGTGAAGCCTGAAATTCTACACGTGAAACACAAAGTCAGCCCCAGAGCTGCCACAATATTATAGCTGAGGTTTGCATTGAGTTTGCTACCCCTGAGGCAAAGGGAGGATTTAGAGTTTCCAAGCAAAGCTGAAGCAATCACTTCGCTGGTCTGTGCCAGCCAAGTGACTCACTCTCAAACCTGTTTAATATGAAACAGCATTAGGAGACTGGATATAGCCTCGGGGAGATCAGCTGCTAACCAGCTCAGATTATAGCTGCAATCCCTCAAACACGGCCACTTAAAGTGTCTCCACATGTCTTCAGTGGCACACAACACCGTGCAGGAAAGAGACCATCCTTGAAGTAGAAAGATCAATGTTCTGGTTTCCATTCTGTAGCAATTTGTCATGTGACTTGGGCCAGGCTCAGCCAAAACAACGAAGCTAATGCCTAATCCATAAAATGCGGCAATACCTTCCCTGCCCCCTCCCTGCAGTAGTTTTGAGAACTGAACGAGAAATATGAAAATTAAGTGAGATGATGAAAATAGTAGAGAGCTATATACCAGGTATTATTATTATGCATAAGTATCATAAATCTCCTTTTACACTTTCATTGGTACTAGAGGGAATTTTTCCTTAAATGGCAGGAATGAGGAAATAAACACAACAAGAATTTTGCTTTGTACTTTAATATCAACAGCACTCAAAGCACCAATTTAGCCAGTTATTGTGGACTTTTGTCATCCAGGCAATAAATTGAGAGACTTCACAAGATTAGATATCCCTTCTTCAGTGTTATCTGAGGCTATCAATTAGAGCATCTCTGATATTTTCCAGCAAGAATTTTAAAGAGATCCCCGTTAGGGGAACTTATCAAACTATTTCTCCCATTTGCAATTACAAGGACAAGAAAATAAAGGAAAGGATCCTTCTTTGTTTCCTTTTTTCTTCTCCTCCTCCTTCTTCTTGTTCTTTTTTTTTTTCTACCCCCACCCCCATCCCTATCTCCCAATGGATAGAGGTGATGTGGTTGAGGTGAGTAAGGCACTTGCTTCAGATGAAAATTTTAATCAGGCAACAAAAAAATTCAAAAAACAAGATAAATATACTTTAATGAATATTTTAAAACAAAATTAATGCCAAAAAACCCATGATGAGCAAAATATCAAAATTTTAAATAAAATCAGTGATAATATCATGCCAAGACATATGGAAGCCTGAGGCAAAAGGGAAAATCAGTATTACTGATCCAGTCTCTATTTAAAATTTGCTTTTTTCTTCATAGTAGATTTTTGCCTTAATTTTAATGTATCACGGCTCGCAATTTTTTTCTTTCCTGATAGCATCTAAAATTATAGTTTGCCTTAGTATGGACGGCATCTTAAGTTTGGTTAAATGCTTTCTACATGGCATGTAGAAGAAGCAAGACCCCTGGCAGTCAGACTCCACTTGGCTTTGTCTCCTGCCATTTCCAAACATGAATTCAGTAGAAGTCACCTTCCCTGCTCCCGAAAGAGAACTCTATGTGTCCTGCTCACCGTTAAATAACAGACAAGGTCCACAGTCATTTTAAGTCACAAACACAGTCGCAGTCTAGCGATTACTATACATAATCCCTTAGATCATCAAAACTCACAACCTCACTTAGTGGTAGATCTCCCCCTCCTCCACCCTGGGCCTGGCAGGCCTCAGGAGGAAAAGGAAGTAGGGCCTTGTGATCTCTGCTCTCTGTCTCCTGTCCCACTTGATACCTGCCCTTTTACTCTCCCCCTACCTAGTAGGGACTTGCCAGTGAAGAGATGAAGGAGATACACCAGTTCTTACCTGACTGGTGGCTTCACATTCTCTGAACCAGGAAGATAGTTTAACAAGGACTCTTTGTCCTTGGCCCTTCTTTACTGGTCATCAACGCTTCCTTCTACCCTCTACCCTCGGGTGTCTGCAATGTCTGTCTCATTTGGATGGTGGGTAATGGGATGTTTATTAAATCATTAACTCTTCCTTCATATATGCTTATATATTCTAAAATTTCTTAAAAAATTTTTTAAAGAACTGTGAGAGAAAATAAACAGAGAGAATCCTAACTCTACATGAAAACAATCTTTACTAGATAGAAACCTCTCTCTCTCATTTTACTACCAGCCATTCCTGCTCTCCTGGCCTTCATTTTTATCACCTCTATAGACCTATAAAATAAAAGTTTGTCTAGATAAAGATAAACTTCCATGCCCTGTCACATGCTAGTTTATTTCTCACTCCTTCTGAATAAGCAGAGCAATCTCCCACTGGTTTCTAATTTCTTCAGGAATAAATGGCCCTGGCCAGAATCCAGTCCACTCCCAGTCCCCTGGGAACTCATCAAGAGAACTAGAACATCTCTGCCCTTGACCTCTAAGGCAAAAATCAACAAGAGTCCCACAGCAAGAAAGGCACTGTAAAAACAGCAATGCCAACAAAGGCAGAAAACACTTCCTATGCTTGTGCACCCCTGAGAGTCCCACTGTACTGCCCGTGTCCAGGCACTGGAACTGAAGACAGAAGAATGTTGCAGAGACTAAACCATTGTCCCTACTTTAGGAAAATAATTGCCTTCATTGTTTAGCTTCATAGTGCTGGCCATATATTGCTTATATCCTGAGCACTCATTTTCCATATCAAGTCTTCAATATTTTGCTTTATTGGTAATATTTAAATATATGATTCCACTTTGCCTTCAAGGATCTACAGAGATTGGAACTGGAAAACAATGTGAATTCACACACAGTCCAAAAGGCCTGCCCAGAGTCACGATGTCTGAAGCAAAACACTTTTCCAACAAGACAAGTTTCAAGATCACAAGGAAGAAAAAAACAGCTAGCTGTAGGCAGATCTTACAGATAAATCCACAAAACCAATTCAGAGTCCCAGAGGGACTAAAACTGGTTTTCACAGTTGGGGAGATGCTTGCGTGGCTGTGCCAAGGAGGCAGAGCATTGGGTGTGGGAGAAACAAAAAGCTGGGGGGGCGAAGGTGGGGCATGAAGGACAGGCATCCATTCCAGGAACCTAGTCTGCACTCCCGGGTCTCCTTTACTCCCTTCAATCCCTTCTAATACTCACCCAGAAGAACTAATAAAAATGAACAGAAAATAAATAATTGGAGAGACAAATTTAGAAGTGTGAAAAACGTGGAAGGATTTCAGAGAACAGAAACAGAATTCCATTACGCCATAAACTCAGATGGAAAAAAAAAATCACGTCTTTATTTTTGCTAACCTATAATTGAAAATGTAATGTTCCCTTTGATTATGAATGGAAGCAATAAGCCAGCCACAGCAGTGTTAGTAATGCTGATGGCTTTGTCACTAGTAGAATTTATAGATATTTTCAATTAATAATCTGTGTGGTTGCTGCAAATATCTTGAAATATAATTTTTGTTCATCATTACTGTGAAATTATGATAGTAATTAAATTTGTCATGAGATCTTGATATTGAATCTGTTAACAAAGAAGCATATATAAATGTACCACACATTTGTTTTAATATTTTGATAACTGTATTTCAATAATCGGTTTCCTTTGTGACCCTATGTATTTTATGAAATAGATTTTAGAACATTATTCTAAGAAGAATCCATAGGCTTCATCAGACTGCCAAAGTGGTCTGTGGGGGCAAAACTGTTAATTCTTTCATTAGGCAGTTGCAGACTAGCGGTGGGGGGGAGGGGGCAGAATCCCATCAACCCAAATCCAAAAGTGTTTGAAAAAGGTTTGGGGTGAAAGGGGGAAGAGGAGTCAAAATATAACTTTAGAATGCCTACGGACTGTGCAGTTCCCTAGGTTATGCTGAAAGGCACGTACTTAGGGATTCTCTTGGTAAAAAGCCCGGCTATAATGAGAAGGGATCTGACTTGTCAGAGTGTGGTTCAGGAGGAATAATTCTTGATGGCCAACCTAGGTCCAGGGCCCAGGGCCCTAACCTTTAACAAATAGCTCAAATCTATAGTATATAATAGTCTCACATCTTCTCCAAGTAACTAGTGTTAATTCAATTGGGTAAACATCCTTTCCATTCTGGGATGGAACCTAGAAATAAAAATAATGGCAGCTTGTATAGCTGACTTTCACTTAAATTATTAAGTTAACTAATATTCTCCATTCCTTCTATAAAAACTACCAACTGGTCCTAAGGCACACTGGGCATTACAGCCAGTGGGCTTCTCTCTAGTACAGTGCCACATTCTCAAACCTCAATAATAAGAAAACAACTCAATTAAAAATGTGCAAAACCCACCCTATTATTAAGGCCTACTAGATAGGTATTGTCCCTCTGACAATACCACAAAGTTATCAAGACAATGTGTTACTGGCAAATGAATATCCAAATGGATCAATGGAACGGAGTAGAGAACCCAGAACCAGAGTCATACAAATATGCCAAAGTGATTTTTAAAAATACTTTATTTTTAGGGGCACCTGGGTGGCCCAGTCGGTTGAGTGTCCGGCTTCGGCTCAGGTCATGATCTCATGGTTCGTGGGTTTGAGTCCTGCGTCAGGCTCTGTGCTGACAGCTAGCTCAGAGCCTGGAGCCTGTCTTGGGATTCTGTGTCTTCCTCTCTCTCTGACCCTCCCCACGCTGTCTCTCTGTCTCTCTCAAAAATAAATAAAACATTTTAAAAAATACTTTATTTTTAAACACAGTTTTTGATTTACAGAAAAATTAAGTGATAGTACAAGAAGCTCCCATCTACAGCACCCAGTATCCCACATTGTTAACATCTCATATTAGTATAGTGCATTGTTATAATTAAGCAACTAATATTGATGTATTATTATTTACTAATAGTCACTGTGTATTCAGATTCCCTCTAGTTTTAGTTTTCATGTCTCCTTAGGCTCCTCTTATCTGTGACAATTTCTCAGACTTTCTCTGTTTTTCGTGACCTTGACAGCTTAGAGGAATACTGTAGAATGCCCTACTATTGAAATGGCTCTGATGTTTTTCTCATGGTAAGACTGGAGTGATGGGTTATGGGAAGAAAGATTACAGAAGCAAAGTGCCATTTTTATCACATATTAAGAGTAAATGTTTATCAACATGATTTATGATTTTGATGTTGAGTTGGGCAAAGGTAATGTTTGTCAGATTTCTCTACTGTGAAGTTACTTTTCCCCTATTTTCAGACTATAGTCTTTGGAAGAAGTCACTATGCACAGCCCACACCTAAGGATTTATGTTCTTCTCCTTGAGGACAAAGTATTGGCATTAATTATTTGGGATTCTGAGTGAGAGTTTTGTCTATTCTCTCCCATTTATTTATTTACTTATTATCCAATCATTTGTTTCAGTATGGGTTCATGGGTATTTGTTTCACACCCTGGGCTATAATACAATTCTACTTTATTTTTTGCTCAAATTGTTCTAACCTTGGTCATTAGGAGCTCTTCCAGTCAGGTTCTGTGCACCTTTGACATCCATGTGTTTTTGGTTTATCTTAAGCATCCTTACTTTCTGATACTACAAAGTGCTCCCAGATTAACTTATATATTTTCTTCCCTAGGTCTAGAATAAGCCATTCTTCTAAGGACCCTATTCCTTTTACTAGAAAATGGTATTAGAAACTACAATGTGGGCTGTTGGAATGCCCAACTGATTTTTTTAAATGTTTATTTATTCTGAGGGAGGGAGAGAAAGAGAGAGAGAGAGAGAGAGAAAGGGAGAGAGAGAGAGAGAGAGAGAGAGAGAGAGAGAGAGAGAGAGAGAGAGAGAACACGATCAGGGAAGAGCAGAAAGAGAGGAAGAGAGAGAATTTCAAGCAGGCTCCACTCTGTCAGCACAGAGCCTGATGTGGGGCTCAAACCCACAAAACTGTGAGATTATGACCTGAGCCAAAATCAAGAGTTGGGCGTTCAACTGACTTAGCCATCCAGTTACCCCCCAACTAATTTTTGACAAACATTTAAAAGCTAGTCAATGAAGAAAGATTAGCCACTTCAACAAATGCCACTGTAGCAATTGGACATTCAAAGTAAAGAAAGGAAAGGGAAAAGGAAAGGAAAGGAGGAGAAGGAATGACGAAGGAAGGAAGAAGGAAGGAAGAAAAAAAGGGAGGAAAACCTCACATATTTGTGTAAAAAATTAACTCAAATGAATCATGGATGTAATATAAAATATAAAATTATAAAACTTTTATTGAAAATATAATAGAAAATCTTTTGGATCTAGGACTAGGCAAATAGTTCTTTGACTTAACATGAAAACATGATCCATAAAAAGAAAAATTGATAAATTGGACCTCATAGAAATTAAAAACTTGCTTTGCAAAAACTCTATTAAAAGAATGAAAGACAAACTACTACAGAGTGGGAGAAAATACTTGCAAATCACATATCTGATCAAAGACTAGTATCTAGAATAAAGAAATCTCCAACTTAGCAGTGAAAAATTAATCTAATTAGAAAATTGGCCAAAGATAAACAGACATTTCACCAAAAATAATATGCAGGTGATAAATAGGTACATAAAAAGATGTTATTAGCCATTAGAGAAATGAAAATTTAAACAATGACATATCACTTTCAGATAAATGAAAACTATGTTCATACAAAAATCTGTATGAAAATTCTTCTAGTAACTTTTTCCATAATAGCCCCAAACTGGAATCTAGATGTCTTTCAACAGGTGAATAGTCAAAAAAAAAACTGTGGTACATCCATAATATGGGATAGTACTCAGTAATAAAAAGGAATGCGTTAATGATACACACAACAACTTGGAAGAATCTCCAGAGAATTATACCAAGATCAGTGGCTACCAAGAGCTGAGGCTAGAGCGAGTAGCACAAGGGGATTTTGGGGGCTGAGAGAAATATTGTCTATCATGGGGCACCTGGGTGGCTCAGTTGGTTGAGTGTCCATCTTTGGCTCAGATCATGATCTCACGGTCAGTAAGTTTGAGCCCCGCTTTGGGCTCTGGGCTGACAGCTCAGAGCCTGGAGCCTGCTTTGAATTCTGTCTCCCTCTCTCTCTGCTCCTCCCCAGCTCACGCTCTGTTCTCTCTGTCTCTCGAAAATGAACAAATGTTAAAAAATTAAAAAAAAAAAAAGGAAATACTGTCTATCTTGATCATGGTAGTGGTAGTTCTATGTTTGCAAGTGTTTGTCAAAACTCATAGGACTGTTCACTCAAAAGGATATATTTTATTGTATATAAATTGTAACTTTTAAAATTATGAAAAATGAAGAAGATTTTTAAACCAACTTCCCATTAGCTCAATTACTAGATTAACCAGAATTCTCCATTCTTTCTGTAAATATACCAGTTGGTTCCAAGGCACCTCATAGCTAAGCACTTATAGCTAGACCTTTTCTAGTATGCGGACATTTTCTGTTCCCACTGGTTGAGCACAACACATACCAAGAATCAGGGGCATTTGTTTCCAGATCTACAGACGTTAATTGTGCTTACTACTATAATTACCTCATTGAATGACATATGACAAAGAACGAAAAAAAAAGGACCATAAAATCTAAGTGTGGAAAAGGATTGTTATTTCTTTGAAAATTGGGATGAATGCTTTGGAAAGACCAGCTAATGGCAACTTCCTAAAATAATTCTTAAACCCAAGTGGACAAGACAGTTAAAGAAAGATTGCAAGGAAATGTAAAAATTGAAAAATCAACCCACATTTATATTGTTTTGCAAGTAGCTTAAAGTTTTTGCTCCATTTTAACATAATCCAAAGTGGAAGTCATAGAGGATACTACATGAAAGTGGTTTATGCAGCAAAGATGTCTTGGAACTCCAATTAACAGACTCCTCATCAAAGAAAGGGTATGGAAAATGAAGTGAATTTACATGTTCTAAACTAAACATTTATACATTTGAAGCATTTAACTGAAAATGTCAAACTATGTATGAACTATTATTTATGATTCCTCACTGTTGTTGAATTTTTTACCAGCCAACCTTATGGTCTCCAAATAAGAGTGGAAAAGTAAACTTAAACCTAAGATTTAACACCTTTTGTGTTGAGTTCAAGAATAGCTTTTTTTTTAAATCCCCTTGGCAATTTAGATGTATTTTTATTTGACAGGTGGGGTGCTTAAAATGTTGAGTTTAGACTTGTGATTTTAATTTTAAATGTTTACAGGGATTTAATTGATGGTAAATTGGGGATTTAAACTTGAGATGTGTAAAAGTTGAATTGATTATGTTTATAAACTGAATTTTTCAGAGAATCTGAGGTATTAAATCTATAACTTCTGAGTTATTAGGTTTGTAAATAGAGTTTAAGTGCTTAAGTATATTGGTTTATTAGAACTGTAAGCTTGCTTAGTGAATGTTTGAAGTGCTTTAAAGAATCAAATATATTACATTTGTAGTTGTAGTTTGAAAAATCTAAGAATCTAATTGAGTTGATAATAAATGTTTAGGGAACTTAATCTACCATACTTATAACCTAATTTTAAGTTATAAGAGAATATATTTATAAATAAATTATAAAATTTAAAGTTATACTAAAGGTCTAAGAAAAACTAGATTTTAAAACTGGATGCCTTTGATAAATTAGACATTTATTAAACAAAAGTAGCTTTACATGTTTTCAGGTTTTTTCCTTTCTGTTTACAAAAGCTTACCTTGTACATTAAAAAACTCAAATGATGAAATAAAAAATCAACTTGACCCACATTCTAGTTCTCACAAAAACCATATTATTAACGTTCAAGCAAAGAAAACCAAACATTTAAAATATAGAGTTACCGCTAAGAGCCACCAAGCAATTCCACTGCTAGATACATAACCAAGAGAGACAAAGGCATATGTCCATACAGAGGCTAATACATGGATGTTCATAGTAGCCCTATTTGTGATGGCCAAAAACTCAAAGCAATCCAGATGGCCATTCGGAGGTGAATGAAAAAATGAACTACAGTATGGCTATACAATAGAATATTATTTAACAATAAAAAGGAATAAAGTACTGATACATGGATCAGTAAAACATGGAAGAACCCTGAAAATATTATGACATATATATGAATGAAGCCAGAAACAAAAGCCACATGTTATATGATTCTATTTATATGAAATCTCCAGAATACTTGTCAATACAGACAGTAGATGAGTGGTTGTCTATGGCCAAGAGGGAGGATGAGTGAAAATGAGAGTGGCTTAACAGTATGGAGTTTCTTTTGGGGTTGATGAAAATGCTCTAAAATTGATTTTGATGATGGTTGTACATCTCTGTGAATATATAAAAAACCACTGAATTTTACATTTTAAGTAGGTGAATTATATGGTATGTGACTTAGGTTTTTATAAAGCTGTTACAGGAAGGAAGGAAGGAAAGAAGGAAGGAAGGAAGGAAGGAAAAAAGGAAGGAAGGAAAGAAGAAGATAAGGAAGGCAAAACAAAAAGAAAGAAAATCAAACACAAACGTCAGACTTTTTGATTTCCCAGAATAAACACATTACTCCTGTAAAAAAAACAGTATCTCTGGATTCTCTCGCAAATATATCCAATGCCTTTACTGTGTTGTGGATGTCCTGCTTCTTCACATTGTGCTCTTCCTTGTGTGTGTGTGTGTGTGTGTGTGTGTGTTGTTGTTTTTTTTTTTTTACTTTATCTATTTATTTTGAGAGAGAAAGCATGTGTGCATTCATGGGGGAGAGACAGAGAGACTGGGAGAGAGAATCCCAAACAGACCTTTTGTCCAGTGCAGAGATTGACTTGGGGCTTGATCCCATGACCATGAGATCATGACCTGAGCCAAAATCAAGAGTTGGACATTTAACTGACTGAGCCACCCAGGCACCCCTCACATTGTGCTCTTCTTAATTAAAACCTTACGTGGTACATTTGAGTGAGCCTAGGTCACATACCTTCCCCTAACTACAAAGCATGTGGGATGAGTGAGTTCTGGATTCCACCATAGGAGTCAGGGCTTCTAACAGTAGAGATTCCCCAGATAAAGGAAAGTTATATGACAGGTACTGAGAAGCTCTAAGAATGTGAGACAGTGCACTACGTTCAGCCACATGTGGAGAGTGAGTTAAAAGAGGGCGAGATGGGAGGCAGAGAGACCAGTTAGATGGCTAGTACTTGCCCACAAAGAGACATGGTGATGATCTGATCCACTGATAACAGAGGAAGCAGTAATAGTGGCAGAGAGTAGAAAACAGATTTGAGAAACAATTTGAAAGAAAAGTAAAAATTTGGATATTTGTCCCATAAGAGAGCTGAGGAAGTAAGAGAGTTAAGAATTTCTCCTATGTGACTGAGTAGACAATGAGATCTTGAGCTAAGAAGGAAACATATAAGGAGGTTGGGGAGTTAGGGGAAGAAGAAGGAAATACACTGAATCCTACACATGTGATTGGTTTCTAATATAATTCCATTGTGGTCAGAGACCATACTTATATGACTTGAATTCTTTTAAATTTATTTAGATTTGTTTGATGGCACAAAATCTGGTCTATCTTGTTAATTATTTTGTGTGCAACTGGAAAGTATGTGAATTCTGTTATTGGATGGAGTGTCCTACAAATATCAATTAGTGAAATTTCTTGATAGTGTTATTCAAGTCTTCTATATCCTTGCTGATTTTCTGTCAATTTGTCCTATCAATTACTGGGAAGAAGGTATTGAAATCTGCAACGATTGATTGTAGATTTGTCTATTTCTCCTTGCTCCCATCTATTTTTGTTTCATGAATTTTGATTCTTAAATGCATAAACATTTATAATTGTTATGTCCTCTTGATGAATCGATCCCTTCATAATTTGAAATGAACTTCTTTACTCATAACAATATTCTTTATCTGAAATATTGTCTTTTGGCTAATATGCTTTTGTTTGCACGGTAAATCTCTTTGTATTCTTTTACTTTTAACCTATTTATGTCATGCATTTAAAGTGCATTCCTTGTAAGCAGCATCTTGTTGTATGTTCTTTTTAGCCCAATTTCTGCCTTTTAATTGGGAGTGATGAGTCCATTTACATTTACTGTGATTATTGGTATGTTTTGGTTTAAGCCTATCATCTTAACTATTTTCTGTATTTCCAATCTCTTCTCTGTTGCTTTTTCCATCTTCTTTTGGATTAGTTGAATTTTTATGTACATTTTAACTCCTTTGTTGTTTTATTATTGTCTTGTTATTTTAGTGTTGCTTTAGGATTGATAGTATAATTCTTTAACTTATCAAAATCTACCTCATGTAAAATTATGCCACTTTAGGTACAAGTATAGTATAAGAAATGTATAGCCTTATGCTTTTATTTCTGGCCTTTTTGCTATTTTTGTCATATACTTTACTTATTTGTGTTATAAACCTCAAAATTAGAGTTGCCAGATCTAGCAAATAAAAATAGAGGACACCCAGTGAAGTCTACATTTCAGATAAATAATGAATAACTTTGTAAGATAAGTACATTTCACGCAATATTTAGAGATACTAAAAAAGTAACATTTATCTGAAATTTAAATTTAACTTGGCATCCTGTATTTTATCTGGCAATCATACGCATAATACATTGTTGTTATTTTTGTTTCAGTAGTCATTTTGCTTAAAGGATATTTTAATCTCTTTAAAATAACAATTAAAAATTTTTTAAACATTTATTTATTTTTGAAAGAGAGAGACAGAGAGAGAGAGCAGGAGAGGGTCAGAAAGAGAGGGAGACACAGAATCTGAAGCAGGCTCCAGGCTCTGAGCTGTCAGCACGCAGGACTCGAACTCACAAACTGCAAGATCATGACCTGGGCCAAAGTCAGCCACTTAACCAACTGAGCCACCCAGGCGTACCTAAAATAATCATTTTAATTTTTTATATACTTATACATGGCAGTTACTGTTTTTGTATTCTTCTTCTTTTTTTTTGTAGATCCACAATTCCATCTGGTGTCATTTTCCTTATGCCTGGGGGCCTTTCTTTAGCATTTATTGTAGTACAGCTCTGCTGTGATGGATTCTTTTAGCTTTTTTATATCTGAAAAAGTCTTTATTTTGTCATCACTTTTAAGAGATATTCTAGATGACATTAGAATTCTAAATTGATAGTTTTTCCCCCAGTACTTTAAAGTTATTGCTCCACTATCTTCTTGCTTGCATTGTGCCTGGCAAGAGATCTGCTGTCATCCTTCATTTCTCTGTGCATAACACTTCCTTTTTTCTTTTTACTACTGATGTTGAGCAATTTGATTATGATTTGCCTTCCTGTGGTTTTCTTTATGTTTCTCATGTTTAGGGTATGTTGAAATTCTTAGATCTGTGAGTGTGTAGTTTTTAAAAAGTTTGGAAATTTTGGGGAGGGGAGGATGGGTGAAATAAGTAATGGGTATTTAGGAATGCATTTGTTATGATGTGCGCCAGGTAATTAAAATAAAAACTTAAAAACATTTTTGGCAAAATTTGACCATTAGTTATCCAAATATTTTCTGTCCCCATCTCTCTCCTTTGGAGATTCATTTACATATATATTAAGCAACAGAAATTGTCCCACAGCTCACTAATGCTCTTTCCATTTTTAAAAAAATCTTTCCCCTCACTATGTATGTTTCATTTTGGATAATTTATATTGGGATGACTTAAATTCCTTAAATAAGTTAAAAATAGAACTATCCTTTGATCCAGCAATGGCACTATTAGGTATTTACCCAAAGGATAAATACCTTTGGGTAATTTACCCAAAAACATACAGATTGAAAGGGTACATGCACCCCAAAATTTACAGCAGCATTATCAACAATAGCCAAACTATGAAGAAAGTTCAAATGTCCACCAACTGATGAATGTATAAAGAAAGATGTGGGATATATCTATAGATAGATAGATAGATAGATAGATAGATAGATAGATAGATAGATATAATGGAATATTACTCAACCATTAAAAAGAATGAAATCTTGCCATTTGCAATGATTTGGATGAAACTAGAATGTATTATGCTAATCCAAATAAGTAAATCAGAGAAAGACAAATATGATATGATTTCACTCATATGTGGAATTTAAGAAACAAAAAGATGGATATATTGGGAAAATGGGGAAGGGAGGGAAGCAAATCACAAGTCACTCTTAGTGATTGAGAACAAACTAATGGTCGATAGGAGGTTGGTGGGAGATAGGGTAGATGGGTGATGGTATTGAGGGCACATGTTGTGGTGAGCACTGGGCGTTGAATATAAATGATGAATCACTGAATTCTACTCCTGAAACCAATCTTGCCCTGTAAGTTAACTAGCTAAAATTTAAATTAAAAAAAGAAAGAAAGAAAACTAGGACACCTGGGTAGCTCAGTCAGTTAAGTATCTGATTCAGCTCAGGTCATAATCTCACTGTTCATGAGTTCGAATATCACATCAAGCTCTGTGCTGACAGCTCAGAGCCTGGAGCATGCTTTGGATTCTGTGTCTCCCTCTCTGCTCCTCCCAAACTCTCACTCTCTCTCTCTCTCTCAAGAATGAATAAACATTAAAAAAAATTTTTTTAAGAAAACTGAGAAATTTTGAACACTGACTAGATGTTAAGAAATTATTAAATTTTCAAGCTATTGTAATGGTTTTGTGGTCATTATTAAAAATAGACTGCATTGTTTAGGGATAAATAGTAAAGTTTTTATGGGTAAAATAATGCTGCTTATGATTGGCTTCAAAATAATCCAAGGAGGGAAAGAAAAGGTGAGGTTCAGATAGAACATATTGGCCAAGGGCTGATAATTGTTGAAACATAATAGTTCATTATATTATTCTCTTTTCTTTTGCAATATTTGACATTTTCTCACAATTTAAATAAATCAGATGTTCTCTTGTCTGATAAGTCTTGTCCTGCACTGTCCCTACACCCAATAGAATTAATCATGCTCAGGACTGTTCCAATCCACAGAAATTAAATCCACATTTCTCTCCAAATCTTTCTTCCTCATTGGCTATAATCCCTGGAGAGCAAAAATTGTCTTATTAATTTTATACTCTTTGTATTCCCACCACCACCCACAGATCCAGGGTGCTCCATAAATGGTAGTGAATTGATAGCTCTCTAGCCCGTTTACCAAGGTGCCCATGACTGAAAGACTGACTCCATTTTGTTAAATCAAATTTCCAGCTAGGTGTTCTTTCCTTTATTAATTCAAGTCATATTGCATATAAATGTATGGCAAAGGGACCAAAAGACTCCTTATATAAAAACTCAGGCAATAAAACTGTCATGACAAATCAGGAATCCAGTGGGGATTGGCAGGGTCAGCAATACTGAAACTGTTTTATAGTTTGCTATGTACTTCCCTCTTCTTACAGGTAAGTATTGAATGGTGACCTTTGCAAAGTCCTTCTGTCCTCCCCTGCCTTTCTCACAAGACTGCTCTAAATCTCAAATACGATACCATATTTTAAAGGTGCTTTTTAAAAACTGGAAAGCAGTATAAAGTTTAAATCATTATTGCTTCTTCCCAAGGCATCAAGACATCTCACAGAGGACATCATTTTAGCAACTGGAAAAACTGACCTTAAGTGAAATTTTCAGTAGGCAAATCATTGCACACACACACAGCACCTATTTCATGCCTGGTGTTGTTTTAGGGGCTAGTGACACAGAGTGAGGACAGCCTAGGTGCCTAGAACCTAATCTTTGGCTCCTAGATGTTCCTTACTCAAGCTTTTTGGATTAATATTTGTAACTGAAAACTTTACAGATACATCCTAATTGGAGGTTTCTAATTCTGGGGAAATTTACATTTGTTCTTGGAGAGGGCATGATTATGAGCAGATGGCCTTTGATTTCCTGTGATAATTACCAGGAGGACAATCTTGGGAGGCCCTTCCCAGGCTATGTTTTCCCTGATATGGATGAACTTGTTTTTACCCATTTTACATAGCCTTAAATCTGGGGAGTGATTGATTATGAGGATGTGAATCACAGAATTATTTCATTAAGGTGCGCTTTGGGTTTACATGGCTTTCTGCCTTTGTGTTAAATTTCACAATAGTTAAAAATAAATCTTTCTTCAAAATTCACACAACTTGTTTTGTTCACAAGGAAATGTGGCACAGGTGCGGGCCACTGGGAGTATCAGAGCGACCAGAGGTGTCGGTCAGTAGCAAGGGCTGCGTGTCCGCCATCTCTGGCCTCACCGGAACCATCCAGTAGCCTCCGGGAGGGTAAAAGAACCAATGAAGATAACAATAAGAACGACTATAAAATGATAATAGCAATAAAATCACACTAATAACAAATCCGAGCGAGAAATTTGCATCTGGCAGATGGTAGTAAGAACTACAAATCGCGTCCCCGCGGAGTACCAAAAGACCCAACTAGCGGCGGCCAACGCGGCTCTCGCTGCTCCCCTGGTGGGCCCCTTCCCAGCTCTGGCCGGCGGGGTGGGCGGGGCGTGGTGGGCGGGGCGTCAAGCCCGCGGCGGAGGGTGGGCACAAGGGGGAGGAGGGAACAGGCAGGCGGCTGGGCGGGGCGCGCTTGGGCCTCAGCTCCTCACACGCCGCACTCGCCGCTGAGATCCCGAGCCGCGGTGAGTCCTGGCCGCAAGCGCCGTCCTCGCGCCGAGGCAGCAGCCGGAGGAGGAGCCGCGGGCGCTGAGGTAGGCGCGGGGACGTCTACCGCCTGGTCTGGAGCCCTGGCGCCCCCGGCTCTGCCCGAGGGTTGTGGCGAGGCCGGGGGGCGGCGCGCGGAGGCCCGAGCGGGCGGGGCCGGGGATCG
>NC_043704.1:124518283-124536678 GCF_006229205.1 Suricata suricatta | reverse complement strand
CGGGGATCGGGGGCGGGGACCGGCCTGGCTGGCGGGGCCGGAGGGGCCGCGCGGCGCTCTGCCGGAGGGCAGAGCCCTCAGTGTCGGGGTTTGAGGCTGCCCGGGCGCTTGTGCACGCCCAGCTCTGTCCCGGGCCGTGTCAGCCCGGGAGGTGTGGAAACCGCCTGCCCCGGGGGCGCCCACGGAGCAGGAAAGGCGGGGGACGGCCTTGTCCCTCCTACTTTCGGGGCTCCCGGGCCAGTTCGCCCGCACAGCCCTCGGGAACTTGTTAACAGGAAAGCTTGGCAGGAAAGCAAATGCCAACGTTTTGGAAGAACTGAGAGTCACGTCGTTAGGCGCTGAGGCTTTATTTTCCTTCCCCGCCCCCTGCCCAACCTCAGCCCGACTTGGCCAAAGAAGGATGTGTCACCAGCTCTGGGCCTCGGGCGGGATCCCCGGCCCGACTGGAAGCTGGAGTACCTGAAACAAAGGTAAACCGAGGCCAGGCACACCCCTGCCCTGCCCGGCGGCCGCCCTCGAACCTCCCCCAATGGGTGTCTCCAGCGCCGACCCTGGCCGCCGCCTCCGAGGGGCTTTCTCCCAGGGGACTTCTCGATGGAAACCAGCTGGCGGGGCTTGGAGTTGAGGCTGCATCTGAACTCTGTTGTGCTCACATTATTCCCAATCCCCCAACTCTGGTAAAGCTCAAGGAAATTTTACCCGGGTTTAGTGGTCAGCAAATGGAAGGGAGGATAAATTGCTGTATGTAAATTATAAGGTATTTTCTTCTTAGGAAATGGTCTGAAAACACGAAATTAAAAATTTTTAACACGTCAGCACAAAAGAGCGATTTCTAGTGCCTTCCAAAATCTGAAGAAATGTTCCTTCTCAAATCACTCATGTACAAAACATCCCCCCAAACCTTTGGTGCCAGGCATTTTTCTTTGTTCTTTATTAGCCTCAGGCCTCAGTTTTCTGTAAACAGAGCACCGGGTGCTGAGACCCTAAGAATTGCCATACTAGGTCAGACAGAGCATGTGCATCCTGCTCAGTAGGCAGCAGGCTTGTGTTATAGTGAAACACCGGTTTCTTCCTTGGTAATACCCTTAAAATTACCGCAGTTTCATTCTTTTCAGAAATCTCCATGACTTTTTAGTGAAGGCCTTTTAAAAATCTGTAGACCACTCCTAATTTATTCATAACATGTATTCATGTTTGTTGCATCCAAGTGGCTCTCCTATAGGCTGTGACAGAAGAACTTGAGATACTGTGGAGGATACTTGCATATTTTATAAATCTGGGAGCTCAGAGATTGAGGACAGGGGGAACAAAGTAAAGTTTTTTTTTTAAGATAGGAAGCTTTTGAAGAAGTCTTTACCAGAACCAACCTGGCTATTGAGTTCAACAATAGTTTATCCACGAACAGCCTGAACGTTAATCAGTTAAAGGTTTTTTGTGTTCATAAACATGTATTCATAAAACATGTTTGATGTTTTAAAATGCAGCTAATATTCTGGAGAGTAAAGTCAGATAGTGCCTTTATCTTAGTCTGAATTAAGTTGAGCTTAAGGTTTCAGCTGAAATCAGCTGCCCTAAGAGAATCAAAGTTTTGTTTCAGCAAGAAGGGAATAAAAGAGATGAGTAATTTTGGCCGGGGGGGGGGGGGAACCTGTTCAAACTGTAAATTTGCTTTTAAACTCTTCATAGGCTCCTCATTACCTCTAGCAAACATAGTCTCCACTGATGTAGCCACAGTCACCTTTCAACACACAGCTAAAGCTTTTCTTAACATTTCCTGACCTGCTCATCCCCACAGAAACCTTACCACCTAGAGTAAAGTTAATCGCCCTTCTGTGCACTACCATCCTCTAAATTAGAGGTTGTCATTCATGGTTTTGTTGCTAATTTGGATTAGATAATGCTGTTTTTTATTTTTATTTTTTTAATTTTTATTCTCACGTTAACATACAGCTAGTTTTGGCTTCGTAAGTAGAACCCAGTGATTCATCACTTACAACATTCAGTGCTCATTCCACCCATTTACCCCATCCCCATTAACCCTCAGTTCTCTGTATTTAAGAGTGTTTTATGGTTTACCTCCCTCTCTGTTTTTATCTTATTTTCCCTTCCCCTATGATCATGTTAAGTTTCTCAAATTCCACATATGAGTGAAATCATATAATATCTTTCTTTGACTTTCACTTAGCATAATACCCTCCAGTTCCATCCATGTTGTTGCAAATGACAAGGTTTAATGCTTGTTTCATTGCCCAGTAGTATTCCATTATACACACACACACACACACACACACACACACACAACATCTTCTTAATCTGTTCATCAGTTGATGGACATTTGGGCCCCTTCCATAATTTGGCTATTGTTGATAGCACTGCTATAAACATTGATATGCATGTGTCCCTTCAGCATTTTTGTATCCTTTGGATAAATTCCTAATAGTGCAATTGCTGGGTGGTAGGGTAGTTCTATTTTTAACTTTTTGAGAAACTTTCACACTGTTTTCCAGAGTGGCTGCACCAGTTTGCATTCCCACCAACAGTGCAAGAGGGTTCCACTTTCTCCACATTCTTGCCAAAGTCTATTGTTGCCTGAGTCACTAATTTAGCCATACTGACAGGTGTGAAGTGGTATCTCATTGTGGTTGTGATTTGTATTTCCCTGATGTGTCTGTTTGCCATCTGGATGTCTTCTTTGGAAAAGTGTCTATTCATGTCTTTGGCCCATTTCTTCATTGGATTATTTGTTTTGGGGGGTGTTGAGTTTAGTAAGTTCTTTATATATTTTGGCTAATAACCCATTATCCAATATGTCATTTGCAAATATCTTCTCTTATTCCATTGGTTGCCTTTTGGTTTTATTGATTTGTTTCCTTCACTGTGCAGAAGCTTTTTATCTTGATGAAGTCCCAGTAGTTCATTTTTGCTTGCTTTTATTTCCCTTGCTTTTGGTGACATGTCAAGTGAGAAGTTGCTGGGGCCGTGGTCAAAGAGTCTCCTACCTGTTTTCTTCTGTAGGATTTTGATGGTTTTCTGTCTCACATTTAGATCTTTCATTAATTTTGAATTTATTTTTGTATGTGGTGTAAGAAAGTTTGGACCAGATGATTCTTTGCTGTGGAGGGCTATCCTTTGCATTTTAGGATGGCTAGCCCCATTCCTGATCTCTACCAAATAGATACCAGTAGTACCCCCCCACACACACACAGTTTTAACAGTCACAACCCACGCAGTTATGACAATCAAAAATGCCTCCAGATATTGCCACATCTCCTCTGACAGAACCAAAAATCACCCCCAGTTGAGAACCACTGCTGTAAAACAAGACTGTTGCCTTAATACCAGTGACTCTGTATTGTCTTCATTTCCTTATGTGTTGGTTTTCTGCTGTCCTAAACTTGAGGGCAGAGCAGTCGTTGACTTATTTACCAAATATCCGAGGAAGGGCTTACTTTGCCATCCAGATGCTAGTTTAGGTCTGGCAATATAGTGGTAAAAGCAACTGTTTTACTCTTTGTACTCCTGGACATTACAGTCTAAGAAGAATGACATGCACACATGTATACAAATACCTCATAAAATTGTGATAAATTCTGGGAGAAGTACAGGGGACTCTGAGTTCATAAAAGACGGGTTCTGACCTCGTTTGGAAACTAGGAAGTTTCTGGGCAAATGACCTTTAAGTGGAGGTGGACATTAAAGGATGAATAGAAGTTATAGGGGTGGCTGGGTGGCTGAGTCAGTTAAGCATCCAACTCTTGGTTTTGGCTGAGGTCATGATCTCATGGTTTCAGGAGTTTGAGCCCCACATCAGGTTCTGTGCTGAAAGCACAGAGCCTGCTTAGGATTCTCTCTCTCCCTCTCTCTCTGCCCCTCCCTATCTCATGCTGTCTCTGTCTCTTTCAAAAATAAACCTTAAAAAAAATACTTATAATGTGAAGCTTAGGGGAACAGTATCCCAGGTAGAAGGAATAGGACCTTTCCAGGGAACTCAGAGGCCACTGTGGCTGGATCAAGGATAATGATAAGGGCAGAATGATACAAAATGAATCTAGGAAAGTAGGTAAAGGCCTTTTTTGAGCAGAAGTTCTTAGTCCACTTGTTCATCAGAATCATAAGAGGAACTTAATACAGTACTCGTGCCTGGGCCATGCTCCAGGCCCAGTAAATCAGAATGTCTGCAGTGGGTCCTACTTCCTTCCCCAGCTACCACTTTCTCTACACCTTTCACAGGGATAAACACTGGTACTAGTTTTGTGTATTGTTCTAGACATTTTTTTGTGGGTATTTGTGGGTATTCAAGCAGATACATATTCATTCCTCCTGTTGTTTACACATATGTAGCATACTGTACATACTATTCTGATCCTTGTTTTCAACAATGTCTTGGAAACCTTTCCATTTTAATATATAGTTTCCTTATTCTTTTTAATGACTGTGTAGTGTTCCATTGTAAGACTATACCACAGATTGTTTAACCATTCTTTTATTGATGGACAGTTAAATTGTTTCTAGTAATTTATTATAAATAATAGTACATGCATGTACTAGTTCATATATGTGAATATATTTGTGGGATAAATTCCTAGAAATGGAATAGTTGGGCCAAATATGTACATACACACATGTAAATATTGGTAAAAGATCAGTCTGATCATATTGGAGAGAATGGTTTGGAACAAAGTGAGTGCCTGTGGGAGAGAGCTGAGCCTAATTAAGGTTACTTTGTGCTGTAGAATGAATTTTGCCCCTCTACAATTAAATTTTGAAGCCCTAACCGCTATGTGATTATATTTGGAAATAGAATCTTTGGGAGGTAATTAGGGCTAAACAGGGTCAAAGGGGTGGCCCTAACTCAGTAAAATTAGTGGCCTGATAAGAAGAAGAGGTAGGAAAAGCCATATGAGCACACAGTGAGAAGGTGGCTGTCTGCAAGCCGGGAAAAGAAACTGACCTTGTCATACGTTGATCAGGACTTCTACCCTCCAGAACCATGAGAAATTCATTTCTTTTTAAGTAATCCAACCTATGGTATTTTATTATGGCAGCCTGAGCTAAGACGCCGTGGAGAGGTAGGAGAGAAAAGATGATAACTGGGACCGTCGTAGTCGCACAGTAAATGGAGAGAAGTAGATGGATACAGGAGATGTATTTAATAGACATAATTGATACGACTTAAGCAGTAAGAGGGAGGGAGAAATAAATGGGTAGGATGACTCCATGGTTTTGGCTTGCCCAGCCAGGTGAATGGTGAGGCTGTTACCTGAGGTAGAGGACGCTAGAGGGATGAATAGTTTTGAGGTGGGTTTAAGTCACAGTTCACTTTGGGACTGGTGGGACTCTAAGTGGAGATTGCACATAAGCTTTAGATCATTCAAATCCAGAGCTCAGAGGAGCAGGCTGAACTGGGGACATAGATATTTAGGTGTAAATTGAAGGGTGTGATGGAACTGCCCAGTGCAGAAGTTGTGAATCCAAAGCCCACAGCTGAATCTGGCTTACAGATGTGTTGTTTTTCCCATAAAGTGGTTTTTGTTGTTGAATTCTGAGCTAGTTGCCAATAATTTAAAATCTAAAGATTTCCCATGAAAATCTAGATTTGGGGCTTTTCTTTAGAAGTGGGAAGATGTAGCACTACTGAGCTGACTTTCCGATATGGGAACAGTTGATTGGCGCTAAGTCGTCATTGATCCCAGCTGCTTTCTGATTCACCATAGAGCCCTCCACTCCTTAAAACTTATGCATGGCCTACTTTGTTTCTTTACTTCTCAGACCCTGTAGGTACTTAAGTGTGTAATCCCTGCTTTAGGAAGAGAGTATTAAACAGTGATTCTTTAAAAAAAATTTTTTTTAATGTTTTATTTATTTTTGAGAGAGAGAGAGACAGACAGACAGACAGATAGCATGAGCAGGGGAAGGTCAAGAGAGAGGGAGACCAGAATCCAGACAGGCTCCAGGCTCTGAGCTAGCGGTCAGCACAGAGCCCAACATGGGGTTCGGACCCATGAACAGTGAGATCATGATCTGAACTGAAGTCGGATGCTTAACCAACTGAGCCACCCAGGCCCCCCTAGAATAATGATTCTTATCTTGGCTGCACACTGGAAATATTGGATAATTTAAAAATACCAATGCTGATAACCCACACCAGAAATTTCTGTTTTTGTTAACTTGGTCGGAATTACAGCCTGGTGGGCACTTGGGTGGCTCAGTGGGTGAAGTGACCAACTCTTGGTTTTGGCTCAGGTCCTGATCTCACAATACATGAGTTTGAGCCCCACGGTGGGCTCCTCGCTGGCAAAGTGGAGCCTGCCTGAGATTCTCTCTCTGTCCCTTCCCGCCCCTCCCCTACTTGCTCTTGCTGTATCTCCTGAAAATTAAATAAAAATTAAAAAAAAAAAAAGAATTGCTGCCTGGGAATTTTAAAAGCTCCTCAGGTGATTCCACTGAGCAGTAGAAGTTGAGAACCATTGACAGAGATTAAGAAAAGAGCTCAGGCCCGGTGTTTCACAGTTGGGTAAAGGAAGGTAGCTTCAGAAAACGGATGTGAAATGTCCAGGAAGGTATAGTGGAATGGGATCTTGCTTGCAGTTAAGGATATGCAAACTTCACACAATACACTTGAAGACATTTTTAATTAGATGAGAGAGAACAAAGTTTATTTTGCATGTATACTTACTGTTCATCTTGCATGTCCTGTGTTATATATGTTGCTTATTATTGCGTAGAGTTATGTACACAAAAAAACAGCTATACTTTACTTAATGGGCCATTTAAAGGATTTCAAGAGTAATTTAAACTATGCTTCCTTTTTGTCTTAGGGATTTACTTTAGAATCTAATTCCAGTTTAAGATGTGTCATAAAAAGGCAAGGGAAGAGCATATTTAAAAAAGAGAGGAGTTATCAAGTAAAGATGTAGATTGAAGATGATCTATTTAGCAAGATGGAGTCTTTGATCTCAGTGAAACCATTTTAGATTGGAAGAGGCAGAAACCAGATTGAAGTGGTAGAAAATAAAGAAATGGAAAGGATGAATGTTGGGGAGATGTTACTGGAGAAGGGAGGTATGAGGGAAGGTCAAGTGTCTTCTATGTCTGTATGGCAGTTGTTCAGTCTGTGTTGTTTACCTAAATGCATCTAACTCTTGAGGGAGGTAACTGATTGGTACCTGATTACCCTTCTTCCCCATTTCAGAGGTCTCTTGCTTGTGTTTGTTTTGGAGACATTGTGCTTTCTTTCCACTGAGGAGATAATTTTGCCAAGGTCTTTGATTTCAGATGTTAGTGATTAGGCCCTTAGTCTCTTTCTTATCTGAAAAGCCATAGGGCTTCTAAAGGCCAGCAGGACTCCAGTCCTGACATCATTCTCCCATTGAACTGATGAACAAAGATCAGATTGTTGGCTTGTTGAAAATGGAATAATTGGCTATGTCAGGGAATATGTATCTAGTTTTCAGATTCCCAAGAGCTATTTTTGTAGCTGTACTTTTTCCATTTAACTTGATATTATAGCTGGTTTTCCAGTTGCATATATGTAAAATTTTTCATACTCTGAAATCTTTGTCATTGATGCTGATTAAAAGGTATGGATATAAGTTGGAAGAGGCCCTCATTGAGCTGAAAGAGAAGAGAGCACTGAACAAACAGGTTTCCCAAAGGTTGTGTGAATACTGGAATGCAGTTACCTTGAAAACCTTGGGTTAAAGTGGCTGTCAGGAGTGGCTTGTCATGCACATGGCCCCTAGTGATCTGTCTCTTATCCATCTGTGCCTCATTGGCAACTTTAACCTGGCATAGGAGGTTTAAAGAGTTATGATCTTCCAGCAGAACAGAAATCAGAGTGGTTGGGAAATGCCAAGGATTATTAGTGAAGAATGGTATTCACCAGTTGAAGACATAAGCCCCATTGCTATACTCCTTTTGCAAACAAGAGTGCCATTCTGTGAGGGATTAGCAGTCACAGTACTATTATTTGATGTGTTAGGTGGATGATGGTTGACTTCTGTATAAAATATGCCATTATGACATGAATAGCAGACCTCAGTCTACAAAAGTTTATATTGGGAATCTATGATAAGAATATATTTTATTTAGAAACTTGTATGTGCTTGGGCAATTGTAGGAATTCTACCACTGTAAATATAGTTAGGTACTGTGCCTGGATGGTCGTAAAGGGGAATGTTCATTGCCAAGGTGGGCCAGAGTTCCTTTGGTTTGCAGAGTTTGAAATAGGATGGTTGAGTGGATAGAGGACTTGGAGTCAGTTCTTACATGCAAAGCCATGATCTGTCAGGTGTCAGCTCTGTGATTTTTGTGTGTGTGATTTTTTTTTTTGAGTTAAAGTTTACATAAAATTGACCAGTTTAACCATTTTAAAGTATATAATTCAGTGACCCTCAGTATATGCACAATATTATGCAACCATCACCATTAACTCCGGAACATTTTTAACACCTCATGGGTAAATGGGGGAAACCCTTTACCCTTTAAACAGTCACTCCTCATTCCTCTCTCCCAGTATTCCCTGGAAACCACCAATTTGCTTCTGTCTCTATGGAGTTGCCTATTCTGGACATTTCATATAAATGAAATCACACAAATGTGATTGAATGTGACTGGCTTCTTTAATGTAGCATAATTTTGTACAAGGTTCATTCATATTGTAGCATGTGTTCCTTTCCTTTAATAATCATTCCTTCCTTTGAGTAAATCAGTTGTGTAGATGTACTATATTTTATTTATCCATTCATCAGTTAATGGATATTCGGTTTGTTTATACCTTTTGACTATTGTAAATAGTGCTAGGAGCATTTATGTTCAAGTTTTTGCTTGAATACCTGCTTCAGTTCTTGTATGTACATACACAGGAGCAGAATTGCTGGGTCATATGGTAATTCCTGGTAACTTTTTGAGATACCACCAGACTGCTTTCCATAACAGCTGCACCATTTTACATTTCTACTAGCAATGTTCTGAAGTTTGTTTCCCCACTTCATTGTCAATACTTGTTATTTTTAAGGTTTTTATTTTAATTCCAGTTAGTAAACAGTGTAATATTAGTTTCAGATGTGCAATATAGAAATTCAAAAAAATCTGTATTATCAGTGCACTCCTTAATCCCCATCACCTACTTAATCCAATCCCCCACCTTCTCTTTTGATGTTTTGTTTTGTTTTGTTTTGTTGGTTATAGCTATCCTGGTGGGTATGAAGTAATATCTCCTCATTTTGATTTGTATTTTCTTAATGACTAATGATGCTAAACACCTTTTCATGTGCTTGTTGGCCATCTGTGTATCTTCTTTGGAAAGATGTCTATGCAAGTTCTTTGTCCTTTTTTCCACTAGATTGTTTGTTTCAATGGTGTTGAGTAGTTGTTAAGAGTTCTTTATGTATTTCTCAGATATATTATTTGCAAATATTTTTTCCCATACTATAGCTTGCTTATTCACTTTTCTTGGTAGTATTTTCCATATAAGCATTTAATCTGATGAAGTCAAATTTATATATATTTTTCCCTTCGTTGCATATACTTTTTTAATGTTTATTTTTGAGAAAGAGCGAGCATATGGGCATGTGCAGGGGAGGGGGAGAGGGAGGAAGGGACGAACAGAGAGGAAGGGGGAGGAAGGGAAGAACAGAGAGACGGGGACAGAAGATCCAAAGCGGGCTCAATGCTGACACTTAACAGACTGAGGCACCCAGATGCCACTGTGCCTTATACTTTTGGTCTCATATCTAAGAATCCATTGCCAAATCCAAGGTCATGTCAGTTTACCCCTGTTTTCTTAAGAGTCTGTAGTTTTAGGTCTTTGATCCATTTTGAGTATATGAGGTAGGGTCCAACTCCTTTCTTCTGCATGTGAATGTCCAGTTGTCCCATCACCATTTGTTGAAGGGGTGTGTGTTCTTATGCAAGTCTCAGACCCTACATTTTTCATTTGTGAAATGAAAATGATAAAAGTGCTTGCCTCACAAAGTTTTTGTAAGATTAATGAGAGAGGGTGTTATGTTGAACAGTAAAAATCACTAAACAAATGCTTGATTACTACTGTTTTGCCACATATATATTTCACTTGCACAAGACCCCTGAAAGTTAGTGTCCTTCACCACCAGAAGTCATCCATCTAGTGCATAGTGAATCATGATATAGAGGACTGGGGACCATGTACCTGGAATGCAAAGTCACAGGGCCCCTTGTGCAAGAGGTAGTTGGAGAGATTGTACCTATCCAAAATTGAAAATCTGTTTCCTTAAAGAGTGTTTGTCAAATTCTGTTGCTATTCCTCTCAAATTTAGATGTCCTGGGTGTGTAAGCATAGTTTTTAAAACTAAAGAGTTTTTAGGCATAGTAGAATAAAGGCAGTTCTTTTTACTGGACCGGGAATCTTCACATTTCACTGTATCAGCTTTTAAATGGCTATAACTGAGGCTCCTGTGTGGCTCAGGTCATGATCTCACAGTTTGTGGGTTCGAGCCCAGCATCAGGCTCGGTGCTGACAGCTTGCAGCCTGGAGCCTTCTGTATCTTGGGATTCTGTATCTGCCTCTCCCTCTGCCCCTCCCACACTCATGCTCTGTTTCTCTGTCTCAATAATAAATAAACATAAATTTAAAAAAAAAAACGGCTATAACAGACTTTGCTGATTGAATGGCTAAGGACCTCACTTAGTTCAATCAACAAATATTTCTTGAGTTACCATTATGTGCTAGGTGCTGTACTAAATAATAGAGATATAATGCTTTATCATACAAGACCAGACTCTCTTGACCCTGCATCCCTCTTTAAATCTGTTCCTTTCTACAGTTGCCTAACTTGCTGAGTCCAGTTTCTTTCCACTAGTCCCTCTTGAGTCCATGCTAATCAGACCTTTACCTCCTCTCCCCAGGCAATCCCTCCACATTGTAACTCCATCCAGTGAGTCAGTTCTCAGTCTTTTACTTGACCTTTCGGCAGCATTTTACAGTTGATTGTTCCTCTTTCTTTGAAATGCTTTCTTCACTTAGCATCCAGAACAGTGGTTTCTCTGGATTCATCCCACCTTACTAGAGAGTTTTTTTTCTCAGTCTTTTTGCTAGTTCCTAATCATCTTCCTGATCACTAAAAGTTGGGAGTGCTGTTTACTCTTCAAACCTCTGTTCTTCGTTATCAACCTTTCCTTGCCTTTCACTCAGTCTCATGACTTTAAAATACCATCTATACACCAACAGCCACATACCAGTAACTGTCAGATTTTATCTCCAAGTGAGACCTCTCCTCTCAATCTCATACTCTGATATTAAAGTGCCTGCTTGATATCTCCATTTGAATATCTAATAGACCTCTCAAAAACCGAACTGATTTTCCCCTCCAAAGCCCACTTTTCCTGTAGTTTATCCCATCCAGTAAATAGCAGTTCCCATCTAGTAGCCTAGGCCAAAACTCTTAGAGTCACCCTTGACTGGCCTCTTTCTCTTTCTTCCCACATTCAGTCTGTCAGCAAACCCTGTTGGCTCTACTTTGCGAATGTATCTAGAATTGGCCATATGCCACTCTCTCTCCTGCCTTCACCTTCTCCAAGTCATCATATCTCACCTGAATAATTGCCATGGCCTAATTCTTTTTTCCTTGCTTTTGTCTTTGCTCTCCTACAGCCTGTTCTCAATACAGTAGCTAGAGGGACCCTATTTAAAGTAAGTTCTTCACTCAGAGGCTTTATGCTTACCTACAAGGCCCTACATAATCTAAACCCCCACTTACCTCTCTGGCTTCAACTTCTGTTCTCCCCTGTGCTTACTTGGTCCAGGTCACAAATAGCTCCTTGCTCTTCTTCCAACAAACCAGCTATGTTCCTACCTCAGGGACATTGCTTTCCCCTCATATCTACAAAGCTTCCTCCCTCACTTCCCTTAGGTCTTTGCTAAAGTTCACTCCAGTACTCCCTATCTCCTGCCCTTTCCTTTCAAACTCTCCTTAGTCTGGGGACTCCTCTTACCCCGCCCCTTCAGACTCAGCACTAAAGCTATTCCTCTCCCGCCTATTTGTCTTTAAGTTTATAGTTGAAGAGTCCCTTCAGTTAAAAAAGTAGTTTGAAAACTGCTTGTCTATGAGGTTAGAAATAAAACAGAGATTAGCAGCTGTGAATGGAGAGGTCATTAGGGACTTAGAAATCATAGCAAGGGCTCACTTACCCTTTCCATTTTGAGGATCATAGGCACGGTCCCTATTTTACAGTCTTGGGAATGGAGCCCTATAATACTACTGTTCTGATGAACACAATGCTCCTATTAGTGTCAAGTCTTCCTTCAGGTACTGTGGCTCTGGTGTCAGCATTTTGTCTTCCTTCAACATAGTATGTCTTGGTATTCTGGCAGTTCGGTCGGGACCTCTTCCCCATGGTAGGCCCTGCTCAGTGAGTGAGGAGGCTCAGTTGGTGCTGGTAACAGCGTTGGGATCCATGTATTAAAGGCAGTTACGGGTTACATATAATGGAGAGAGTGTGTTGATTCTACTGTGCGATGTTCCAGACCCTAAAGAAAAGGGCAAACAGATCACATCCAGTGACAGTCTCCCTGGATAGCAAGTTCAGAGGCTTCATCAGTTTCTCAGCCTATCTGCGTTCTCATGGCTTATTGTTAGTAAAGCCTGGAATGGTGCTTGTTTGCATATGCTGTTTTTAAAACACAGTGCATTATTTCTAATGAATTTTTTTTCTTTTTTTTTTAATATTTTATTGTCAAATTGTTTTCCATACAACACCCAGTGCTCTTCCCCTCAAGTGCCCTGCACCATCACCACCACCTCTCTTCCCCCCTAATGAATTTTTAACCAACAGGTATACGTATAGTCTTCTTGCCTTGACTCTTCTCCAGGATGAGCTGATTTTCTAAATGACAAATGAATAGATAAATTATATAATTTCAGGTAGTGGCAATCGTGCTATGAAGAAAATTAATGTCCCATAATAACAAACACTTGGGTTGTTTCTGAATTTTCCTCTTTAAACATTACTGCTATGAGCAAACATTTTTGTACTTATGCAAATATGTGATGTTTGTATTACATAGATCTGAAAGATGGAATTGCTGGATCATCTAATCATATAATCAAAATTTTAATAAATACTGCCAAATTGGTCCCCAGAGTGTCTGTACTAATATTATATATAATTAAAAGCAGTACTGTTTCAGTTTTTAAATAAACAAAATATTTCCTTGATTTTTCAGTCACAGTAGCAATATTGAATACATTCTTTTTATTTAAAAAAATTAACATAAGACTAAAAATCCTCATGCCTTCACCAATTTACAAATTTTTGCCTCTCTTAAAAGTTTTAAAAACTCATGCCCCCTTGTTTTCACTTTTACTTCCTTGTGGTTGAATATCTTTTCTCGAGGTTTTGACCATTTATATTTCTTTTTCTGTTTGTTTTTTTCTTTTTTCTTTTTTCTTTTTTTTTGGATAGCACAACAAAGACTGTTAGTTAGTTACTTTCTATAATCCATTCGTTCTTCATCTTTAGTAATGGGAACCCCAGCTTTGAGCCAAGCCCATTGCTGCTCATCTGGAAGACTACATTCCTTGGTCTCCTAAGAGCTAAGTACAACCATGTGAGTTTTAGCTGATGCTACGCAAGCAGAAGTGTTTGGTGTGATTTTCCGAAGTCTCCTTAAAGGGAGAAGGCATGCTCTTCCTCATTCCTCCCCCATCCTGTATTGGAACACAGATACAGTGACGGAGCTCTAACAGCTGGCTGTCCTAGGAAACCAGAACTATCTTTGTAGCTCAGTGAGCCAGGAAACCTGGGCCTCTGAGCGGTTGTTGGAGTCACTGCACCAACTTTCAACTTCTTTTGCATGAAAGAGAAATTTAACTCTTATCTTGCTTAATCACTCTTATTTTTGGTTTTTCTGTTACATGTGGCATAACAAATACTTGTCTTATTTATTTATAGAAGTTCTTTGTGTCCTAGATACTCATCTTTAATATAAAAATGGTACATTTTTCTCTAGTCTGTTGAAGTTCTCTCTCTTTGTCTGTAATAGTTTCTAATTTTGATCTCAGATTTACCTTTCCTTGCCTTTATGGCTTTTGATTTTACTGACTTTTTTTTAAACTATTTAATAGATATTTTTTCCTGCCCTGAAGATCTAAACATAGAATCTTATATTTTCTTATACTTTTATAGAAAATTTAAGTCTTTAATTCATATGGAATTTATTTCTATGCATAGTGGAAGGGAGGAATCTTGTTCATTTGGAATAGTAACGTTTATAACAAGTGGCTTTTCAAATTATCACTTACTAAATTCTCATAGATGCACAGATTGGTTTTATTTATTTTTACAATTTTTTTTAATGTCTTTATTTTGTTTTGAGAGACAGAGACAGAGAGTGAGCAGGGAAGGGACAGCGAGAGAGGGGGAGGAGACACAGAAACTGAAGCAGGCTCCAGGCTCTGAGCTTTCAGCACAGAGCCTGATGCAGGGCTCAAATCCACGAACCGTGAGATCATGACCTGGGCCGAAGTCGGGAGCTTAACTAACTGAGCCACCCAGGTGCCCTTAAATTGGTTTTCGTTTCATTGATCTTCGGTTCTTTGCCAATAATATACCTTTAATTACTATAGCTTTATAATGTGATTTTTGGTGAGTCAAGGTCTTCTTTCTTTGTTCCTTTTTAGAAATTAAAGATTAAATGGCTATAGCACAATGTTTGGAAAATATCTGTGAGGTGAAGAGTATAACAATATAATGAATATTTGTTACCCGTTGCTCAGTTTAAGGGACGTATACTGCTATTACCTTTTCTTTGTCTCCTGCCCCTAAAGTTGTCTTGACTCTTGCACATTTTCTCTTCTGTGCAAAATTTTAGAATTAGATTATAAATTGACCTTAAAATTAATTCATATCAGTGAAGGCAGTGTCTTTACTAATAACTGCTTTTTAAAAAATAATGAACAATTTAAGTACTTTTATTATTTAAAAACATCCATTTGATATGATGTGAACAGTGGTTAGGAGATACTAGTTGAATATGATTATGATCTCTAGTAGTTGTCAGTTTAGCATCTGTGTTTGTGGCTTTTGACCATTACACTGTTTTTATTGTTTTATTGAGATATAATTGACATATAACACCATATTAGTTTCAGGTGTACAACAGAATGACTCAATATACATATATATTGTAAATGATCGCTGCAATGTCTAGTTAACATGCATTACCACACAGTTACAGTTTTTTTTCTTGTGATAAGACCTTTTAAGATTTAGTCTCATCAACTTTCAAATATACAATACATTATTATTAACTGTACTCACCATGCTATACATTATATCCCCGAGACTTATTTATTTTATGACTAGAAGTCTGTACCTTTTTTGTCTACCTTCACCTATTTTTTTCACCCCTACCATCCACCTTTGTCAACCCCCAGTTTGTTCTTTATATTTGTGAGTTTGGGTTTTTTGTGGCGTTTTTTAGATCTCACATAAGTGAGATCACACGGTATTTGTCTTTCTAACTTCCTTCATTTAGCATAATGCCCTTAACAACCATCCATATTGTCCCATGTGGCAGGATTTCCTTCTTTTTATGGCTGAATAATATTCCATCATGTGTGTGTGTGTGTGTGTGTGTGTGTGTGTGTGTGTGTGTGTGTGTACTACATTTTCTCTATCCATTTATCCATTGATTGACACTTAGGTTGTTTCCGTGTCTTGGTTTTTGTAAATAAGCTGCAGTCAACAGGGGGTGTAGATAATCTTTTTGAGTTAATGTTTTTGTTTCCTTCAGATAAATACCCAGGAGTGGTATTGCTGGGTCATCTAATAGTTATATTTGTAAATTTTTAAAGAGCCTCTGTATTGTTATTTACTGTGGCTGTACCAATTTACTTTCCCACCAACAGTGCACAAGTGTTCCCTTTTCTCCAATCTTCACCAGCAGTTATTTCTTGTTTTGATAATAGCCATTCTAACAGGTGTGAAGTGATAACTCATTGTGATTTTAATTTGCATTCACCTGATAATCAGTGGTGTTTAGCATCTTTTCATGTACCTCTTGTCAAAGAACTAGTTGCCTATGTTTTCTTCTAGGAGTTTTATGGTTTCAGGTCTTACATTCAATCTTTAGTCCATTTTGAGTTGATTTTTGTGTATGGTATAAGATATTGATCCAGTTTCACTCTTTGTGTTTGGTTATTGACTTTTCCCATCACCATTTATTGAAGAGATGGTCGTTTTTCCCCCATTGTTTATTCTTGATTCCTTTGTCTAAATTAATTGACTCTGTATGGGTTTATTTCTGGGCCCTATTCTATTCCATTAATTTACTGTTTTTACTCTAATACCACCTTATTTTGATTACTGTAACTTTGTAATATAGTTTGAAATCAGAGAGTAATACCTCCTGATTCTTCTTGTTGCATAAGATTTTTTGGCTATTCATGGTCTTTTGTGGTTCCATGCAAATTTTGGAATTGAAAAATGCCATTGGAATTTTGGTAGTGATTACATTGAATTTGGAGATTGTGTAGTTATGGACATTTTGACAATATTAAGTCTTCCAATATATGAGCATAGAATATCTTTACACTATTTGTGTCTTCAATTTCTTTCATCACTATCTTCCAGTTTACAGTGAACAGGTCTTTCATCTCCTTGGTTAATTCCTAGGTATTTTATTTATTTTTTTTAAGAGAAAGTAGTTGTAAATGATGATTTTTAAAAGTTTATTTGAGAGAGAGAGTGCACGTAGGAGGGGCAGAGAGAGAGAGAGAATCTCAGGCAGGCTCCACATGGAGCCTGACATGGGGCTCGAACTCACAAACTCTGAGATCATGACCTGAGCCAAGACATTCACTTACCGACTGAGCCACCCAAGTGCTCCAGGATTGTTTTCTTGATTTCTCTTTCTAATAGTTTATTATTAGTTTATAGAAACACAACTGAGTTTTCTCAGTTGATTTTTGTATCCTGCAACTTTAAAACTGAGTTCATTTATTTTAAGAGTTTTTTTGGTGGCAGTTTAGAGTATTTTTATATATGTAATACATCATTTGCAAATAGAAATAGTTTTACTTCTTTCTTTCTGATTTGGATGCCTTTTATAAAATTTCTTTTTCTTACCTAATTGCCCTGGCTGAGATTTCCAATACTGTGAAGAACAAATGTGGACATCTTATTCTTGTTCTTATTCTTAAAGGAAAAACTTTCTTCAGCTTTTTAACCACTGTGTATGATGTTAGCTGTGGGTTTGCCATACACAAGCTTTCTTTTGTTGAGGCACATCCCCCTCTATACCCACTTTGTTGAGAGTTTTTATCATGAATGGATGTTCTATTTGGCCAAATATTTTTTCTGCATTTTGAGATGAATTATCAAGTGTGGATGATTTTAAGCTTTTTATCCTTTATTTTGTCAGTATGGTATATCACAGTGGTTGATTTGTGCATGTTGAACCATCCTTGTATCCTTGGAAAAGATCCCACTTAATCATGGTATATGATCCTTTTGTTGTATTGTTGAATTTGGTTTGCTATTTTGTGAGGATTTTTTGCATCTATATTTATCAAGGATGTTGGTCTATGATTTTCATTTCTTGTAAGGTCCTTGTCTGGTTTTGGTGTCCAGGTAATGCTTACCTTGTAAAATGAATTTAGAAGCCTTTCTTTCTGTTGCATTTTTTTTGAAGATTTTTACAAGGACCATTATGCTGGTTTTAATTGTTGTTTCTTAGTCATAAGTATAGTTTAATTTGTACTCATAATTGGCTATTCCTTAAAAGTGGTACATTTGTGAAACAGATGTCAAAACATAAATTAATGAGCATAAAAAATGATAATTCTGAAAAACTATTTCAAGATGTCCCTTATGGAATACATAAGCTGCATTCATCTGATCAAAAATTTTATAACACATCAAGATGTCTCGAATACTAAACCAACTACATGATTAAAGGTAGCTGGGTAAAGAATATAAGGGAATTTTCTGTTCTGTCTTTGCAGTTCTTCTGGAAATCTATAATTTCAAAATAAATGTTTTTTGTAAAAAAATATTATAAATATAGAAATGTTAGCCAGGCATGCTATATGTTTAGAGTTATACATGTATTCATACATGCATATAATTGGCATTTGCTATTTCCTATTCTTAAGGTCCCTTTAGAGAAAATAATTTTGGATTGGTTCACTAAATATAAATAGCAAAGTAAAGACATGCTGTTGAATCTCATGAAATATAGAAGGGGTCCAGTTAAATTAAGATGGATTGTCTTACTATTGAAGCTTGAAAAGATGTGAGTTCTTTGTGTGCAATCTTTCATTTATGCATGTGAGAGGGTTTTCTTTTTTTTTAAATATTTTTACATTGTAGTACTTGTTTTGCTTGTTGGTGGTGTTTGCTTATTTAATACATTC
>NC_043704.1:124486732-124518183 GCF_006229205.1 Suricata suricatta | reverse complement strand
TTTGTTTTTTTTCCCCCTAGGAAGTGTGTCTTGGGTTTTTCCCTTATTATTTTCATTACTTTTTTTTTTTCCTCTTCTTTTTTTGGTGGTGGGGGTGGTTATGTTTAAATGAAGTTGCTTTTACAACACCAAAGACTTAATCATCCATTTCCTACATAAAAGGTAGCTACTTTTTTGCATGGACCTCAAGTATACTGTAGTATAGAGGTGGAATTTAAGGAAAGGTATTAAGCAGGCTGTGTTTTAGCTTATGGGCAAATAATAAATTGTATCATTTATCTTGAATGTATCATAGATAAGCTGCAATGTAATGATTGCCACTTCAGATAGCTGTGAAATTAGGTGATTAACTAGTTGTTACTTAACCTTCTAATTTCTGTATAAGTCTACATGAAATAGAAGTTGGGGTTCTGATTTTTTACTTTGCTTATCCATTTGGAGTGTCATTGTAACTACTGTATTGTAAATGATGGAAAATAATTGCATATGTTAAAAAATAGTGTTATATTCTAAAAAAAATAAAATAAAATAAAAAGTTAAAAAAAAATTTTTTAAAGATGGATTGTCAATTGAAAGACTCCATGTTGTATTAAATAAGAGAGTTGCTTTAAAGTTTTTCGACTTAACTATACAGTGGTATTGTAGACAACTGGATTTTTTTTTATTAAAATTGATCATCCTGTGCTTATGTATTTAAAATTCTAAAAACTAATTTAAGCAATTGAAAATGTGAAAAAGGAAAAAAATGGGTTATTCTATCTAATTTGGCATAAAAAATTTTTTCTTAATGTTTATTCATTTTTGAGAGACAGAGACAGAGTGTGAGTAGGGGAGGGGCAGAGAGAGAGAGAGGGAGACAGCATCAGAAGCAGGCTTCAGGCTCCAAGCAGTCAGCACAGAGCCTGACACAGGGCTCGAACCCATGAACCGCGAGACCATGACCCAAGCTGAAGTTGGGAGCTTAACCTACTGAGCCACCCAGGCACCCCAATTTGGCTTTTTATTTATTGGTAATAAAAAGCTACAATGTGCTCTTTGCTGAGAATTTCTCTCAAAGAGTAGAATAAAATCATCTCTCCTAAGTTGACATTCAAAAACTACTACGAGTGCCTTGGTGAGTCAGCATCTTGATTGGCTTGAGCATCTGATTCTTGATTTCGGCTCAGGTCATGATCCCAGGGTCATGGGATTAAGCATGGAACCTGCTTGAGGTTTTCTCTCTCCCTCTTCCCCTCTCTCTGTTTCTTTCTAAAATTAATTTAAAGCTAAATCTTTGACTTATGGAAGAATCTCAAGTATCAGTTTTAAAAATCAGTTTGTTTATTTTGGGTGCTATAATACAAAGAAATTTCAGCCTATATTTCAATGTACTTTTGATGCTAAGTCCTCATCTTTTAATTTAATACATTTGGTTAGAAATCCATCTTTCAATTTCTTGGACAACGTATGATTTTATTTACATGATAAAACAGTTCAGGGGCGTCTGGGTGGCTCAGTCTGTTGAGCAACCGGCTTAGGCTCAGGTCATGATCTCACTGTTCCTGGATTCTAGCCTCGCATCAGGCTCTATTCTGACAGCTAGCTCAGAGCCTGGAGCCTGCTTTGGATTCTGTATCTCCCTCTGTCTCTGACTCTTCCCTGCTCATGCAGTCTCTCTCTCTCTCTCTCAAAAATAAATAAAACATTAGAAAAAAAATTTAAAAAGAAACCAATTCATCAATAAGTAGAAGTCAAAATTTATCCTTAGATATTATTAGCATAAGACTTTGCCATGTGAACTTTATAACAAATCTTTAATAATATGTTGACCTAAAATAAAAAAATTTTACTTAAATTTGGTTTGTCATGTGTCATACAAAATTTTTTAAATTTTTAAGGTTTGCAATATTACTTAAAAAAATTTTTTTAATGTTTATTTTTAAGAGAGAGAGAGACCGAGTGCATATGGGGGAGAGACAGAGAGAGAGACAGACAGACAGAGAGACAGAATCTGAAGCAGACTCCAGGTTCTGAGCTCTCAACACAGAGCCCAATGTGGGGCTTGAACTCACAAACCGTGAGATCATGACCTGAGCTGAAATTGGACACTTAACTGACTTAGCCATTCAGGTGCCCCCACAATATTACTTTTTAAAGTTCACTGGTCAAAAAAAGTTGGGAAACACTGATTTGTACTAAAATTGCATTGTTTGATATCAGCTTGGGCCTGGATCCAGAATGGCCAGACTGGAAAAGACATGTACCATCATCATAATGTAGGGACAGGGTGTATCATATGATGAGGCCCTTTAACTGAAGAGTACAACATTGCTACTCACATTCAAGAGGGTTGTTATTTCCCCCTTTCAATCCATGCTGTTGCTTTGGTCTCAAGAGTGAGCAGATGGGCACTCTTCATTATAATCAAAGATTAGAATACTCAAAAGATTTTGGGCAACTAAAAACTGTGGTAAGTATTCACTTACATATGATGAAGGTTTTTTTGGCAACAGATTAATGAAGAGAAAGACTGAGTGAAGGAACGAGGTAGAATATTATGAGAGCAAGAGCTGAAAGAAAAATAGAAGACGAAGTTGTATGAGTAGAATCAAGGAAGAATCATGTTTGTTTGCATGTCAGAGAAATTGGTTTTAAGGAATAAATATCCAGTTAAAGATATACAGGTAAAAAGGCTGTTCATAATAAAAATACACAGGGAATATATCAGTTTGCTCTAATTTTATTAAGTACAGCCAGCTATCATGAAAACAAAACATGCTTCTTTCTCTTTCTCCCTGTGTTATGTCTGCTCTACTTAACACCAGCTTCTCCTGCCATATTGCTTATCCTGGATGCCCTTAAACAGTGGCCTTAGTCATCAAATCTGTAGGACCTTTAAGACCTAGAGCTCTCAGCCAATGACAGTGTCTCAAGTTTCAGTTCAAGTAACCAGGAGAGAAAATGTAATTGGCCTCCCTTGAGTCATAGGCTCAATGGGGCAATTCTGTGCATCACATACTTTCCAGTTCCTGGTTACACTGCTACCACTTCTTCTGTTTCCTTGGCCAAGACCTAGACTAGGAAAAAAGTCATCTTTTATAACCAGTTGTGCTCTCTGTCTCTTGATTTGTTATAAAGTTGCCTCTCAGTACTAGGGCATTTGTGATGAGGACCAGGAGTGCTGGTCTTAGGTTGAAAGTGTATCTAAACCTTTTTTTATCAGGTAAGACGTAAGATTAAGCTGAGCAGTTATCAGAAATGTCCAAGAGGGCCCCTTCATCCTAGACAGCATCAATCATTCCCTCCTTAAAATGATTATAAAAAATGACTTTTTAACTAGTCTAGGTCTTAGCCAAGGAAACAGAAGAAGTAATAGCATATTAGCAAATTGCCTCCCCCTTCTTCCTTCTCTTTCTCAATAAGTGCTTCCTTTATGCCAGGCATTGAGAGACATTCATTGGTGAACAGGAAACAAGGTCCTTTTGTGGCGTGTACATTCTGTTGTAGGGATAATATAGTATGTGTAAACAATAAACAAAACAGATCCAGGTAATGATAGGTCCTCTATACAGACAGTAAGCCAGATAGTAGAGAGTAATAAGGTGAGCTTGGTCAGGAGAGAAGAGGAGGCTGTTGGATGAACTGAAAAAAGGCCAGGGAGAAAGCAGTGCAAGGTGAAGTAGGAGAAATGGTAGGCAGATTCTGGAGCTATATTAGGCTATAGTATAAGAGTTTAGATTTGTTCAAAATGGAGCATTTGAAGCAGGAGAATGATTCACCCTGTTATTTATCACTCTTGTGCTGTTTGGAAAATGACTGGAGTATGGAAAGGCAAGAGTGGAAGCAGAGCCCAGATAGAAGGCCGTGACCGTCGTGCAAGTCAGAGATGATCATTTGGGCTAGCTTCTAGCAATGAGAAAATCAAAATTGAGAGAGATTTTGGAGATAGTTTGACAGACCTTACTGAATTATTCTATATTCCAGATATGGCCTATATTTATGATAGAGAGCCAGTTCACTTTTATGGAGTTGTAAACAACTATCAAGGTACCTGTAAAATGCCCCTAAAAAAGTATTCTGGTTGTGCATGTACTGAACTATGAGGTTGTCTGTCTATCCAGTAAGTAATTAATAGCAAATCCTTACTAGGCCTCATTGGCAGAACACAGGAATCCCTCAGTCCCACATATAGAATGTCAGCTGAATAAAGAACTTTAGGAATGTCTCAAGGGGTCTCAGGGTACTTAAGGCCAAGTAACAAGTCGATGAGGCAGGTTTGGTGGCTTCTCTGACTCTAGACTTGGACTTGTTGGTTCAGTCTGACATATGACATGTATGATGGCCAATAAAGTCATTAATAACTGCACTTGCTCTATTACAGCAGATAGCTCTTTATTTTCAACCCTCCTGCTGTCAAATTTCTGACTCTGCTCAACCTTCATACCTGCTTTTAGACTTTTGGTTTGGACTCCTATCGTGTCTCTCTTTGAGCTCTTGCAGTTGAGCCTTGCTCTCAGTTCTGCTTTCCTGTCTGATCTCAGTATCCGCTTTCCCAACTCCCCCATTCCCACCCCAACAAAACTCCTTTCATAATATTGAATGAAAAAACTTTTCTACTGGAATCGTAACTACAGAACCCCACTAGAGGTAGTGATTCAGACTTGTGCTTCAAGGGTGTTTTATTTAGGGACTCCTCTTGATCTCACAGGACTACAGCCTTTTTCTTTTGCCTGAAACTGTCTTATAAGCAGACAGTGCTTTGTGAGCTCTTCAGGGGGCAAGCTCAGAGATTTACTGGATCAATGTAAAAATGAATTATCTTATTTGTGATAAGACCTCACCTAAGATATGCCAAGGTTGATTATTTAGAAGCGATCACTGGAGTCACAAAATAAGATCCTGAGCGGTATCCAGTGCAAAAACTAAGAAATGGGGAAGCAGTAGGTTCTGTTGAAGGACACATGTCAGACCTAAAGGGACACATATAGAAACTGTGAAAGTTGTCAGCTCAGAAGAATCTGTATATCCTTTTTACCTGGAGATCTTTCCTTTGGGTTTTTTTTTTTAATATTTTATTTATTTTTAATACAGAGAGAGACAGAGCATGAGAGGGGGAGGGGCAGAGAGAGTAGGAGACACAGAACTGGAAGCAGGCTGCAGGCTCTGAGCTAGCGTTCAGCACAGAGCCTGACGCGGGGCTCGAACCCACGAACGTGAGATCTGACCTGAGCCGAAGCCGGAGGCTTAACCGACTGAGCCACTCAGGCGCCCCATTTCCTTTGGGTTTTTGCCTTGTTCCCCTGTCCCAGTTGAAGTTTGGGCTACTCCACAGCATCTGAAAGTTCACATTAGGAAAATACTGTTGGGGCACCAGTGACTCGGTTGGTTGAATATCCTCCTGATTTCAGCTCAGGTCATACATATCTCAGGGTCATGGGATTCTCTCTCTCTCCCTCACCCTCAGCCACTCACCCACTTGTGCGTGTTCTCCTTTTCTTGTGCGTGCTCTCTCTCTAAAAAGAAAAAAACCGAAAAAACAAAAAAGAAAATATTGTTGGATCATCTTTTATGCTATGCACTGGCTGCATGTTGGGAAGATGAGGATGTGTAAATTGCAGTGGCTTTCTGATTCCTCTCCGCTTCATCCCTGATTTATCACACTGCCACCTGAATCCTTTCATCTTTTTCCTATGAAACTATAGCAGTGCTATAAATGTCTAATAAATACTTTATGAATAAATGGAAATTTTTCCAAGTTTTCTCTTTGGTCCAGAGAATCTTTGCACTGTTATCTTCATATTTATGTGTTTTCTCCAAACCAAATCTCATATTTCACTGTTGTGTTAATTTTTTTTCCCCTGATATTTGTAGCTCTTCCACATTTAGAGTCTTCTGCATTTACCATTTCCCTCCTGTTGATTTAATCTCACAGGTCACTTATTCTGAAAAATTATGCTTTATTTGTGTTATTATGGAGTGTCTTATATATAATTCTATTTATGGATATGATCCCTTTTGTGAATATGCTTTTGATTATGTCTGAGTCGATTTTATTGTTGAACAAACTCATTTTCTTAATTATGCTTATAAAGTTTGGTGATGTAGTCTGGTAATACAGTCTGAAGTTCAGATAGGTAGCATTAATATTAATTCATTGGTTTCATGAATCTAACTTTAAATTTTACTCCATTAACTTTATCTGTTATGATTTTCTTTTATATGGCTATTTTATGTGTCACAATTTCATCACTCACTAATTTATTAGGTTTTCGAGCTTTCTAAAAAATAAAATTGGGACTAAAAACAACTCTTGTTTTTTCTATTCAGGTTACTCCAGTAACTTCAGTGTTCTATATATTTATCTCCTTCCTTCCATTCTTCTTGTCTTCTTAATGCCTACTTTGAAGACCATTCTTTTCTTAGAAATCCGGGAGTACAACAGGGACTCAGATACTAACTACCCCAGCTCTGCTAGTCTTAATATGGATATGGTATAGGACAGAGGGACTTGGATGTTCAAGAAACCTGGGCCCAGATCAGTTTTTCTATTTTAATTCCTCATCTGTGGAATGGAGATAACATTAATCTCAATGTTGGCATAAGATAATGCCTTTAAATGCTCAGCACAGTACCTGGCATATATGTACCTTTAAAACGATGATGACATAATGGCAGTCTTCCCTTTGAAAGCCCGGTATAAGGGTCATTCAGCATAGCAGCATGCCGCTGCCTTTACCCCGACCCTTCACACATACCTCTTCCTCTCATCTAAGGAATACAAGCCCAAGATAAGCTAGAAAGAGGAAGCATACTTAGTTCTTCCTTCCTTGCACTCCTTGTTTCCTGTTGTTAATGGGAGCATACATTGCTGCAGTGGTGGTCTTATGCCTGATGTATATCCATTCCCTTGATTCCATCAGTGGGGGCCTTCAGAGGGATGATCTTACTCTGAACTCGCCAGTAAATTTTTCTTCAGGTATCTTTTAGATGTTCTAAAAGCTTAAGGTATGACCATGAGAAAAAGTGGCTCAGACATGGTAGAAAACAATATCAACAAAATTATCATTATGGAAAAAACATCAAGAAACTAGGAGGCCAGGATATCAGATGGATTACCTATTTGGTGTTGAAATCAATTAAAGTATAACAGAAATAGTGTTCGAATGACAGTGAACCAAAAGCTAAACTCCTCAAGGAATGAAAGGGAAACTTGAATACCATAAGGAATGCTAATGGGTAGTAGAACCTAGTGATACATGACTGAACACGGGATTTGGGGAGAGAGATTTGGATAGGAAATTGCAGTGAGGAACAAGAGGGCCACTAACCAGGCCTCATGTCTGAAGGGCATGGAAGAGAAAAAGAGTCATCATCTAAAAGGGCTACAGGGAAAGCAGCGTCCTCAGAGGGAAAGCCCAGAGCCCAGTTTCAGTTAAAATAAGATGGCAAAGGAAGTTTTGGAGAAGAGATCCAGGATATGGAGATTTTGCTGCTATCTATCTAGGCATCCCACAGGGCTCAGTGGAAGGATTAGGATTTCAGAAGATAGGATAGAGCCTTAGATTCCATCATCAGTTATTACCATCTGTCCTTTTTATACATCCTTAATTCCTTTGCACATCTCTCACTTCAGCAGTCTTGCTACAGTGCTAATTAAATCTCTTTTCCTATTCCATGCCTATAAAACCATGCTGTTGAGCTTGCATTAAATTAATCATCATAACTTCAAGTGGACCCATAACATTTCCTGGCTATTGTACTAGATTTCTTGTCAGTTTCTGTTTCATCTCCTCCTAGGTGACTATGGCATATCTTCAATCTCGTCATGTCTTTACCATCTCCTTACCACTCTTCAGTTTCAACTGATGACCATGCTTCCTATTTCAGAAAAGGAACAGGGGGAAAAAAGCTTTTACAAGCTTTACAATCTTTTACCACCATAGCTACCTACTACCTGCAGCAGTAATAGCGGTGTTCATATACTCTACTTTCTCTCTCATTGCTGTTGAAGAAACCAGCCTATCTAAGGACTTCATAATTCTTAAATCTCAATTTCCCATCTTTTTTTTTATGTCTTTTTATTTTTTAGAGACAGAGAGAGAGAGAGAGAGAGAGAGAGAGAGAGGGAAATATAGAATCTGAAGCAGGCTCTGAGCTAGCTGTCAGCACAGAGCCCGACACAGGTGTGAAACCCACAAATGTGAGATCATGACCTGACTGAAGCCGGATGCTTAACCGACTGAGCCACCCAGGTGCCCCTCAGTTTCCCATCTTAATCATTGTCTTATACATGTATATGTCTTATACATGTCTTTTATTGCTCTTACCTTCAAAATAATCCTCCTTGACTCCTCTAACTATTGTCTTATTTCACTTAAACTTAACAGTAAAAGTTGAAAAAGAGATGTCTATATTTTGTTGCTGGTTTTTCTTCTCCCATTTCTTTTTTTCACCCAAGCCAAACAAATTTCTGCCCCACAGTTTCATCAAAACTGCTCTTGTCAATATTGCACTGTATGTTAACTAACCAAAATTTAAATTTAAAAAAAACCCACTCTTACCAGTTACTAGTGATGTCCACATCTGTCCTCTCTCAATAATTACCTAGCTTAACATTTGGGAGCAGAGTTGATCACTCTCCTCCTTGAAACACCTTCTACACTTGGCTTCTAATATCAGATATCTAATATGTCATTATCAAGACTGTGCCCTGCTTGCAACATATGCAGAAACATAAGAGACCTGGGAGAATTGTCTCTCTCTAGCCACTTCTTTTCAGACTTCTCCCCTGCCTCCTGGTCACTTCCTCCAAACTAGAGCTGCACTTTCCAGTACTGTAGCCACATGTAGCTATTTAAATTAAATTTTCAGTTATTCAGTTGCCTTAGCCATATTTCAGGTGTTCAATAGCCACATGTAGATTAAATATTTCATCATCGCAAAAAGTTCCATTGGATAGTGCTGCTCTGTGTGTTTGAGTACCCCAAGGCTCAGCTTTTGGATGTTTCTTTTTATAGAATTTTATAGTACTTTGTAGAATACAATTTATTATATAATAAACATTGATATATATTTCTTTCTCTTTCCTTTCTATATTCCCTCCCTTTATCATCTCCTCTTGTTGCAAGGCTTTAAATATGACTCAAATTTGCATCAGCCCAAATCTCTCGCCTAAAGTCTACACTTGATTCTCCAACAGCATTGAGTGTCATCAGGCATCTCAAAAGCAACATCCCAAACTGAACTACTACCCTTCCTTGCCAGCACCACTCCTTCTCCTACTGGCAAATCTGTTCTTCCTGCTGTCTTCCTAGTCTCAAAATGCCCGTTCTCTTCTTCCAGTCATTCAAAAACAAAACAACAGTTTTTAAGAATCAATCCATAAATTAATTCATCATGACCTCCCTCTTTTCCACAAAGCCCACATATCTGTCCCATTAACTCTCGTTTCAAATTCTGTCCAGAATCTGACCACTTCTCACGCTTCCCCTGCTACCACCTGGTCCGAACCAGCATCATGTTTTGCCTGGATTATTCCAGGCATATTTGACTCCTTTTTGGAGTCCCTGCTTTCTCTCTGGTCTCCTGCACTACAGGAGACAAGAGTTGCTACTCTCATCACAGCAACTAGAGTGATCTTGCTAAAAAGTAATTCAGATCGGGGCACCTGGCTGGCTTAGTCGGTTGGGTGACCAACTTCAGCTCAGGTCATGATCTCATGACCTGTGGGTCTGTGGGTTTGAGCCCCGTGTTGGACTCCGTGCTTACAGCTCAGAGCCTGGAACCTGTGTCTCCTCCTCTTTCTTCTCCCCACCATGTGTTCTATCAAAATAAAACATTAAAAAAAATTAAGTAATTCAGATCATGTCATTTTTCTGCTCAGAGTTCTTCAGTAACTCTGCATCTCACCCAGCAAAAGTCTGAGTCTAGTCGTAGTGGCATTCTCATTCTTATTAAAACAGTTAAGATTTGGGGCGCCTTGGCGGCTCAGTGAGTTGAGCATCTGACTTTGGCTCAGGTCATGATCTCACGGTTCATGGGTTCGAGCCCTGTGTCAGGCTCTGTGCTGACAGCTCAGAGCCTAGAGCCTGTGTTCAGATTCTGTGTCTCGCTCTCTGTCTGACCCTCCCCTGTGCACGCTGTCTCTTTCTGTCTCTCAAAAATAAATTAAAAAACATTTAAAAAATAAAAGAATTAAGATGTGTTCCCACCTCAAAGCACAGAGCTGTTATAGTTGGTTTTCCTCCACCTCCTTTTCCCCCAGCTCATCTCCACACATGCACTTTTTCTGTCATGGTACTGGCTTATTGAAGAGACCAGGCCAACTGTCTTATAAAATGAGCTACACCTTGAATTTCTGTTTCCTTATGGTAGTAACATATTTTGCTACTGTCCATATTTATTGTAACTGGACATTAGATCTAAAAAGTTGTTTAAAACTAAGTATTTTCGGCAAGAGAACTCCATAAGTAATACTTTGATCTTCACATTGCATCATATTGAGAGAGGTACATACTATCTGTCCACAGTTAGTGATGCTGTGTTGAGGGTGTTAGGTGGTGACTTTCATATCCCCCCATTGTTAATTTATGCAGTGTTTGTGATGAACACATAATCTGAAGGGTGAATGTTATGTGTCTTTCATCCTGTGATTTTAAGTATATAGTTTAACTGTGGATTTTTTTTTTCAAATAAAGTATTTTGAAGTCTTAAGTCCACCTAGCATCTCACAAGAAAGGCTTAGTACACTGTCAGAACATAATTTGGGGGGCTCTGTCACTTCCTTGGAAAGCTGTGGTTGTGGATGACCGCTAGAAAGGCACTTGGATTTTCCCTGGCAGTCTGCCCAGTTTTTAGTTGTCTGAGCCCTTGCTTTGACATTCTATCTGTTCTGCAGATGTGAGGATTTGAATTACTTCATTTTTAGTGTGTGCTGGGTTGCAGTCTCCTTTTTTTTGTTGTTGTTGTTTCCCTTTTGGAAAGTTTTTATCCACAAAGAATTTCAGATTCAGACATTATTCATCTTATGTCTGGAACACTAAAATCTCATGAGCTCCCATATGTCTTATCTCTTTCCACCTTTAGAATATTCAGAATGCTGCCACAGCTAAAGTCAGTTTTATCATTTCGTTGCTGCTTGCTTCATTTCTATACTTATTGTACAGGCTAATGTGCCTTAGTAGAGAATTAAGTAAATTTGGTATATCCACACAATATATAAGATGTATGATGTATATTTTATTTTTATGGAAGGATGTTTCCCTTATTAAGTGGAAAAAGCAAATAATAAACTATGATTCTTATTTTTGTTTCTAAAAAATCATATTCATGGGTCGCCTGGGTAGCTCAGTCAGTTGAGCATCTGACTTCGATTCAGGTCATGATCTCAAGTGTTGGTGGGTTCAAGCCCCATGTTGGGTTTGTGCTGAAAGCTTGGAGCCTGCTTCAGATTCTCTGTCTCCCTTTCTTTCTGCCCCTCTCCCACTTGGGTGCATGTGCTCTCTCTTTCAAAAATAACTGTTAAAAAATAAACATACTCATAATATGTTTATTTGTATATATGTGTATGTTTAAAGCCAGAAAAAGGCATTTACAAAAATGTTCACATTGATACACTCTAGGTGTGATATTTTTTTTAACTCTTTGTGTGTGTTAATCGCATGTGTGTACTCCTTATTTTTGCAGGAGATATGTTTTATTTCTATAGTCATTACTTTCATAAAAATTAAAACTGTTGTTTAAAAAGTAGGCAACAGGACCGCCTGGGTGGCTCAGTTGGTTAAGTGGCTGACTTTAGCTCAGGTCATGATCTTGTGGTTTGTGAGGTTGAGCCCCATTTTGGGCTCTGGGCTGACAGCCTGGAGCCTGCTTTGGATTCTGTGTCTCCCTCTCTCTCTCTCTGCCCTCCTCTACTCATGCTCTGTCTCTGTCAAAAATAAATAAATAAAAGAATTAAAAAAAATAAAAAGCAGGCAAAAGGGGTACCTCAGTGGCTCAATTAAGCGTCCGACTCTTGATTTTGGCTCAGGTCATGATATCACAGCTCATGGGATCAAGCCCCACATTGGGCTCTGCACTGACAGTGCAGAGCCTGCTTGGGATTCTCTCTCTCTGCCCTTCCCCTCTGCTTTCCTTCTTCCCTCTCTCTCTGCCCTTCCCCTCTGCTTCCCTCCTTCCCTCTCTCTCTTTCCCTCTCTCTCAAAAATAAATAAACTTAAAAAGTAAGCAACAATTTTGATCTGTCAAATCCAAATTGCATTGAAGGCAATTCCAAGCCCCTTCCCCAGCTTTCTTCCAGCCATGACATATTTTGGGATATTTTCCTATTCTCTTATCATCCCATTTAAGGAGTTGTTTCTGTTTCATTTAGTCCACGTTCCTCATCATCTTCTAGAATTGCCCACTTGGCTCTGACAAGCATCTCTGCTCACTTGTATCAAATTTAACTTGGCAGGGAAGGAAAGGAAGAAGTAAAAATTATGTTCTAAAAGGAACTATCCCTAGAATGTGATCTTCATCAGGGCCCAGGAGGGCCTCAGTAAATAAGGCTCTTATTATTTGAATAAGGCCCTTATTATTTGAATAAGTTGATCTATTCTTTTTGTCTCATTTCTTTATCCCATAAATTCCTACAAGACAAGAGCTTTGTTTGTTTTCTGTAATGGCCTGAACATTTTGGGTACTTAATATGCATTAATGAATAAAGTCTCTTAAGATCCATAATTTACTTTTTAAAATTAAATTTAAGATGTGTTGTCACCTTTGACCAGAAATTTTCTCAAAGCCTGTCTTCATATTTGACCCTGAAATAATTCCAAACTTCTGGTAGCTCCTCACACATCTCATGCCACGTCCTTCCTTGCTCCCTTTGTCCACAAGGCATTTTTCCCTTTTTTCCCCTGTAGCCAGCTACTTCTGCTCTACTGCTAGGACTAGGCTTGGCAGCCTCCTCTCGGGGATGCCTGCCTTGATATAAAGGCTAGGTATCTTCTTTCTCTGCCCACTCCTGTTTAAGCTGTTTGAGGCAAAATCACTGAATTCATATTTTCTCATCTTGAAGAGTGCCTGGCTCTCAAGTGTTTATTAAATTGTGTTGAATATATGTTCTTCCAAAGTGTCAACTGATTTTTATCTATAGAATATGATTTGATTTTTATATGATCCTCTTCAAAATAAAAAGACTTAGAAAAGGAAAATATTTAAAGTAACAAAAAAATACGACTGGCAGAGAGAACTACTGTTGATGTTTTTGAGTATGTAATAATTTTTAAAAATTATAAAATAGTAAAACTTTAACCTTTCAGAACCACTACTCAGAGAAATCAGTAGATTTGCAATTTACATGCATTAAAAACTAATAGCCAGTTCATTAGGCTTCTTTCTACATCAAATAATAAATTTTTTAAGTAAAATACAGCTATTTACTAATTCAAAACAGGAAAAAAAAATTGTTTTTCCTCATGTTCCCTAGACCCCAGAGCCATCTTCTGTCATGTTTTTCTAGAAGAGAACATTAAATGCCAGTGAAGGAAACGACTTGACCAACTTACTGAGCTGGTTAGTACAGAAGCAAAGCTGGAATGCGGAGTTCCTAACCTCTGACGTGGCACTTTTCCCCTCAGCCATATTTCCTTTTCTCCACTGGAGTAAAAGGGACATTTTTAAGCACTTTTCTAATTCCCATATGCTCAAAATAGGTCCTCTGCTGAGATACTTTTATTTTACTTTTAGTCTAATTATTAAGACATTAGCCCTAAACCTAAAGCTTTAATTTTCTTTCAGATCCTTGTATACAGTTTCTTTGAGCATCAGAAAAATCTTCCCTTCTAAGAGATTTCCTAATTTATTTTCTCCCCTATTTTTGAAGTGAACATAACAAATAAAATATTCAGGTCTCCATTTTTTTTTAATCTTACAAGTAGTTCAATGGTATATGTTTTTGTATTCCTCTAAATTGTTCTCTAGGGATCAGTTTCCATACTGAGTCATCCACCAAATAGTGCCTGTGTTTTCTAGGCAAACTGATAGTTTTATTATTTCTAAATGACTCATTACTACTGAATCATCACACCTTGTGTGTTCTGTTAAATAAAAAGTTTTTAAGTATTTTTCTATAATTTTTTCCTCTTCTGCATCTTCATATGTCCCATCTAAATGACACAGATATTCAACTAATTTTCTTTTCTGTGATTTCTGTTGATCATTTTCTTCTTGAACCCTTTCAGCAGTTGAGATAAGCAGTGGAAGTTCTGTACCTCATACTCTCTGCTGCAGATGTTTCCTGAAATAGAACACATAAATAGCAACATAAAAAATATGTGTAACACCATTCTCTGTTTTCCATCATTACATTTATGTTAAGGTTTTAACTTCCCAGATTTTTCCATGAAATTAGAGAGGAACACCTGTAAAAGAAAAGCTCTGTTTGCGCGCATAATCTCTAGAATTCAGCGTGTTGGAAGAATGAAATACTTTTCTTGACTTCTGTTTTCTGGGCTGGTGTTCTTCTTGACCATTAAAAATTCTGGGGTGCCTGGGTGGCTCAGTCGGTTAAGCATCCGGCTTCAGCTCAGGTCATGATCTCACGGTTCATGGGTTCAAGCCCTGCATCAGGCTCTGTGCTGATAGCTAACTCAGAGCCTGGAACCTGCCTCGGATTCTGTATCTCCCTCTGTCTCTGACCCTCCCCTGCTCGCACTGTCTCTCTCTCTCTCAAAAGTACAAAACAAAAAGAACATAAAAATTCAATGTCTGTCGACTTCCTTGCATCCTTCTCCCCCCTGTACGTGGTAGCCTTCCTCAGAGTTTTGCCTTTGGCCCTTTTCTCCACAGGTGCCTGGTCAGTGTTGTCCATCTTGTGGCTTTAAAACCACAAAGTCTGGTGCTTATCCCAAATCTCTATTTCAACTCCAGTCTCTTCACTGCCAAGTATATCCATCTGCATGAGATAAGTCTTCTGGATGTTCCACCTGCACCACCATTTCCCCTGTGCCTTACATCCACTCACCCACCTCATCTTTACATCTCTCTCAAGTCCTTTTGTAATTTTAACAATTTGTTATCAAATATTATATGTTTATTATATATCAAAATGTCAGTACTTAAAAGACTTAAGTATCAGTTTCCACTCCCAAGTTGGCCCACTCCTCAGAGATAACCACTGTGCATATTTTCTTAACTATTTTTTTCATTACTTGCCTCCATATTTATAAATGCATATATTGAAAATTTGTCATTTATTTATTTTATACATTAGGTCTTGCATTCCTAATACAAATTTCAGTTCCCTAGCCCCTTTTTCATCACATTAACAAAATAAAGGGTAAAAGCTGTGATCATCTCAATAAATGCAGAAAAACAAATATTTCCCAAATTTAAAGAACCATGTGAGATTATTTTAAAACTGAACAAATTAAAAATAGAAGAGAACTTTCTCAATCTGATAGAATACCTATCAAAAAATCTGCAGCTGTCATACTTAATGGTAAAAGAATACTTTTCCCTAAGATCAGGTATAAGGCAAGGATTTCTGAACCGATCACTTCTTTTCAATATTGTTCTGGAGATCCTAGCCAGTTAAGTAGGCAGTAAGATGGTAAATATGTAAAGGAAAAAAATAAAACAATCTCTATTCTCAGGCAACGTCTATGTGGAACATCCCAGGGCATTTATCCCAAAAATTCTGTCATAAGTGGCTTTAATGAAGTGGCAAGTGACAAGGTCAATATATATAAATGAACTATGTTTCTACCTACCAGCAACGAACAAATGGAAAATGAAATTAAAGTAATAGTATCATTTGCATTAGCATAAAAAATATGAAATACTTGGACATGAATTTAATGAAAGGCCCAAAAACATTGCTGAAAGAAATTAAAGAGCATCTAAATCAATGGAGAGCTGTGTTGTGTTCATGGATTACATAGATTGGAAACTGGATATTGTTAAGATCTCTGTTGTCAACACATGGAATTTTAATCAGAATCCTAGCAGGTTTTCTTTGTGAAGATTGGCTGGTTGATTTCAAAATTGATATGAAAGTACAAAGGACCTAGAATAGCCAAAACAATTCTGAAAAAGAAAAAATAATTTGAGGCTCTACATTACTACCGTTGACTCTAGAACGACATGGGAATTAGGGGCACCAACCTCCATGCAGTTGAAAATTTGAGTGTAACTTTTGAATCTCCAAAAACTTAATAGCAGTCACTTTTTTTTTTTTTGAGAGACAGAGACAGCATGAGCAGGGGAGGGTCAGAGAGAGAGGGAGACACAGAATCCAAAGCAGGTTTCAGGCTCTGAGCTAGTTGTCAGCACAGAACCCAACGTGGGGCTTGAACCCACGAACCGTGAGATCATGACCTGAGCCGAAGCCGGATGCTTAACCGACTGAGCCACCCAGGCGCCCCAATAGCAGTCACTTTTTACTCCAGTATGCAATTTACCTGAGAGAAGAACTACTCTCCTGGAGATAATTAGTGTCACATGGCCTTTCAAGTGACTGCTTGTAACACTTGAGCTCATGGCAATAGCAATAGGAGATGGCTACAGAATTATTACAGTAGTACAGTGTGTACTGTAGTTGATTTTATGCAGTTGTGATTTAATACTGTATCTTTACTTTTGTTTATATTTCTCTTGACTGGGAATAGTCCTGCATAAGGTTTGTGTTTGTGTAAGTTTTGATAAATTTTAACTTTTCATAACTGCTTTGCATATATTTTATGGTAGCAAATAATAAAGTAGACTGTATCTACATATATTTTATGCATTCATGACATACCTAACTTTTCTTAGTTTTTTTCAGTATTTCTAAGCTCTAGTGTTCATCTGTGAGGCTTTTCAAACCATCACAAAACATGAAAAATTTTTCAATTGTATTTTTTGAAAAAATCTGCATATTAAGTCGACCTGCATAGATGAAACCCATGTTGTTCAAGGGTCAAAGGTATTTTAAGACTTACAAAAAGTGTAATGTCTAAGACAAAATGGAATTGGAGTATATAAAGACAAGAGTAGGGAATTCAGAAATAAGCCTATATGTATCACTAATTGTTTTTCAACAAAGACTCCAACATGGGGACAGGCTTTGGTGGTGAGTGGATAGTCTTTTGAACAAATGGTACTGTGTGATCTTCAAACTCAACCTATTAACTACAGAAGAAAAATTGATTCATTGGATTATTAGAAATTAGTAGGATTAAGACCTCCTTTCAAAAGCTACTGCTAAGAAAATGAAAGCCAAAGACCAGGAGATACTACTTATAGCTAAAATATACAAATGTACTTCTAGAACTCAATAATCAAAGACAACCTAAAAGAATTGAATAAACACTTCATAAAAGAATATCTAAGTTGTTAATAAGCATATGAAAAAATGCTCAATATCATTAGTCACCAGGGAAATGCAAATTAAATCCATAGTGAGATACCACTTCATACCCACTAAAATGGATAAAAGTAAACTAACTGACAAGTATCCGAAAGGATATAGAGACACTACAGCTCCCACGTGCTGCTGAGGAGAATGTGAAATGGTAGAACCACTTTGGGAAACAGTTCTACATGCTTATATAAAATTAAATGTACACTTTTTATGACTCAGTAATTCCTCTGTTAATTACCCGGAAAAAAATCAATGTATATCCACAAAGACTTTGACTTGAATGTTCATAGCATCTTTAATTCATACTAACGCAAACCAGAAATGACTCAAATATCCATCAGCTGGTTAGTAGAGAAGACAAATTTTGATACATTGATAGAGAAAAATACCTTCTAAGCAGTAAAAAGGAATATACAACTGATGCATGCAGTAACAGCTGAATCTGAAAACCATTGTGTTAAGTGAGAGAAACCAAACTAAAAAGTATGTATATTGCATGGATTACATTTGTATGAAGACCTACAATCAGATCAGTGATTGTCAGATACTGCAGATCAGGGGAAATGATTGGGAAAGGGTACAGGGATACTTCTAGGATGGTGTAAATGTTTTGTCTTTTTTTAGGGCAGTGGTTTCATGGTTCTTGTTAAATCTCATTGTACACTTAATATGTACTTTTTCATTGTATGTAAATTACACATCAGTAAAGTTTATTTAAAATGAGAGTGAGGCTCTAAAAAACTTAGAAGAAGCTCTCTGTGGGTAGCATTTATCAATTAATGGACTTCACTGTAAGGTGATGTGGTTAGATGGGATTTATCTCTAGTAAAGAATTCTTTAATCCACATTAGCCAATGGGAGGTAGAGGTAATCAGCCTGGTTTCTAGTGACCTAGACCTGGGAAGGGGAAAGTGAGCTTATGCAGAATATAGAAATTCCAGTCCTTTACCATCTTCTCTGTCTGCCCCTGAGGTAGGTGCTTTTCTGGTTCAAGTTTTTTGTTGTTGTTGTTGTTTTTGTTTTTTAAATTTTGCCAGCAAATAAACATTCTCTCTCCAACAGGGTGAAAGAGGGGTGATTTCCTGAGTTTGTGGAGTGAGACTGGGAAGACCTATTCCTCTCCAGACTTTCCAACAATCCCTCTATGTGCAGTCCTCTATCCTAGCCCATTTTTTTTTATGTTTGTTTATATTTGAGAGAGAGACAGAGACAGTGCAAGCAGGAGAGGAGCAGAAAAGGAAGCAGAATCCATAGCAGGCTCCAGGCTCTGAGCTGTCAGCACAGAGCCTGACACAGGGCTTAAACTCATGAACCGTGAGATCATGACCTGAGCTGAAGTTGAATGCTTAACCAATGGGGCCACCCAGGCACACCTATCCTAGACCATTTCTAAACCTAGACCTTTTTTTATGTTGTGCCAGGTGAATTGGTTTGCTTGCCATTAGTATACCTTCCTCCTCTACTCTGCTAAGTCATTTACTAATCATTCTTGCTTCTGTTTTCTTTGTATATAGTGATTTGAGGTTACAGGAGTCAGGGTCTTTGAATATGGAGTTTACATTCCTGTTTTTATTCTTACTGGTTGGATGATATCTTAAAACTGTAAAATCCAATTTCAGCAATGTCAGACTTATTATAATTCTCCAAACACTCAAGGTCTTTTGATATATCTCTGTGCCTTTGTAGAATTCCTTTTTGGACATAAGGTCTAGTTAAATCCTTTCTTCGCTCGGTAAGCTCTTATCTTTCAAAATCCAGTTCTCTCCCTCCTAACTTTTGTCTGCAGCTTCTGTACCTTTGTTTTACAACAAATCCACTTTATCAGAAATGGCCATTTAGCAGTTTTTGATGGAGGAATACATGGAGCTACTGGAAAGTACTTGTGAGACTGTTTAAAGTAGAAGAAATAATAAGTGCTGAATGAATTCTGAGGTTGCATATGAACCACTTTGGCAATTTATTGGCATGAAAGAACCAGGAGAGGCTTGGGAGATGGGCAAGCAACACACAGCAAGACCTGAGGTGGAATAAATGTGAGTATGCAGAATAATTAACTGTAAGTTCCTGAGAAATCTGTATTCTGCTCTCTACTTCGGATACAACAGATGTTCAGACTGAAAAATTTTGCCATATATTTCAAGTCAAAGATTGTTTGAAACACTCATTTCATGTGCCATTAAGACAGAAAAAAAATCATAAGTGCCTGGGTGGCTCAGTTGGTTAAGTATCCAGCCCTTGATTTGATTTTGGCTCACGTCATGATCTCATTGTTCATGAAATCAAGCCTCATGTCTGGCTTTGCCCTGACAGTGCAGAGCCTGCTTGGTATTCTCTCTCCCTCTCTCTGCCCTCCCTGCAAAATAAATAAGCATTTTTTAAAAAACAAAGAAAAAACTTCAAACTATGATACAATGCTTTCTTATCATTTAGAACTTTTTACTTATTGAAGGAGTTCTTTTGGACTTATGTCGATAGGTATTTGTATTTCTATATCACTCTTGTGCATACATTGTCTTTGGGACTATCCTATAGTCTGGGAATTCTTTGAAATCCTACTTGCTAAGGTTACCAGTGGCCTTTACATTGCCAAATCCAGTGGGTAATTTTTGTTTTGCTTTCACTTCTCAGCAGCATCCAACACTAGTGACCTCCATTTTGAGTCTCTCCTTCAGCCACCGTGAGACTGTTTTCTCCTGGTTTCTGTGTTACCTTACTGGCTCTTCCTTCTTATGTTCCCTCTAAGAATTCTGTTCCTCTGTTTAGTCCAGAAATCACAGAATCCCAGATCCTCAGCCCAGAGCTCTTCTCACTGTATGCACTCACCCTGAGTAACCTCTCAGGACTGCATTGCCAACCCAGTTCTTTCTGTTGACCTCCAGGTTTTTAAATTCACATTTCAGCACATTCACCACTTAGATATGCCATAGGTACCTCTTCAAGCAACACTTTCAGAAGAATACTCTGTGGTTTCTATGGCCGTCCTCCCTTAAAAACAAAAAGTCTGTGTTGGGAATAGCAACACTAGTCCCCCAAAACCTAAGCCTGAAACCCAAGATTCCTCCCTCTCATTTTCTCCTCCTCCCACGAATTCTTCCTCTTTGCCTATCTAATCAGTGCCCTCCTCCATGTTACACTACTGCCACCTACTTGGTTTTGGTTCTCACCACTTCATGAGTGGATGATCACAGTAGTCTCCTAATTGATTTCCATGTCTCCACTCAGCTGCTAGAATGATCTTTCTAAAATATAAATTTCATCTTGTTACTCCCCAGCATAAAAGGTCTTTGTTTTACCTATGGTTTTCAGAATTAAGTTCAGGCTTTTAATTTAGCACACAAACCAGTCTGTGGTCTAGTTCCTGCTGCTGCTCCTGGTTTCCTCCCCTCTTGCTTGTCTGTACACGCCCCCCAGTGAAATCAGCTGGAACTACTTGTAGTTCCGAACTCAACTGTGCCATGTTAGGCCTCTGAGCTTTTACATAGATGTTTTCCTCTGCCTAGAGTAGTCTTCCCTTCCTTTTTGTCTAATTTTCATTGATCATTCAAAACTAGACACGTACATCCCTTACTTTGGCAAGTCTTTCCTGACTCTTCAGTCTAATTTGGATGTTCTCTTTCAAAATGGAGAAAGGTCATGAAAAAAGGCTTCACCAATGAACACAAAATGTTTATGAGGTAAACAAAACAATGTCCAGCCACAATTTAAAACCATGTGCTTCCATTTTATTAATCTATCAAATTGGCAAAGATTTAAAGAATGGTATCACTCAAAGAGAACATGGGAAAATGGGTCTAATCTACCCTGATGTTTTAAGTATTAATTTGTCATTTTTCTGGAGGAAAGATTGACCTTGTATATCTAAGAATCTTTAAGATGTACATGCATACATACACAACACTGCTTTTGACTCAGCATTCTACTGTTTAGAATATATGTTAAGAAAATAGGTGTGCCTGGGGTCAGCATCTGACTTTGGCTCAGGTCATGATCTCACAGTTCATGGGTTCAAACACTGTGACAGGTTCTGTGCTAATAGCTCAGAACCTGGAGCATGCTTTGGATTCTGTGTCTCCCTCTCTCTCTGCCCCACTCATGTTCTGTCTCTTTCTCTCTCAAAAATAAACACTAAAATAAAATAAATAAAAGAATAATGAGACAACTATGTAATATGTTTGTATAAGAATTTTTTATTATTTATTTTAAAACAAAAAATAGTTACTAAACCAAAAGTATAGCAGTGGTAGATGGCCTAGTTACTTTATCCATATGGTAGAATATTATATATACATTAAAATGATCTAGATCTATTTTGACCTGGGAGTATATTCATGAGGTATTATTAACTTTAAGTTTTTAAAGTACATAGTATGCTCACATTTTGTAAATAATACACATTTATAAATTTTTCTAAGAAAATGTCAGGATATCTATCCATAAAAATATTAACTGGTTATTTCTGAATGGTGATAATGAGTAATTAAAATGTTTTGCTTACCAACATTTTTACCTTTTCTGACAAGAATATGTATTAATTGTGAGAGCAAATGGGGGAAAACAGATGCGCAGCCCTGCTTCTCCTGATTTCCCCTGTGCTTGCTTCTCTCATGGCCCTCAAACAGTAAGTACACTCAGAGCCACCGTAATGAATTATTCTGGCCCTGGTTCAGGGAAGAAAATGATGAGTGAACTAACTATACCAGTGACAGCTAACAGTGATTGAGCATTTCTTGTGTCTTAGGCATTGTGCTAAGCATTTGACATGTTCACTTAATCCTCATGATATGGGTACTCTTATTATCTCTGTTGTGTGGGTGAAACAGGCTGACAAAAATTAACCAGCTTATGTGAGTCTACACAGCTCTAAGTGGCAGGGTGGGGATTCAAACCCATGTAACCTAACTTTCACTTAGAGACATAAGATAGCATGGGGGTTCTGAATTAGAAAGATTATGATCTCTCTGATTGAGACTGGTTGGATTAGATTCCATGTCTAGGATTCCAGCTGAACAATTGGGCATCAGTTAATCATGGTCTGAATAAAAAGGCAGAATTTGACACCCACAGATCTGAACTAAATACCAGGGAAGTAATCTTGGTTCCTTTGGCATTTTTTATTTAAAAAAAAAAACTCAAATATTTTAGACTGTAAACTTCCCATTCAGATTGGTGCCACCCCTTGGAGTTTGGCTTTGTTATATTCTTCCACCATTTTCCCATTATGCTCCTTCAAAACTTAGAGACCTAAATTTGCAATTCGTTCTTTAACTCTTTTTCCTCCTTTCTTTCTCAGTGAGATTACCTATGGCAAGTTCATCAAACTGTTATTTTAAAAACCTATCAATCTTCATTTTTGCCATATCTTCTTTTTTTCTTCATGTTTTCTTTTAAAAGCTTAGAGTCTCTGAAGCTACATTCCTATTCTGTTTAATATGGTGGCTACTAGCCACATGAGGCTTTTTAAGTTATAATTAATTCTTGAGAATGGGCAAAAAATTTAAACAGCACGTCTCCACAGAAGATATGGGGCTGGCCAGTAAGCACAGGAAGAGATGTTCAGCATCATTAGCCATTAAGGAAATACGTTAAAACCACAGTGAGATAACATTACACACCTATTAAAATGGCTACAGTAGAAAATGCTGCAGTGGATGTGGAACCGACCGTAGTTCTCATACTGGTGGGAATGCAAAATGGTGCATACACTTATGTAAATAGTTTGGAAGTTTCTTATAAAGATATACTTAACATATAGCCTGACAGGTCAGATTTGTATTTATGCTAGAGAAATGGAACTATCTTCCCACAAAAGCCTTTGCACAAGTATTCATAGCTTTATAGTAATAACCAAAAATGGAGACATCATAAATATCCTTAAATGACTGAATGGGTAAACTGAGGTATATCCATGCAATGGAATACCACTCAGCAACAACAAGGAATGAACTGTTGATACTTAGGGTAAATGAATGAATGATTTTGAAAGATCATTCTGTTAAGGGAGAGAAGCAACTATCAAAAGTTTATATATTTTATGATTCCATACACAAAACATTTTTGAAATGACAAAATTATGTTGGAAAATAGATCTGTGATTGTCAGGGTTAGCATTAGGGTGACTGGGAAGCTTTCAGTTATCCTGATTGTGGTGGTAATTACTGTAGAAGGAAAGCAGGAGGGAAGGAGTGAGTGTAAGTAAAACTGGTGAAATTTAAATAAGTACCAATGTCAAGTTCCTGGTTTTGATCACTGTACTATAGAGATGTAGGGTGTTATCTTTGGAGGAAACTGTGAAAAGAATACACAAGAGCTCTCTGTACTGGTTTTTCAACTTTTATATGAGTCTAAAATAATTACAAAATTAAAATTCAGCTCTTCAGTTACACTAACCACATTGAAAGTGCCCAATAACCCCTTGTGGCTAATGGGAGCCATATGTCACCATGTTTAAGTTATATGTTTACATACATGTGGTCTTTTTCCCATAGATTATCCACTCCATAGAAACAAGGACTTTATTTTTTTCCACTGCTGTATCCCTAGCACTTAACAAGTACCTGGCACATAGTAGGCACTCAGTATGTATGTATGTATTTATCTTTATGCTGTTTATTTTTGAGAGAGAGCACAAGCAGGTGAGGGGCAGGGAGAGAGGGAGACAGAGAATCTGAAGCAGGCTCCATGCTGTCAGTGCAGAGCCTGACATGGGGCTCGAATTCACGAACCTTGAGATCATGACCTGAGCCGAAGTCAGCCACTCAAGCCACTAAGCCACTCAGGCATCCCAGGCACTCAGTATTTATTGACTAAATAGGTTGAGTCTTTTTAGAAAGCAACCACAGCATGTTAAAAGCCTTTTTATTTTTTTTTTAAAGTAAGGATGATTAAGTAAATTCTGTCCGCTTGGTAATAAGAGATCTGCATGTGGCAGAGTCTGGGGATAGGATCAAGAGCAGTAATGGAGGTTTTTTCTCTCTTAGATGGTAAGAAAAGAGAAGATGATGAGAGAATAATTTCCAAGTATAGAGGAAGTTGTAGAATCAAGGACAAGCCCTATGTGTTGGCAATAATGGAGAAGATTAGGTTGATGGAAGGAAAGGGTTGGTTCAGGGAAGTAGCAGAAAATCAAGTTATATGTGGATGGGAACAGATGTTGAAAGGTTTTTTTTTTTAATGTTTATTTACTTTCAAAGGAGAGAGACAGAGCATGAGCAGGGAAAGAGCAGAGAGAGGGAGACACAGAATCCAAAGCAGGCTCCATGCTCTGAGTTGTCAGCATAGATCCCAGTGTGGGGCTCGAACTCACAAACTGTGAAATCATGACCTGAGCTGAAGAGGGACGCTTAACCAACTGAGCCACCCAGGTGCCCCTGAAAGTCTTGAAAATAAGTCAAAGGAAGTAGGATGCATGATGCATGATGGAGATCAGGAGTGTGAATTCTTGAATGGTGAGGGGATTAAAAAAAAAAAGCCATCTGACTCTAAGCTTGTTAGTGTCCTGTGAGGTGGCAAGGAGGGTAGGGTAAGAAATATCAACTGGAAGGTAGTTGTAATAAGGCAGAGTTGAGGTAGTAATACTCTCAGTAGTAAGGAGTATACGGTGTGATGAAATAAAGATGAATCAAAGATAAGCTGTGATGTGGCAAAGAATAAGGCTTGTGATTACATATGGGATGTAAAAGAGGAAATAAAAGGATTTCTCAGTATTAAGAAATTATATTTTTAAAATTCTTTTCCTTTTTTTTTTTAATAGATTTCTCTGTCATTCACCAAAAAAATGGATCATTTAAATCTTTGGAGGACTCAGTTATCACACTACTTCTATACTTCCAACTAAGATTTATGACAGTAAATTTATGACAATAAATTCCTGCATCACAGAACTGCTGAAAAACAACTAAAAGACAATTTTATAAACCTACAGTATCATGGTATTACTCAATAAAACTGAAGAGCACAATTATTAAATTATTAGACTTGCTAATACAAGCACACATGTGCAGTAGCTACTGTATCCTAACAGCTACCAAACCTCAAATTTAGATGTTTTTTCTTTGTGGGAAAGGTCATTATATTTACAAGAAACCACTGAGTATTTTCATCAAGTATATTTTCAGCTGAGCGTAATTTAGGAGAATTTACTTGAAACAAGTTCTAGAAAATTCCAACTCCCATCACCGAGTGGATTTGATATTATGGCAGCAACTTACAGACTTGTGGTCAGTACTGTGAACCACTACAGCAGTGTGGTGATAGACCGACGTTTTGAGCAAGCTATACATTATTGCACTGGAACCTGCCACACCTTTACACATGGAGTTGACTGCATTGTGGTACATCATAGTGTTTGTGCAGACCTCTTGCACATCCCTGTGTCTCAGTTCAAAGATGCGGATCTGAACTCCGTGTTTCTACCCCATGAAAATGGGTTTTCCTCAGCTGAGGGTGACTATCACCAGCAGGCCCTAACAGGCCTACCGAGGGGCAAGAAAGGATCTACGTTTCAGAACACCTGTAACTTCAAAGACATTGCAGGGGAAGCAATCAGTTTTGCCAGCGGGAAAATAAAAGAATTTTCCTTTGAAAAGCTCAAAAACTCTAACCACGCAGCTTACAAAAAGGGAAGAAAAGTTAAGTCTGACTCATTCAATAGGAGGTCAGTTGATATTGACTTGCTCTGTGGCAATTATAACAATGATGGGAACTCCCCGTCCTTTGGTTTACTCCGGAGTTCCTCAGTTGAGGAAAAATCTGTGTCCCATAGAAACTCGCTTGATGCAAACCTGACATCAGTGCTTCTTCACAACTTCTCTGAAGAAGATCTGGTTACTCAGATTTTGGAAAAACATAAAATAGATAATTTTTCTTCTGGAACAGATATAAAGATGTGCTTGGACATCTTGCTGAAATGCTCTGAGGATTTGAAAAAATGCACAGATATCATAAAACAATGCATAAAGAAAAAGTCAGGGAGTAACATCAATGAAGGCAATGGCAATGATGCAGTTTCTAGCTCTGAAACTGTCTATATGAATGTAATGACCAGGTTAGCATCCTATCTGAAAAAGCTACCGTTCGAATTCATGCAGCCTGGGAATAATGATGCTATAGATTTAACAGAACTGGTTAGTAATATGCCCAGTTTACAACTGACTCCCTTTTCTCCAGTATTTGGCACTGAGCAGCCCCCTAAATATGAAGATGTTGTCCAGCTCTCAGTCCCTGACTCTGGACAGTTTCAAACTATAGAACTGCAAGATGACAAACACAGTTCTAGGAAAACAGATGCTGTAAATTCCATTCCAAACAACTCTACAACTCCCTTATATAACTCTGAAATAAATGATCCGAGAACCCTAAAAGATACCCAGCTTCAATCACAGTCGTTAACCATGAACCCTTTAGAAAATGTTTCTTCTAATGACCTAATGGAAACCCTTTATATTGAAGAAGAGTCCGATGGAAAGAAAGCATCAGATAAAGGACAAAGGGCAGAGAATGGACCTGGTCAGTTGTTAAATGAAGATGGAGCAGAATTTTCAGGTCATGTTACTCATCTTAAAAAATCTTCTGCCTCTGTGCAAAATGAAAGTGGTAAGATATTTGAGAAACCAGTTGTTAACCTATCTGATGAAGATTTTAAATCAAAAGTTCCTAAAGTTGAAGACAGAGGCCACAGAGATTTTATGAATCCTAACAGCCAGGAGGAGATAGATAAATTGTTAATGGATTTGGAATCATTTTCACAGAAAATGGAGAGCTCTCTAAGAGAGCCACTTGTGAAAGGTAAAAGCTCTAACTCTCTAAGTAATCCTTCTCCATTAACTGGTCAGCTTCCTATAGATCTTGAATCTAAATCTAAAGTCTCTTCACCCACTGAAAAAGTCTCGCCTTCCTGTCTAACAAGGATTATTGAAACCAATGGACACAAAATCGAGGAAGAGGATCGAGTCCTCTTACTACGAATTCTAGAAAGCATTGAAGACTTTGCTCAAGAACTAGTTGAATGCAAATCAGGTAGAGGCAGCCTGTCACAAGAAAAGGAAATGATGCAGATTCTACAGGAAACCTTGACCACTTCCTCCCAGGCCAATTTATCAGTCTGTAGAAGTCCTGTTGATGATAAAGCCAAAGAGGGTACTTCAGTGGTTTTGATTCAGCAGACCCCAGAGGTGATCAAGGTAAGATCCAACAATCTTGAGCTCTGACAAGTATCCAAAGAAATATTTTAATGTGTGCAGAACTTTAAATACTGTTTGTGTTAGCGATTTCATATTCTAGTAAAGTTCCTGCCCTCCAGTAGGCATTGTCTCACTCAGTTCAGTTAAAAAAAAACTAAAAGGCTTTAGAGTTAAGCAGATGTTTCAACTGCCCTTCTCACACCTTTCATCTCCCTAGCTCTGTGACCAAAGGAAAGTTACTTAGCCTTAATATCCTCATCTGTATAATGGAAATAATAAGGATCAAGATAACTTATGTGAAACACATGCAAGGTGCCTTCCACAAATTAGGCATTTAATATTAATCCTTATACTTCCCAGTCAACCATGCATTAATACATGCATGTGTAGACTGTAAAGTACAATATGGGGTACAAAAAAAGAAAGGAGGTGATTTCTTAAAGACCTTAACATCTAGTTGAAAAAAAGAAACTAACATACCAGAAACAGTTCGTGAACATGTAGGCCCTTCTCTGAAAGTGTTGTTAGTGAAATAGGGTCTTCAAAGAAGGTGAAGACTAGAGTGTATGAGATTTGCTTCCGCATGCAAGTGGGAATAAATACCAGTCTAGGGTCACAGGATAGTAGTGTTTTCAAAAGGCATTAACTCTATGCGGCTAATGGTAGTATAGCTTTAATAATCCCTGAAAGGCAGTTACCTTCCCACTTGTGTGTATGTGTGTATATCTTAGCACAACAATGATTTCTTGTTCATTTTCTGTGTCTAACATAGGTTGGCAGTAGGCTCTACTTCAGCTCAATCCTGAACCGAGGGTGATAGATGCTCTGTGTTCTTATAGCTGCCTCATTGCCCCAACTGGAATAGGTGACTTACAAGTTCACTGAGGACAGGGAAGGAAGAAATGTTGCTTTTTACTGCCTTATTCCCACATGTGGCACACTTCCCATCCACTCAGTCCAGTGATTCCAGCCCCAAAGCTGAGAACCATAGGGAAGCACATAGAATATACCTAGTGAGCACCATCTCTACCACATAAATGTGCCAAATATGTCAACATGTGTGAATTCAAACAAAAAGCCAAATTAACAAAATAAGGTGTAAAGTAATGATGTGAATTATTTAGAGATTATGTTGTATAAAAAGTATGAAGAAATACATAGATACACCAAATACAATGTTAATCCCTGGGGAAAGAAGAGAGATGGAACTGAGGAAGGATGTCCAGGGAATCTCAGTCGTGTTAGTAATTAGTAATTTCATAGTCTGGTGGTGGGTCATAAGTACTTTTTAATATTGTTTGTATGCCTTTTTTTATGTCTTCAATATAGTAAATTTAAAAACTACAGTTGAATATTAGAGATGGCATATATGTGGCCAAGTTAAAAAGTTAATGTTAATTTTAACATTTTTATTAATATTTTCATTTAAGTAGGGAAAAAATAGTGTGATCAGATGAATAATTTTTACATTGTATTTATTTTGCACATGCTATGCACATTTGTAGTTATCAGTGACACTAAAATTTAAAACTATACATACTTAAGGTTATGAAATGATGATTTGGGTCTAAATATTCTCAAACATTCACTGAGCATTTCTGTGAAATCTGTGAGTCTCCTCATTCATTGATTTGCAATCGGTAATATCTTTAGTGAACTTGGTCTATATTAGGAATAGAAACTGGAAATTAGTTACAAAAATTGCTACGTAAAGCAATCTCAAAATGGTAGTAACATAGGAGCTAACAGTTCTTGTGAGCTAAGGCATGCTAAGACATTTAGATATATTATCTCACTCAGTAACCTGTCTGCTCATGTAAAAAACATAATGTTCACCTTCTCTGCTGACTTATTCCAACATCTCACAACCATTATAACCAGAAACTTACTATAATACAGTGTTTTGAATTTTATTTAACCCTCCTTCCCCGTTATCTTTTGTGAGAAAAGGAGAAAAAATTATCCAAAAAGAAAGTAGAAAATGTGACCCTGAGGCCAAGAATAAGTCCCTTGCAACACCTCTCCTGTTTCTGGCTGACGGCTCCTGAGCAGGTCCCCTCGACCCTCCCGTCTAGGCACACTGAGCTAAAGGAGCTTTCCAATTTTGGAACAAGTATGGGCTGAGATCAAACCGTATAAAAGACTCTCCCATCACTCTTTTAAATAAGTCCCGTTACCATAAGGTGGTAATTTGATGAAATTTCTTCTTGATAAATTTGAAAAAGTAATTCATGAAAAGCTAATTTAAAGAGAAAGGTAGTATAAAATGTTTAACTCCTGACAATACTTAATGCAAGAAAATAAAACCATTCTTTCTTGACTCAGTCGCCTTCCAACTTGTTCTTTTTTTTTTAATCTTTCTTTGCTTCCTATGAATAATAATAATAATTTGCACATTTCAATTAAGAGCTTTATGTAATGGGGCGTATAGGAGGTTCATTGGTGACTATTCCTGGTGACTAGTATTTTAATTATAATTATAATGATTATTATAATTATTGTTGTTGTTATTGAGAGAGAGAGAGAAAGAATCCTAAGCAGGCTACATGGTCAGCATAGAGCCTGATACAGGGCTCAAACTCAGGAGCCTGGGATCATGATCCAGCTGAAGTCAAGAGTCAGATGCTGGGGCGCCTGGGTGGCTCAGTCGGTTAAGCCTCCGACTTTGGCTCAGGTCAGATCTCACGTTTGTGGGTTCAAGCCCCACATCAGGCTCTGTGCTGACAGCTAGCTCAGAGCCTGGAGCCTGCTTCCGGTTCTGTGTTTCCTTCTCTCTTCCTTCTCTGCCCCTCCCCCTCTCATACTCTATCTCTCTTTGTATCAAAATAAATAAAACATTAAAAAAAAAGTAATTTTTAAAAACAAAAACAAAACAAAACAAAAACAGAGTCAGATGCTTAACCAACTGAGCCACCCAGTGCCCCTCATGAATTATTTTAAACCAGGGATTGGTAAATTTTTAAAGAGTCATGTGTAAGTATCTAAGGCTTTGCAGGTCACAAGGTCTTTGTCTCTTAGTCCTCCTGGTTTTTCTGTTTTTTTTTAAACATTCCTTTAAATGTAAAACGGTTCTTAGCCCCAAGCCTTGAAAGACAGGCAGTGGGCCACATTTGGCCCACAGGAGTATATGTTGTCAATGCCTATTTTCTAATAGACAAACAGAAAAATATAGTGAATGATAGAAAAAACACTCCTTATTATCTACCACTTACCTTGTCAGATCTTAACATTTTATCATATTTGCTTCAGGTTTTTGTTTAATAGTATTTTTATTATCACCATCATTGTTTCAAAAACATTCATCTCAGATAAAGTTGAAAACCTAGGGGTCCCCTCCCTAGTTTCCACTCCCCTTTCCAGAAATAACCACTACCCTGAAGTTGGTGTTTATCTCCTGTAAGTTTTTTTTTTTTTTCAAAATGAACTCATGAAGTTTATTCAGAAAATAAGTTCATAGTTCAAATTCCTCAGTCCATTGCAAGAAACTAATAGTTACTTTTCTTTTTTTTTATTTTTTATTCTTTTATTTTTATTTTTTAATTTCAATATTTTATTGTCAAGTTGTTTTCCATACAACACCCAGTGCTCTTCCCCATAAGTGCCGTCCACCATCACCACCACCTCTTTTCCCCCCTTCCCCTTCAACTCTCAGTTCATTTTCAGCATTCAATAGTCTCTCAAGTTTTGCATCCCTCTCCCCAACTCTCTGTCCCTCCTCCGCTCCCCCTGGTTCTCCATTAGGTCTCTCCTGTTTTCCTGTTAGACCTATGAGTGCAAACATATGGTATCTGTCCTTCTCTGCCTGGCTTACTTCGCTCAGCATGACACCCTCAAGGTCCATCCACTTTCCTACAAATGGCCATATGTCATTCCCTCTCATTGCCATGTAGTACTCCATCGTGAATATA